>NC_057714.1:47978239-48018338 GCF_004010195.1 Chiloscyllium plagiosum | reverse complement strand
CCCAAGTCCCTCCTCCCTACCTTTTATCTTAGCCTGCTTGGCACACGTTCCTCATTCCTGAAGAAGGGCTTATGCCCAAAACGTCGATTCTCCTGCTCCTTGGATGCTGCCTGACCTGCTGCGCTTTTCCAGCAACACATTTTTCAGCAATTTAACATAAATGACTAAATTAAGGAAAGATTATTATACTCAGAGCATTTTGTACCTCATTCTTACCATTAACGTTTATTTCTTTATGTACAAATGACCAATCAGCTCCATGTCAGTGGTTTAAATTCTTTACTGAAGCAGTTATCTTCTAAATTAGGTTTCTGATGCTGCTTTTACATTTTTTGAGGATTCTGAACTCTTTTCAGTTTACATCTAGACAACTATAATAAATGTAAACCCTGGCACTCCATATTAATAGTAGGAGAAATCCTATTGGCCACTATACTGTAATCTTTTACATATGATGTGGAATAGATTTCACTGTCTATTTGCAATGCCTTTATATTTTAAATAACAATATTGAGCATTCAACTACAGTAGCTAACATTTATATAAGACCTTTAATGTTCTAAAACATTTTAAGTTGGAGGCCATATCAGGTAAGAATAGAATGTAATGTAGGGAAAGATGGTGACAATACTGTTGAAGCAATATGTTATTATAAGACTTTTCAAGGTAAGGCAAAATGCTAAAAGAGTGGAGACTCCAGAGAAGTGAACACGTTAAGTGAGTGGGTAAAATGTAGGAATGTAATATAGGAAAAGGTGATGTTATGCACTTTGGCACGATGATGAAAGCAGCTGAGTTTTTAAAATCAAGAAAAACTACAGAGCAAAGAGATTTGGAAGTTCTTGTACATGAATCACAAATAGAGAGCATCCAAGTTCAGTAAGTAATTAGGAAGGCAAATATGGGCCTTTATTTAAAAGGGAATGGGGTATAAAAGTGGAGATAACATCTCTTCTGAATGGTCAGACCCTAATTTTTAGACAATGTCCCTTCGTTCTAGAATCTCTCTCTAGTGGAAATAGTTCATCTTTATCTAACCTACTTTTTTTCCTGTTAATACCTTGAAGACTCAAATTTTGTCCATCAAGTAATTGGTTCACCCTAGCAAATTAATAAATTGTAACCAAATGTTAAAAGTGTTCATTACAATCTGGGGAAATTCAAGATAGATTTATCGAGCCATTACTGATCCCTTTTGCATTTCTGAAGAGTGAATATTTCTGTTTGGATTGAAAATCCCAAATCCAATTCAATATCAGTGACTTCTCTTCTGTCAATTTAATAATTGTAGTTTTTAAACTCCATAATATCTACAATCGCAACATTTACTTAACTAACTTTCATATGTTGTCACAGTTCTCCTCTTCACAACTCCGCCTTGACCTTGTCACAGGCGCAACATAAACTTCCAGGTTTCCACCACTGCAATGTTGTGTCAGTCTCTAAGAGATATATGAAAGCAATCTGAGGGTCACCCGGATCTTCTTATTTCCTCTCCTGTACCATGAAAAGACATCTTATCATTATTCACCATTTACTGTATTCTCATGTTTGAGATTGAAAATTTACACTTGTGATTGAATCCATGATTTCAAAGCTTGCATTTTTTGAGACAGACCCAAAAAAGAAGGGGAAAATGAACTTTGGAATTGACACTTCCAGTTCCTAAGGAAATTAAGGCTGAAACTAAGATTGGTAACCAAAATTTCTGAGGAAATTGAAAATTGCTGAGATCACCTAATAGGACCGAGAGCTATTAGGGCTCAGATGCTGATCCCAATGGTGCAGTATAACTATGATGAAGGCAATGGAGGCTAAAACCAAAAGCTAAGAAAAGACAAATATACAATTGCTATAACTGTTTCTGTTGCTTAATGATAATATTGGTCGATCCATTGCATCCATACCATTGTAATCAAAATTGAGGAATTTCTGCAGATGTGTGCTTTTTTTAGGGAAGATTGTGCCCATGGAACTGCAGTTGTTTATCGGCTGTTTTTGGCGAGGATTCAGGGTGGATACTAGGAGGAAAGAAATTGTAATTCTTTATAAGGAAGACAGAGTTTATAAGATTGATGATTAGATTAGATTACTTAGTGTTGAAACCGGCCCTTCGGCCCAACAAGTCCACACCGACCTGCCAAAGCGCAACCCAACCAGACCCATTCCCCTACATTTACCACTGCCCCTAACACTACGAGCAATTTAGCATGGCCAATTCATCTAATCTGCATATTTTTGGACTGTGGGAGGAAACCGGAGCACCCAGAGGAAACCCATGCAGACACTGGGAGAATGTGCAAACTCCACACAGTCAGTCGCCTGAGGCGGGAATTGAACCCAGGTCTCTGGCGCTGTGAGGCAGTAGCGCTAGCCACTGTGCCACCTGTGATCAATAGATTGCTGAGCAAGTTGTTAGGATCTATCTTAGTTTTATGCGCCACAAAAAGTGTAATTTATGTTTATAATTAACTGCAATTCGCCTGTTACTTCATATTTAAGCTATGTTGATTCTGGATAACCTCAGGTGGCATTTAGTGTTGGCTTTGTTTGATTCCTGAGTAGTAAAATATATCTTCCATTTCAAACTGCAGTAAGTTAAGGCTTCATCCTTTAAATAAAAGTTTGGGCTTTCAGATGTCCCCTTTCTTTAAAAAAAGAAGTTCCAGACTTGAGTGAGATGATAACCCTTTCCGGAATTTTCTTCTCTGGTTTCTCTCGAATCAGTAAATTATACTCCAATACACTGCATTACAATGTTTCCCCCAATACTAACATACTTTCTCAAGCTAAAAACTATAATCAAATTAAATGGTTTATATCGTGGATTATTCAACTACTCAACCCTTTTTTGTCATTCAGATTAGATTCCCTATAGTGTGGAAACAGGCCCTTCGGCCCAACAAGTCCACACTGACCCTCCGAAGAGTAACCCACCCAGACCCATTTTACTTTGACTGATGCATCTAACACTATGGATAATTTAGCATGACCAATTCACCTAACCTGCACATCTTTGGATTGTGGGAGGAAACCAGAGCACCCGGAGGAAACCCATGCAGACATAGGGAGAATGTGCAGACTCCACACAGACAATCACTCAAGGCTGGAATCGAACCTGTGACCCTGGTGCTGTGAGATAGCAGTGCTAACCACTGAGCCACCGTGCCGACAGTAGCTTATCTGATTGGAGTCTTAACACTTTTTCAACCTGCCCCTCCTTCCTGCAGGACCTTTGAGTCCCTTGTCAATTGAAAATCTATCTTTCAGCCTCCAATGTATTTGATGGCCCTTGCTGGGAGAGGACATTTCTAAACAGTAATGACCTTCTGAAAGAAGAATTTCCTGTCTCCTTAGAAGGACTTCCACTGTGGCTAAAATGTGTGCAAGAAATTGTATAACCAGTATTCGCATTTTTCACTTAACTACTATAAATCAATATCCAGCTGTGACAAAGAGACTATATACTTATTAGGAATAGAATATATTTAATCCACCATTGAAAAATTAGGATTTTGTTTTCGGTAAGTTATGGTCTAGAAGGCAATAATTTAAAAAGATGGTGAAACAGATTAAGTAGTAAAATTCAAAATTGAATTCAATATGTATTTAAAAAGGAGATATTTGTTGGGTTTTGTGCAAAGAAGCATTTTGTGAAATTAAGTGATTTTTCAAAGAATTAACAGGTCACAATGACCCCGATCCCTGTTGATCTAATAGTTGAAGTAAACATTAGAATTTCTTAAATCTTTCAAAAGCAAATGTTGAACGTTGAAGAATTCCTCTAAGTTCTTGTTTGTAATTTTACAGGTGGTGCAAGAGTTGATTTGCTTGACCAAGATGGCCATAGTCCTTTGCACTGGGCCGCCCTTGGTGGGAATGCAGATGTGTGTCAGATCCTGATTCAGAATCTGATCAATCCTAATGTGCAGGATTATGCTGGAAGAACACCTTTGCAGTGTGCTGCATATGGAGGTTACATTAATTGCATGGCAGTACTCATGGAAAACAAAGCTGATCCCAATATACAAGACAAAGAGGTAGTCTATCAAATATGTTGTCAAAGAGAATGTTGTTGCTATGCAGATAATGCCTTTTTTTCTGTTAAGTTTCTCAATTTTCGGATTTCTTTGGTAGAATGGATTTCAATTATGCAGTCAATAGCTTTTGCATTTGTTAGTTTATTAAGATCATAATAGAATGTATCTCTATTGAATAATAACTTGATTTTGAACATTTATTGTGATTCAGTACCTGCCAGGACTTAGATTCTTCATTGAATGATTTTTTATAGCGGAATCTGTACATTCGGCTGATGTCAAGCTAACTACCTATTTGCCTTCTTCACCACCCTTTCTATCTCTACTGACATCTTCAGGGATCTATGGACTTGTACACCAAGGTCTCTTTGTTCCTCAGTATTCCGAAGGAACCTAACATTCGTTGTGTATATCCTTCCCTAATTAGACCTCCCAAAATGCATCAACTTGCATTTATCAGGAATAAATGCCACCTTCAGTTGTTCTGCCCAATTTACCAGCTGATCAATATCAGACTTTAGCCTGAGACCATCCTCCTCACTATCAACAACACTACCAATTTTTGTGTCATTTGCAAAATTACTAATTATACCTTCTATATTCATGATTTGGAGGAGTTGGTGTTAGAATGGGGTGGACACAGTTTAAAAAAAATCACACAACACTAGGTTATAGTCCAAAAGGTTTACTTGGAAGCACTAGCTTTCGAAGTGCTGCTTCTTCATGAGGTGATTGTGGAGCAGGACCATGCTGCACAACCACCTGATGAAGCAGCACTTTGAAAGCTAGCGCTTCCAAATAAACCTGTTGGACTATAACCTGGTTTAGATTAGATTTTTAGATTACATTACAGTGTGGAAACAGGCCCTTTGGCCCAACACGTCCACACCGCCCCGCTGAAGCGCAACCCACCCATACCCCTACATCTACCCCTTACCTAACACTACGGGCAATTTAGCATGGCCAATTCACCTGACCTGCACATCTTTGGACTGTGGGAGGAAACCGGAGCTCCCGGAGTAAACCTCACGCAGACACGGGGAGAATGTGCAAACTCCACACAGTCAGTCGCCTGAGGTGGGAATTGAACCCGGGTCTCTGGTGCTGTGAGGCAGCAGTGCTAACCACTGTGCCACCGTGCCGCCCACTGGTGTTGTGAGATTAATTCAATATTCACATACAAGTCACTAAAATAAATAACAAACAGCAAGGATTCCACAATGTTTTTTTTTTCCAGGGAACTTATGAAAGCATTTTGTTAATGCATTTTCTAGATGACTTCTGTATAAAATTTACTATATTGGTCTTGTTACAAGCTCAAATTATGGTATGCTTAATAGTCTGAAAACCCCTAGAGTATTTATTTCTTGTTCTTAGTCACCTTGTAGACATATGCTGATTTTTTAACAATTGTCGAACCCCTATAATGTGGAAGCAGGCCATTCAAGCCATCGAGTGCATGCCAACCCTCTGAAGATCATCCAACCCAGACCCATCCCCTCTACCCTATCCCTGTAACCCTGCATTTCCAGTGGCTAATCCACCTAGCCAGCCTATACCTGGACATAATGGGCATTAGCATGCCAATCCACTTACCTTACACATCTTTGTACTTGGTGGAAACTGGAGCTCTTGGAGACTCCCACACAGACACGACGAGAATGTACAAACTTTATACAGACAGTTACCTGAGGCTGGAATCGATCCCAGGGCCCTGGTGCTGTGAGGCAGCAGTGCTAACCACTGAGCCATGGTGCCACCCCATTACTGTGATGCTTTATACTCATCTGAAACGACAGTGAAGGATTTTGATGCAAGCCCAATAACAGCTTTCTTGGCTTTCCAATAAAAACAAAAAGTGTTAGAGAAACACTGCAGATTTGGCAGTATCTGTGGAGAAAGAAACTGAGTTAACATTCAGTACAGCATCCACAGAACTTTGCTTTTATTTCTGGCTGTCCACATGTGCAGATAAATGATAGTGAGAGGGATGTTGAGAACTCTCTTTCCTGATATTTTTGCAACTTCACAAGCAAAGTCTTCATCTGTTGCCTATCACTAATTGCCTTTGAACTGAATGGCTTACAAAGCCACTTAAGACAGCACTTAAGAGTCAGCTGGAGGACTGGAGGGACATGTAGGACAGACCAGCCAATAAGAACAGCCAATTTCTTTCCCTAAAAGATATTAGTGAACTCTTTATGACTCTGTTGAGAATGCTCCTAGTGGAGACCTAGTTATATAATTTTGAGAAACCAAACCATCCCACTGGTCGATGAGCACTGTTGTCATTGCAGAGATACTCAGAATTGCGTGGCACCTGTATCTTCTCTGGCCCTGGGAAATGAACATCATCTGGGTTTAACAAAGATAAGATTATATCTAATTAGATAAAAAAAAATGTAAAATTACCAAATAGTCACCATGAAGAAGATTGAAGCTGTAAAATTCCTTTCTAAATGTTTGAGAAGCAAGTTGATTTACATTCTCAAATACGAAACAGTGATTACACAATTGGTCTTGTTTTTCAGGGACGGACAGCACTCCATTGGTCATGCAACAATGGGTACCTGGATGCTGTGAAGCTTCTGTTGGGCTATAGTGCCTTTCCTAATCATATGGAGATCAATGAAGAGAGGTAAGACATGAAAGCTCTCACTCAACTTGTTTTTCATATTATTTGATCTGATTCAGCTAATTATTATGACCTCTGCTAATGTTATTATTGGACAAGTAAGATCCCAGGCTGAAACTCAACTCGATAGTTTTTTTTATTTTAATGAAGTGGCCTCTTACTGAAACATAAGCATACAATGTTACAAGTTTGTTTAAACAATAAAACAGAAGAAATGAAGATAAAATAAAAAATACCAAACTATTTACATATAACACACATTTAAATATTTTGAAACACACATACTAAAAATATAATCCCATTAATCTCGACAGACACCAGAAACAATTCCCTACTCTATCCCATGCAGGATTTGACTTAGCAATTCCTGGCCATGAGAATTTTCCTTGATTTATCATATAATTTAGTTTGTTATCTGTGTTTGAAATCACCCCTCTAGAGATTTAACCACTTCTTGTCTGGAACTTTTAAGTAAACACCTTACACTGACTGAACAAGCTGTTAAATTCCAAACTATCTTCTCCCTTTCTCAGGGACAACTGCTTTACACATCCACCCTCAGTTAAGAATGCAACAGGATTGCCCCAACTGAAATTAAAAACATCTCTTTTGTTTCAAGTTATGAGTGTTTACCCAAACCCAAAACAATTCAAAAATCTTCTATCTGAAATGTTAATGTACTGCATTGTTTACATTGTTTACTTGTAAACTCTCCCGATAGATAACAAAAATCCCATTACTGACCAAGACGTCTTTCTCTTTACTGTTGTAAAAATCACCATGGCTACAGTAATTCATATAAGTTAATTATTAAACATCTTCAGACACACAGCCTATTTTTCGCTTGTTTAACTTCAAAGATCCAAACTCAAACATTAAATGATATCAACCACCTTGCATTACATAACAAATCAATCATTATTAATAGTTGACCCTAAGTATTCCCCGAAAGCACAAGAGAAAAATAGGGGTGGAAAGGTTTAAGAAGTGAATTCCAGATCCAAGGTGACAGCGCATGTCTTCGTATGGTAGAGTGAAGAGAATGGCCAGAATGGACAACAGGACAGAATTAGAAGAACACAATGTTCTTAGAAAATTGTAGCAATGGAAGAAATTACAAAGATGTGGAATCAGAAAGGGCATGGAGGAACTTCAAAATATGGATAAGTTAAAAATTGGGGTATCGTTCACCTAAGAGCCAGTGAAGATTGGCCATGATTGTATTGAGTGGTGGAGGTGGCTCAAGGGGCTGTTACTCCTATTTCTTACGTTGTCATATTTTTACAATATGGTAAATTCAGCAGAAAACCTTATAGTGTACAGTAACTTCAAAGTGAAGAATCTGTATTTGTTTAATTAGTACACATTTTTAGCTGATGGATTTTCAGAAGCTGCACTATTACTTTTAGTACTTATACTACCTTCAAGACTACACAAAATCAAGCTATTTTCAGAGCAATCTTCAAAGCTGTTTGAGACAAGGACTGTTTTTGACTTGTGACAATAAAATATAAATTACCTGGACAATTCTTCACATTACTGTGTAATGACTGATTTAATACAGGACTATATCTGTTATGGTTGCAGACTGATGGACCAAAATACCTCACGAGTTTAAAGAAACAAGTAAAATAAACAAAATTATAATGAGAAAAAACTGACAAAGACTCCAAGTCTGATAACAGGTTTATGGCACATGGACTGAATTGATGACAGCTGTGCCAGTATTCAAGCTTTCTAATTTCAGTAAATGTGTTCTTAATTATCGCAAGCAGTTTAACAAGATTAAAGGGAAAACGTTACTTCCTCTTAAAGCGAAACATAAATGGGATGCATCAGCTACAGTGTAACATACCTACTCCCCCATGTTGCAACTTTCAGCTGGTGATTCAAGTATAGCTTTAGCAGAGGGTTCAGATTATATTGTTTGTCCGTCTTTTCAGTCTAATTCAGAGGTTACCACAGAGATTTCTGGCCACGTTGATTGTTTGGAACAAACTTAATGGGGCAGAACAAAATCTGACTCGATTCATCTGTACTACAAGTTGTTCTGCTGTAACACGTTTTGTAAACGCGAATTTGCTATAACACAATTGACAAATTAGGGACACTGTTTCTAAAGCACGAATTTGTAAAAAATGTTTTGGCTGTAACACGATTACACCACCAACACTTTAAGCGCTATTTATAAAGCGCGATTTTTCTATGACACACAAGAATGCAACCATCGTGTTAGAGAAGAACTATTTGTACTTTAGTGTCATGCATGATTTGGCAGGCCTTCTCACTCAAAATGCAGTGACAGAAAAGAAGCTGCTGTTTCATTATAATAAGTTATTTTTTGTTACTTTGGACAATAGTGAGCTGGGCACAGTCTCTTCTGATCTGACACAGATGGAAAGTATCTCTCTTGATAGGTCATCTCTTTTAAGATTATCCAGATGTTAAGGTTATACTGCAAAAACATGTTCCAAAAAGATTACTGCTGGGAACATTAGTACTATTTAACTAAATGACTTAGACTTGAAAATTGAAGCTCTTAGGGAATAATTGAATAGTGTTATTTACCTTAGAGATGACAGAGTGGAGACTCAATTAAGATGTACAAAATAATGAGGGGCTTGGAGAAAGTGGATAGGGAAACTTATTTCCCTTTGCAGAGCGGTCAGTTAGAAGAGAGTACAAATTTAGGTGATTGGTAGAAGAATTAGAGTGAATATGAGGAAATCATTTTCAGCCAGAATTTGGTAATTGTCTAAAATTCGCTGCCTGGTTTGGTAGTTGAGGTTGGAACTGTCAATTTAGTTAAAAGCAACCTTGATCTCCACCTAAAGCAGTGTTAACTGCAAGTCTATGACCAGATGCTGGTAGGTGGGTTAAGGAGGAACGGCTGGTTTATTGAACGAGCATGAGTATGATGGGCTGAATGGCCTGTTTCTGTGAAGGAACTTTTTTTCTATATTCTGTAGAAATCAAAAGTATAAGTTCAAAGTTGCAGTCAATGCTAAATTGTCCAAAAGATCCAGTGATGAACTGGTACACAATATAGGATTACCATAAAAAAGACTCATTTTACTAAAGCTTTTCACATTGCCTGAGAAATGAATCAGCAATATCCTGACCAATCAGAATCAACCTATCTTGTCTAAAATGTAAACTAACTGTTAACTGTCAATTATTCAATGGTGCATGCCTTTACCAATCAGGGTATATTTGCTAACCAGTCAACACTCTCCTCTCATGAAGTATACATTTTGGTTTTCCCTTTAAACTTGTATTCTTTCCAAAGGTCCTGAGGAGTACAAGATAAAAAGCTTAATCAAAATGTATCATTTTTCAGCAGTGCTCAATTTCTGTACTACCAAACAGCTAAAGAAAATTTACTTGAACAATGTCAGAACTGAGATATTAGCTGGACAGCATAGGCAATGGACAGAAATGTGTGAAAGTACAATTCAAATGAGAAAATTAGAATCTTGATATTTAAAAAAAGAAAATCCTTACATGCTGCAGAATCTCACTAAGTGTAATTTTCACTTTATTCTACAGCGAGCAACCTATGTTTAGTGCACAGTACACCTGGTTATCTTTGCAGTTCCTGAACTTTCCTTTTGCTAAACAAGCATTCCTTATCCGTGCAATTGCATACGTGTGTTATTGTATCTTTAAATCTTGCCAAAAATGGGGAAGATATTTATTGATTTAATGTTACCCACTTTTTTTCTCACATTTCCTGTGTATTCCATCAAGAATTCCAAAACATAACACAAACATTGGGAGGTAGCATTCTAAACTCTGTACAAATTATTGAACTTTTGCACACAATCTTTCATTATACCTTGCAATAATATTGTGGGCAGACAAGAGTGTGGTGCTGGAAAAGCACACAGGTCAGGCAACATCCAAGGAGCAGAAAGGGCTCCTGTTCCTCGGATGCTACCTGACCTGCTGTGCTTTTCCAGCACCACACTCTCGTCTCTAATCTCCAGTATCAGCAGTCCTCATTTTTGCCTAATATTATAGGCACTCAGGGGCCCAGCCTGTAGAATCAGTAATGGACAGGAACTCCCAAGAATCCTGAGGCAGTCATGCTCACATGTTGCCGAATTCATCAATGTAAATTATATCTTCAGTCTTGATATTATCTCAGTCTAGAACAAAGTTGCAAAACATTTAACAGGTGCAAACTATAAAGCTTCTGGAATAAATGGAATTCCTGCTGAAATTCTGAAATTGAGGAGAGATATACATCAGGCACAACTTCACATCCTCCAGTTGGGAAGGAGTGCATGCCAGGAGATCTCAGAGTTGATGTAATTTTGACCACATTCAAGAAGAGAAATAACTCTGATTGCAGTAAATACACAATACTCTCCCTGATATCTGCTTCAAGGAAAACAAGAATCCTCCTCAGTGCCTCCTCTCATTGGCTGAAGAACTCCTTCAAGGGTCTCAGTGTGATTTTCAGTCATCAAGAGACACATTAGATATAATCTTTACCATATGATAAATCCAAAATGAAAGGAACAGTGCTAACCACTAATTACGGCCTTTTCATCCGCACCCGACTTTTTGATTCTGTCAATTTAGCAAGCTTGTAGTGTATCCTCCTCCAATTTGGCTTCCCTCTGAAATTTTACACTGCCCTCTACCTAATCCACACTGGCATTCAAACTGATCTTCACCAAAAAAAAAAACCACAGACTCCATCTCAGTGAAGACTGAGTCAAACTAGTCTGTATGTTGCACCAGCCTTCTTCTCCATCTTCCTCTTGGCAATACTGCACCTCCCTCCAAAAAATTATCGACAGGAAGATAATTTACTGAATAGATGTTCAACCTACACCACCTTCATTCCAACACCAGTATCACTGCAATGTTAGTTACGGAGTTTCAGTATGCAGATAGCACTTAATTAGCTGAATCTTAGTCAATTCCTCCTCCACAGCTAATGAAAGATATGCTCCTCACTAAACCAAGAAAACTAAGATCCTTGTCCAACTAGTCCCATAGAGTCAAGGCAGTAATCACTCAAAAAGCAACTCCACTAAGTAGAATGTGTCATTTGTATGCCTGATACCAGACTCCAAAGCAGCTGACCTACACACAACTCAGTTGCAGCAGAAGATTTCCAGAAGGACAGTGAAAACCCTTTAGAGTTGCCCTCAAAGCAATTGTCGGCTCGTGAGAGTCCCTGGCTTGTGACTGCCCAAAATAAGAAAGGTACCAAACTGGAGATTTGCACCAGGGGTACTGTCTACAGTACTAGTCACCTACTTATGGAAGGCTGTTAATGCGTTGGAAGCAATTCACTGACGGTTTACTAGACTAACATGAAAGATAGCAGCAGCTGAGTGGGCTTGTCCCCTTTTTTTTTCTTTTTTTTAAATTTGATTTTTGCTATTTACTTGCCTTCTGGAGAAAACTTGGTCATGGAGGCTACAATGGAGACAGCACTGCGGCTTCATTGGGTCCGGAGCGTGGCAGTGTCTGGGGGCCTGGATCAGGACTTTGGCAGTCAGCTAGAAGTCCAGAGTGTGGCAGTAGTTTGGGGCCTGGATCAGGATTTTGACAGTTTGAGATTGAGCCCAGTGCAGGCAGAGAGAGAGAGAGCAATGTGGCGGTGAGGGATGACCTCAGTATCTGCAGAGAGTGCAGGCATCCTGAGATCTCCCAGAGAGCCAAAGCAGAGGAAATTGAGCTTATGTAGGGAGTGCAAGCCCAGCATGGCTAATTACCTCAGAACTTTTAATTTTATTTCTTTATTTTTCAGCTAAGACAAAAAAGAATGATCATGTTTAACTTTTTTATTTTCGTTTTTTTTCTACTTTTATGTAAGATTTTGTACCTAGGTTCCTTTGTACCTAAGATGGCACTGGAAATGGAGACACTGTACACTTCCACTGTACTCAGGTACTTCTGTGCTTGAGTACATGTGGCAATAAAATATAATTCCATTTCTAATTTTAATAACTAGAATGAGCAGATTGCCTTATGAGGAAAGTTTAGAGAGGCTGCCCATTTCCTCTAGAGTTTAGAAGAGTCAGAAGTTACTTAATTGAAAGATAGGAGACCCTGAGGTGACCAGGTGGATGTTGAAAGGATACTTCCTCTTGTGGGAGAATATTGAACTAGCAGTCATAGTTGAAAAATGAAGGGTCAACCATTTAAGATAGAGACAGGTAACATACTTTTCCCTCATAAGGTTCTGATTCTTTGGAATTCCCTTGCTCAAAAGGCAGTGGATGCAGAATCTTTAAATGTTTTAAAGGCAAAAGTAGGTAGACTCTTGATTACGAAGGGAATGAAATGTTATTCAGCTATGCAGGACTGGAGAATTGAAGTTAAAATTAGATCAGCCATAGTCTTATTCAATGGCTAGCAGGTTCAAAGGGCTGGGTGGCCTACTCTTGTTCCTTATTTTATGTTCAAACACTTCTAGAGACATTCTTGGGAATGTGCAGAAGCTAAGTTAAGGCAATATCAATAGTGCAAAAACTTCAGACAAATGTCCCACATATGATAGTGTTTGCAGATTACACATTATTATATATCGCAGAATCCATTGAACAGAATGGAAGCACTTCACCCTCCATTCAAGGGGACTACCCAAGAAGAAGAACGTAGATAGAAGCTGCGAGTTCAGAGTGCTAATTTTCTCAATGTACCTCATAAAATTGTGATAATTGTAATTTTAGATATACTTCCAGTTATTTACTTTAGATAATGTCATTCAGATAATGAAAGTGAGATCTTGCCAATGGATTATAGAACCAAGATTTTAAAAAGTCGGGAACAAAGTAAAATAAAAAATTATGAAGATGTGTCTACGACAGACTAGGTGTCCATGATGATCTAATAAATAAATAAATGATTTATTGTGGTTTATATTGTCATGTTTTTCTTCCCTTTACCCTCGCCAAACTGGCAAAATAAGCTTCAGTAAACTCTTCAAACAATTACTGAAGAAGAGTGACCAGGTTTTCTTTTTAAGTAACAAGTGAACAACTCAATAACTGTTTTGTTAATCTTTTATACTGGAAACAGAACAACATCTTGGAAAAAGGGAAGAAATTTATATCACACCTTTCATAACTTCAGACAAGTCTCAAAACACTTCACAATTAATTAAGTATCTTTAAAGTTAATGTTGCACTAATGACAGCTGATTTATATGCAGTAAATCACACAAACTGCAAAGAAAGAATGATTTAATAATCTATTTTAGTGTTGGCTGATTGAGGCATGAATGTTGACCAAAAAGCCATTGGGCTAATTATGCTACCCCCTTTGAAACAGCAGTCATGCTTAATCCAACGTTCCTTTGTTTTTTTGGTTTATAACATTGCAAGTTTGTCATCCTCAAGAATCTGTTGAACTTCACTTTTTGAAAACTATTTGACTGAAAAAAATTCTCCTCATTGTACCTCTAGATCTATACAGATTTTTTTTTTATTTCTATGACGTTTGGTTATTAATGCACTCACCAGCTGAATGACTTCATTCTGCACTGTTTCCATGATCCTAACTCCAATGTTATTTTTAAAATAATGCCATTGAGTCTATTAGTGACACCAGAGATGAGGCTTTGACTGTGTCCATCACTCTTGATGTGGTCTCCTCTACATAGGAAGACAGGAAGGCAACTCGCAGAGTGTTTCAGTGAACATCTCTGGGACACGCACCTCAGAACCCCACCACCCTGTTGCCGACCACTTCAACTCCCCGTCCCACCCCACAAAGGACAGGCAACTCCTGGGCCTCCACTACTGCCAAATCGAAGCCACCGGATGACTGGAGGAAGAACACCTCATCTTCCACCTTGGAATCCTTCAACCACACAGCATCAACATCGACTTGACTAATTTCTATATCTGCCCTCCCTACACCTCATCCAACCCTCTCACTGGGCACCACCCTCTTGACCTGTTCCACCTGCCCATACCCTTCTATTTAACTCTCAGCCCCCTTCCCCCTCCACATTCCTGATGAAGGGCTTATGCCTGAAACGTCATCTCTCCTGCTCCTTGGATGTTTTTCCAGCACCACACTATTTGGCCCTGAATTTAATGTCCCAACTCAGAAACACAATGTCCAACAATGCAGTGCACCTGCTCGTGCTGCATTGCACTGGAGCCTAAATTTTTTTCCTCAGGTATCTAGGGCTTCTGACTCAGATGAAGGAATACACTACTGAAACAAAGCTGAGACCTGTAGTTTGATTATGTTGTTTAATGTAATGAACTGCTCCCTGTCTGAATGCTACGACAAGTTGTAAAAATCGCAATGCATGTATCACAACAATAAATGTATCTCTATCAGGTTGAAAGTTTTCAGATTATATAAAGAATAAATTAAATTGTGTTATTATGTAAGATCTCTGACACATAAAATCTGATGACTAGTACATTAATTAATTCCACTGGTTCTTTATTGCAAGTAAATGTGTTTTATTTAATGTGTTGTATTCTGCACACATTAAAATCTGGCCACTGCCCTACCCCATTACTTACAGTAATTAAGAAACACTCAGTAGATAACTGTCCAACCAAGAGCTGAGTGAGATTGGCAGACAGTGCTACTTAGAGATGCAGAAATGTTTCGTTCTTGTTAGTGGACTAGGTGTAAACAAGACTTTGATATCCTGCTTTAGGGGATAGTGCTTGTATAGTCATATTCTACAGCATGGGGAAATGTTCAATGGAATTGTGCAAATTTTACAGGCAGTTTGGCAAGATGAAATAAGTTCACGCATAGCTAATGTCAAAACATGTGACGAGCAAAGGAATGGTAAGTGATGCCCAAAAACATCAGCCTGAGGCTTGATTCAAATTGAGCCTTAGTGTGTCATCTGCATGAAATACTGAGTTCTGAATGTTAATCAAGTATCCTGGTGCAGCTAGCCAGAAGGATGATTTTGATGCTACCACGTTCATTTTACCCTTATATTCAGTTTATGACTATTCCACTCCACTTCCATAATATTTCCTGCCTCTGAAGCGCTTCAGTTTCTTTACTGCTGGAATTCCCACTTCCAGACTTCAACCCTCAATATGTATTAACTCATCAAAAATCCTGCTACTTGTATTCTAAACTGCATCATTCATTCATGTGTTCGTAAGAAATAGGTGGTAGCCATGATGTGTAGGTGCTGGTGTTGCACTGGGGTGGACAAAGTCAGAAGTCACATGACACCAGGTTTATTTGAAATCACAAACTTTCAGAGTGCAACACCTTCGTCAATGAAATGATTCTCCATAGTTAGTGCTAAGCTGGTTTCAAACAGTGCATAACAATCGAATGGCACAGCTAACTCTGGAGCATGTTATTTTTACTGCGCCTCATCAACCAAAACCTCCTGGGTTTACCTTGGTCATCTTCCATACAATGAGTTTCTAATTTGAACTGGGTTACTAGTGAGAGAGACTGAGTACAAAGGGTGTAGTTCTTCAGACATAGGGAGCCCACATGTGTACTTAAACTCATCCAGTTTTTTTTTTCATTGAATGGGATGGGATGCCAGCAATTGTTGCCCAATCCTCCTTGTCTTTAAACTGAGTGACTTGTTAGCCCATTTTTGAGGGCATTTGACATATGGGTCAGGAGTTACAATTGGATCAAACTATGTTTAGGTGGAAGATTTCCTTACCTAAAGGGAATTGGTGAACCAGATGGGCTTTTATGATACCAGTGTCAGTTTTGTGACACAATGTTTGAGACTTGCTTTCAATTCCAAATTTTATTAATTGAGTTTGGTTCCACCAGCCGTCATGGTAGGATTTGAATCAGTGGCCCCTGAGCATTAGCCTGAAATTTAGTTTCATAGCCCAACAATGTTATCACTGTGCTACTATCTTCTAAGTAGACAGACATTAAAACACAAAACACAAAACTTCAAAAACATCCCTGGAATATTACCTGAACCACATTACAACTGACATGGTGAAGGACTTATGCCTGAAACGTCAATTCTTCTCCTCCTGGGATATTGCCTGACCGGCTGTGCTTTCCAGCACCACACTGTTCGACTCTGATCTCCAGCATCTGCAGTCCTCATTTTCTCCTGCAATTGACATGGTCAAGCAGATTACACAATTATCTCTGTGGCTCAACGAGTGGTGTGGAAGAAGTAATTTCAATTCTTGGAGCATTGGCATATGTCCTCAGGGAAAATATATTCAGTTGGAATACCTCCACTTATATTGGGCTAGGACTAATATTCTGGCCAATGTTATAACTAGGGCTATGGACAGGACTTCAAACTAGGACAGAAATTCAAGTGAAAGGAGATTTACAGAGACAAAGCTTGAGGCAATGGAAGAGTGTAATGTGTGTAACAAACTTTAACACAATAGTAAAAAGAAGTTAGGTTTCTCATCTGAATGTAAAAAACATTACAAGAAAAGCATTAGATGAACTAGTGACACAAATAGTGGTAAATAGTTTAGATCTAATTGACATTGCAGCCATAGATGAAAAGGAATCAATAAATATTCCAAGGTACATAATATTTCAAAAATGCAGACAGAATGGCAAATGAGGAAGGGTAACCCTGATAATGAAGAATGATATAAGCACAGAAGTGACATTAGTAGACATAAGAATCTGAACGCAGACAGTCACTTCAAAAGATAAGGTCAGGTATGTTCTTCCTTCTTGTTGGTTCCTTCTCCACTTGCTACAGACCCTTGCTACAGCAGCTATGTCCTATAGGATTTTATCAGCTCGTTCAGTAGTGCTCTGCCGAGCCATTCTTAGTGGTGGATATTGAAATCCCCCAGCCAGAGTACATTCTGAGCCACTTCCACCCTCTGCAATAAATGCGGGTTTGAAGGGAATTGATTCTGGAGGGAATTGATAGGGTAGATGCTGAAAGATTGTATCGTTGGTTAAAGAATCTGAAACATGACACAGTCTCAAGATACAAAATCTGATGATTTAAGGCTGAGTTATGGAGAAATTATTTCACTTAAAAGGTTGTGAATTTTGGTAGTTGCGGATACCCCATATTGAATAAATTTAATGTTGCAGTGAACAGACATTCGCTCTCTCAGGAGATTAAGGGTTATAGGGAGCAGGTGGGAAAGTGGAATTGAACCCAAATATCAGTCATGATCATATTGAATAGGGGACAAAGATCTACTCTTGCTCCTATAGAAAGTGGACACTCCCATAATAGTTAAATTGAAAGTCATCTTGACTATATTTGAAAATAAAGTTCCATAAATACAAAAGATTTCCAAATGTTTTCGAGTTAACCATAGAAACGAAATTTGCAATCTTTCACATCCTTATGTCAACTTTACAATTACCACTTTGTATAAAAGTGTTTCTCTTCTTTACTTCTATATTTCTTTGGTCTTCCCTCCCATGTTCTTTTTTTCCCTTTCATCTTTACCTTTCATGCGTTTTATTTATTACCTGTCCCAACTTTCCTTCAATATGTCTCTCAATTCTTCTGCCTGTCAGCCATTGCATGTTCCCTTCCATCTCTTTCCTTACTGTCGGTTACATCTAATTCCTTCACTTCTCTCTATGTCCCTCCGCTCCCCTTCCTTGTTAAATCTTTCAAGGAAAGCTTCTTTCTGAAGCAAATATTTCCTGGATAAAATTTGAAGGTGCAGCTGGCAATATTCTTTTAATATCTAGTTAGGTGGATCAGAGAGGCAAACAGAGGTTGAGGCAAGTTCTTCAAATAATGGAAACAGCCTGACACCTCAATAAATGTATTTATTTTACGTTAGTTTGAATATACTATTTAGAGATATAGTGGTGCCTCGGAATCCGAATTGAATTCATTCCAGGAGGCTGTTCGGATTGCGAAAAGTTCGAATTCCGGAACTATTTTCCCATAAGAAATAATGGAAAGTGAATTAATCCGTTTCTGAACCCAAAAAAAGAATAGTTTCAAGACACTTTTAACTGCAAATACACACGGTTAAGGTAAAATAAGATGAGTAAATGATCTAAATATCAAGTAACAATTATAAAAACAAGAAATAAATGTACAAGCATGAAAATAACTTCATTTACCTTAGTGAGGAATGCTAATGGTGCATGTGGAAGCTGGAGAAGAGGAAGGAGGGAGAGGGACTTACTCTTATTTGCTTCACTGCTCTTCTTGGGTGCCATGGTGATTGCACAAGGGTGATAATTTTTAAAAAACAGCACAAATCAAGGTGAAAACACAAGGTAAACTAGCGATGGACACACGAGAGATGCTTTCACGACTACTTCCTGGGACGAACTGAACAAATAATGTGCGACCTGAACAGTATGTGATGTTCGGATTCTGAAAATGTGTTCGGATTTTAGGGCAAAATTTTCTCGAAATAATTGTTCGGATCCCAATTTGTTCGAACAATAGGGCGTTTGGATTCCGGGGTCACCACTGTATTTCCTTCATTAATTCTGACCCAATTATTAAGCAGATTACTTTGAGATAATCTGTTCTAGCCATGAGGCAACGTGTAATTTGAAAGCAGAGGTTTGCGTATTGAATGTGACAGCATATATTTTAAAGCTAGTGAAGTTTTTTGGTCTTTGAACTCTGCTTTAAATGTTGCCTCTTTGGTGTTTCAGGTTTACTCCACTTGATTATGCCCTGCTTGGAGAACATCAGGAGGTTATTCAGTACATGCTGGAGCATGGAGCACTATCTATTGCTGCAATTCAAGACATTGCTGCTTCCAAAATCCAAGCTGTTTATAAGGGTTACATGGTCCGCAAGGCTTTCCAGGAGAGAAAAAATCTACTCATGAAGCATGAACAACTACGGAAGGATGCAGCTAAGTGAGTATTAATCCTGAATAATAAATTTAAATTCAGTCAACTTATATGCCAGTCAATTTTAAAAACACTTGCTGCACAAGAATGCTGAAATCTGTTCCTTAAACATTGGTCTTGGTTTTGTTGTAAATATTGAAGGAACAAACTTTTGTTGTTGACCTTATGTATATTTGCTGATTAACTTTTTGTAGTCCTGTTAGTGGAAATTTTCTTTTACCTGGTATCAGATCTAGTGTCGTGGCCTCTCCTATAAAGCTGTGAATTCTGTAACCAGCGAAAGCAGCAGGAGGCTCTTCAACAAATCAGATTGAAGAATCCTCAATGGGACACAAACAAGGCTGAATTTTCCCACTTTTAGTTAAAATGTGGTGACGTTTCAAGGCATCAACTCTGCCATGGCCCAGGTCAAGATACCTTGCACAATCTTCCTGTTTTCACCTTATTAATTATGTGACAGATGTTGGATGTGTTCACCACTGAATCTTGTGGCAAGTGAGGCATAACTGTTTGCCGCTGCCGGAGACTTCCATGCCTCTATTGCCTTATTTGAAGCCCTGCTGGATGCCACTTCCAACGGTGCAAGCCGTAAACAGCCAGTTCACACTGTGGATCTTGTTTCTAAACCATGAAGATATAACACAAGCAAGCTCAAGCTTACTCCTTGATTCCAGAAGACAGATTTTTAGCTTCTAAAAGAAGGGCTAGTGGAGAGAAAAGTGGTACTTTTCTTTGTTGACAACGGAAAGAGGCCATGCCACCGGTCCAGCCAGCCTAGACAGAGAAAACAACACAGGTCAGTGTTATCTCCAGTGTTAAAAGGAACGCCGAGCAGCACTACAAGAAGTTCAATGATTTCCTATGCTCCACAAGGATAAATACTGTCTTCTGTCTGCTACCTAACATTTAAAACATCATTAACTCAAGTCATGCGCAAATATCTCCACAAGACTGATGGACTACTACCCTCAGTATTTCATTCATCATGTTCTTACACCCCTCCCATTTTCAGCAGCTACAAACTTTTCCTGTCCTACTTGCTCACACTGAGGACACCTCAGCACCATTCCTGCATAAATGTTACAAGTAACTGCTCATGCATCCACTTCCATCATATTCATTCCCTCCCTTTGTCTTAATGCAGGAAAAGCTGACCCACTCTCAGGCTCAGAAGTCTAAGATAGATGGAGGGGGAAACGATGGTGGTCATCAACCTCGTCACTCCATATAAGAAGAAGACAGCAAAGCTAGCAAGAGAAGAACAAAACTGCTAATATGCTAATGGGGAGCCCCCAATGGATAAATAATGCACTAAGCTCCACTATGCTGTGCTGTTATCTCATTACCATCAGTGTTAATTTATTCTAATTAGAGTCACAGAGACGTGCAGCATGGAAACAGGCCAATTCGGTTTCTTATACAGAACTAGTCCCATTTGCCTGCGTTTGGTTCATATCCTTCTAAAACATCTTCTCCAACTAATCCTCTCCTCTTATGCAGGCACTACCAGCAGCCAGGGAACATCCAAGATCCATCATCTCTAAGGGGAAGCCAGTGATACACCCAACAAGGTATTTACTTGCTGAGAGATAAATGGGAGGGGGTGGGGTTGGGGAGAAAGTAGCTGAGAAAGCGACAGGTGGATGAAGGTGAGGGAGAAGGTGATAGGCCAGAGGGGTAAGTGATGGGCAGGTCTGGAGGGCGGTACCGAGTTGGAGGCTTGGAACTGGGATAATGTAGGGAAGGGGAAATGAGGAAGCTGTTGAAATCCACATTTTATCCCATGGTTGCAGGGTCCCAAGGCGGAATATGAGGCCTTCTTCCTCCTGACATCAGGTGGTAACAGTTTAGCGGTGGAGAAGGCCCAGGACCTGCATGTCCTTGACAGAGTGGGAGGGGGAGTTGAAGTGTTCAGCCACGGGTGGTGGGGTTGGTGAGTGAGGGTGTCCCAGAAATGTTCTCTGGTTTGGCTTTGAGCTGGGACAGGACTAACTGCAGTTAGAGTTGATGGTGGTGCATGGCTGATAGCGTGGAGCAGAGGATCCGGAAAAAGAATTGTTGTTGAAGGTTTTGGATTTGGAGTGTGTACTGGGTATCCTGTTCAGGTCCAAACTGTGTTGGTCTGAATAGGGTCCAGAGTCCATGTGGGATTAGACTGGCTGCGCTTTTCGAGCAACACACTCGTGACTCTGATTTTCAGTATCTACTGTCCTCAATTCCACCTAGTTGATTTTAACTTTACTGCATAGCCTTGTCGAAGGATGCCTACCTTGAAGAAGTTCTCCTCCTCTCTCTACAAAGATCTCAGTGAGTCTCTCACTGTACCCCCCCCCCCCCCCCCCCCCCCCCCCATGCCCCCAAAGTCCTCTCCTCTGCCCTGAAGCTCTTCAGCCACGTCCTCAAACAGACTCACTACCACAGCAATATCGCCTTCCTCAGCTCCTGCCTACGGAACCGTCTGACTCTGGACTTCATTCAGAACAACACAGTTTGGAACTGAACAGGATACCCAATACCCAATCCTCTCCATCCGTTTGACCATCAGGTTCCCTTCTAGACTTGATGGCAACAATTCCCAAGTACCAACCTCGTTTATGACCAAGCATCAATGATCTGGTTAAACATATTGCTTTTCCCAGGACTGAAACATCTGTGGAGCTCTTTGATCAAACATCAGCCTGAAACTAACATTCAGATCAGACCTTGCCTCACAACAGTTTGTTTGTTCTTTTGTTTAACACAGCTACTGCTCATATTCCAAAGGCAATCTCAGCTCATGGTTCACAGATCCAAACCAAAATTGATAAAAATACAAAGTAGAACTAATGAAAATTCAGCAAGGGCTCTAACACAGGCAGAAGACTTGGTCGACCTACACAGTCAGGAACGAAGCATAAGACAGATGTCCCAGAGGCAAATTGGGCTGAAGGAAGAAGGAGTCTTCTAATATTTTCACTACTGTGGTGGTTAAGGCATGTGAGTGCCTGGCTATCTCTATGAAAAGGTTGATGGCTACTGTGAATATCCAGATCTAGTGGAACATCTGGTGACTGAGGGATATGTACTACAACCTGCACTCCGTCATATAAGGCATGGGTGCTCAATGTCAATGGCAAGCGTCCCTTCGACAAGGAGACAGTGCTAGCAGCAGGCATCCATTGGGAACAGGAACAACATACCGGCACTCAGGAGCTTCTGCCCAGGACTTTCCAGCAATGCTTTTCTTTGCCACCTCTGCCACCCTGTGATCCAAAACCTGCAGCAATTCAAGGTCTAGGTCAAAAGCATGAGGGAACAACTACTCAAGTCTTTTCAATGGAATGCACTGGCATTGAAGGCTGGGCCATGTACAGTGGGTACCTCATATGCTTACTATTCTTCGTAGTGCAATTGTCTGCCAAGAAAAGTTCCCAAATATGGTCGTCTCCATAATGGTTGTATGATCGTATCCATTAATCTCTATTTGTGCTGTTAATTCATTTATTTTGTTCTGAATGCTATACGCATTCAAGTAAAGAACCATTAATTTTGCCTTTTTACCATATTTCCCCTTTTACCCTATTTATGTTAGTACACTCTGTGTCCCTTGTCCCACTCTGCATATTGTTATCAAAGTAGTGGTCCTGTAATGCTGCCATATCCATTTGCTTTGTAAGCTGACATTTCCCCTCCTCCAAACCGTTTATCTGCTTTATCTTCCCATTTTTATATTTGTTTACACATGGTATAAATGGTTAATCTGGAAATTATCATTTTTGAGGAAATTATAATTCTTGCTAATTTCCTACCTAGCCCCCAAAATTCTGACTGTAGGACCACACTCTCCTTCCTATCTATCTCAGTGATACTGATATGCACTAAACTGCTAACTGTTTACCCTCAACTCAAAGAATGATCTGCAGTCATTCAGTGTCATTCCAGACCTGGCTGTAGGGAGGCATCATACTATCTTGACATATTGCCTCACACCAGAGAGGCAATGTACTATCTTGGACTTAGATCTTCAACCACAGAAACACCCTCTACTTTCTTAACTATGGATTCTCCTATCAGGATTACCTTTCCAGTGTTCTTTGTGCCTTTCCTCTACCTCTCAGGGAGAGATGATAGTGTCGTGGTACTGTGGTTGGACTAGTAATCAAGAGACCTGGTAAAAAAATCTGACATTAAAAGTCCAATGATGACCATTCAGGCATCGTTTGTTGATTGCCGTGAAAAAACATGATCTGATATGTACTTTAGGGAAGGAAACCTAATCTGGCCTACATAAGATTCCAGATTTGCAGCAATATGGTTGCCTCTGAATAGGCCTGCTAAACCACTCAGTTGTATCTAAACATTAAAATAGCTCAAAAAAGGAAAGAAACTGAACAGACCACCTGGCATCAAAATCCAAAACAGCAAAATCTGGGGGCGAATGCCAAAATTGGTGGAGCTGTCTCAGATTATAAACATAGAAAATAGGAGCAGGAAGAGGCAATTCTGCCCTTAAAGCCTTCTCCACCATGGAATATGATTGTGGCTGAGCAACAAACTCAGTACTCAGTACTTTCTTCCCTTACCTTTTGATTCCTTTAGCTCTAAGACTATATTTTCTTAAAAACATTTGATGTTGTCATCTGCTTCCTGTAGCAGAGAATTACACCAACTCACCACTCTCTTGGAAAAGAAATTTTCCCTCATCTCAGTCCTAAATGTCATACCATGTATCTTTAACTGTGACCCGTTGTTCTGGACTCCACAGTCATCCTTCATATGTTTACCCTATTTAAACCTGTTCAAATTATATACACTTCTATGAGATCACCCTTCATTCTTCTGAATTCCAGTGAATATAATCCTAACTGATCCACTCTGTCTTCATAGGTCAATCCTGCCATTCCAGGAATCAGTCTGATAAACCTTTGTTGTATTTCTTCCATACACAGAACATTGTTCCTGAGATAAGAAGTCTATAACTGCACACAAAACTCCAGGTGTGGTCTCCTGTACAATTGCAGCAAAACATCCCTCCTCCTGTACTCAAATCCTTTTCTATGAAGGCCAACATGCTATTTGCTGTCTTTTTCGCTGACTGCTCCTACCTGTTTACTTTCAGTGATTGGTGGTCAAGGACATTTGGGTTTCATTGCACCTTTCTCTTTCTCAACATATTGCCTTTCAGATAATAATATGACTTCTTGTTTTTTGCAACCAAAGTCAATAACATCACAATGATACACATTCTACTTAATCTGTAAAGCATTTGTCCTTTCATTCAACTTGTCCAAATCATACTGAAACATCTCTGCATCCCCTGCACAACTCAGCTTCCCACCCAGCTTTTTGTCATCTGCAAACATGGAGAGATTGCATTTAGTTCCCTCATCTAAATCATTGATGTATATTGTGAATCGCTGAGGCCCGACCACCAATCCCTGCGGTACCCCAATAATTACTGCCTGCTGCTTGAAAAAAGACCCATTTAGTTCTACTCTTTGTGTCCTGTCTGCCAACAAGTTCTCTATCCATGTCAGCTTTACTTTTACATGCTAGTCTCTTGTGCAAGACCTTATTAAGAGCCTTCTGAAAGTCCAAGTGAACCACATCCACAGCTCCCTGTTATGAGCTCTACTAGTTAATCCTTAAAAAGTTCCAGGAGTTTTGTCAAGCATTGTTTCCCAATTCGTTAATCCATGCTGACCCCGTCTGATCCATGTATTCCAATAGCTTTGCTATTTAGTCTTACAATGGACTTAATTTCCCCACTACCGATGCCAGGCTAACCAGTCTATAAGTCCCTGTATTCTCTCTGCCTCCATTTTTAAATAGTGAGGTTACATTAGCTGCTCTACAATCTGAATGAGCTGTTCCAGAATCTATAAAAAAAGATGACCAACAATCAATCT
Organism: Chiloscyllium plagiosum; assembly: GCF_004010195.1. NCBI lineage: Eukaryota > Metazoa > Chordata > Chondrichthyes > Orectolobiformes > Hemiscylliidae > Chiloscyllium > Chiloscyllium plagiosum. The sequence continues at coordinate 47,992,989 of NC_057714.1, read as the reverse complement.
ATTTCTAGGTCCACTTCCTTAAGTACTCCGGAATGTAGATATCTGGTCCAGTAGATTTATTTGCCCTAAATTCCGCCATTTTCCTACTAATTACTGATTTCCTTCAGTTCCTCCCTCTCATTACATCCCACATTCTCCAACATTTGTGTCCTCCTCTGTGAAGACAGAACCAAAATATGTATTTACTTAAATTTGTACCCCGTTATAACTTACCCTGCTTATGACTAAAAGGGACCTGCTTGTTATTAATCATTGTCCTCCTTTGCTAAAATCTAAACTGCTCCCAAATCTCAGATCTGCTTTTTTGGGCCAATTTGTATGCCCTTTACTTGGATCTAATACTATCTCTAATTTCCCATGTTAGCTATGGTTAGGTCAACTTGTCCCTTTTTTTTGCCAGAGAAAAATGAACAAGTGTTGTAGTTCCTTCACATGTTCTTTAAAGGCTTGCCATTACCTATCCACCATCATCCCATTCAGGATCAAAATCTCAGAATCAATTACATCACTCTCCATCTAAATGGAGAATTCTATCATATTATGGTCACTCTGTCCCAAAGGATCTTGCTCAGCTAGATTGGGAATTATTCTTTTCTCATTACACAATATCCAGTCTAGGATGACCTGTTCTCTAGTTAGTTCCTCAACATACTGATCTAGAAACCCAAACCATATACATTTTAGGAATTTCACTCTACAGTACAGGTAGACGATCCTGTATGCAAAATGCACAGAACCAGCTGTTTTTCGGATTTTGGAATTTTTCAGTTTTCACAATAAGTGACAGTTTAATGGTAAAATTTTGAAAAACTCTTATCGGAGGAGCAGACTTCTAAGTAAGAATAGGCCTTTGGTGCTTGGCCACGCCCTCCCAAGTCGCATCTGAGTGACGCACGTCGAGTGGGTGTCGACTTGGGGGTGTTCACAGAAAAGCCACAGGCCTATCGGTGCTTGGCCATGCCCCCACCCACGTCACATCTGAGTGACATGCATCAAATGGGTGTCAACTTGGGTTAACTGTTTGCATGCCAAACAACCTTGTTAATGAAAAAAATACTTCACAAAAAAGCCTTCAGATTTCAGAGCTTTTCGATTTTCGGATGTTCGGATAAAGGATCTTCTTCCTGTATTGTTGCAGATTTGATTTGCTCAATTTATATGCAGAATAAAGTTGCTCGTGATTACATCGTATCTTAATTGTTTGCATCTCTAAGTTCCTGTTTACTGCCTCCCTCAATGTTACCACTATAGTTTTGAGTCCATAAACAACCCCCATTATTGTTGTATGCCCTTTCTAAGTTCTGTCCATATAATTTCCACCTCAGAGGAGCTAATATGATTCCTCACTATTGTATTAGTATGTCTTTATCCAGCTTGCTTTTCCTTTTTGACTGTCCTAGACATTCAGTTCCCATCCCTATTGCAGCCCCATTTCTATAATCCCAACTGTAATATTCCTTTAACGTCTGTTTGCAGATTAATTCATTCACTTTATTTCAATGGTCTGCGCATTTAGCCGCACAGGGCATCAAGGCTTATCTTTTTAACATTCTTCGCCCCACTCACGCTATTTTTTTCTGTCTGTTTGAATCTTGTCCTTGAATTTTCTGCCTATCCCTTTTCTTATTTCCCATCCTGTCTTCTGTCTTTTACCCTTGTTTCTCTCTCTTCTGTCTCCCTGTAGAGGTTCCCATTTCCCTGCCATTTTAGTTTAAACCTCCCCTTAGACAAGCAACATCCTGGCATAGTCATATTTATAGTATCATACCTTACCGTTAATGCCCCAGGCAACACTATCCATTGGGTATGTCCTATCCCATTGGCAGGACAGACCCAGCAAAGATGGCAACAAAGTGGCATTCAGTTAAGAGGAAGTTGTCCTAGTCCTCACCCCTATGATGCCTTATAGCATCAAGTGAAACTTAGGCAATAAAACCTCCTGTTGATTTATCACATTCTGCCATATAAATACATCTTCTGATTTCCTTATACCTTTCCACTATCTACAAAGCATAAGTCAGGAGTGTGATGGAGTACTCCCCAATTTCCTCATTTCCTCCCCAACACAGCTCCAATAGCACTCGAGCAGCTTTAGACCATCCAGATCAAATCAACCCATTTGATTGGCACCACATCTTCAAACATTCACTTCTTTCACTACCAATGCACAGTAGTGGCCGTATGTAGCACCTACAAGATGCACCTTAGACAGCACCCTCAAAAGCTGTGATTACCACCATCTAGAAGGTCAAGGCCAGCAGATGCATAGGAACTGCATCGCCTCCAAGTCCTTCTCCAAGCCACCCACCATCATGACTTGGAAATATAGCACTGTCCCTTCAGTATTGCTGGGTCAAAATTCTGGGATTCCTTTTCTAACAGCACTGAGAATCTACGTAAACCAAACGAACTACAGAGGTTGAAGGAAATCTGTTTTTGCACTATTTTAAGGACTGGTTGGGATGGGCAATATGTGTTGGCTCAGCAAGTGAAGCCCACACCTTATGAATCAATTTTAAAAAAAACTTATTTACAGGCCTGCTCCAGTTCCAGACTCTTCTTAGGTAAATAATGTATTAGTAAAGGCCTCCAGAATACCAGTCCAACAACATAACCACAATGCTAATTCCTAAAACTTGTTTGCATTGTGTTAACTGATTACTCATTTCACTTGAATATTTATGCAATATTTACATTCACAAAGCTGGGGTTAGTCATTTATTATGTGGAAAATCCATTTCACAAACTTATCTTTATCATTCCAAAGTGTTATGTGTTGCACTTCCTGATACCTTGCTTTGGAACAATTTCTAAATCAGAAGCAAAAACAGAAGTTGCTGGAAAAACTCTGCAGTCTGGCAGCATCTGTGGAGAGAAATCAAAGTTAACATTTCGGGTCCAGTGACCCAAAACATTAACTTCGTTCTCTCTCCACGGATGCTGCCAGACCTGCTGAGCTTTTCCAGCAACCTCTGTTTTTGTTTCTGATTTACAACATCTGCAAGACTTTCAGTTCTTATTACCAATTTATAAATGACTGCTGGATCTCAATTTTCATTATGCCTGCTATTTTTTGAAACTGTAAAAGTCGTCTTGGTAAAAATGCAATTTAATCATTGTTTTAACAATTTTATATCGTTCGTTCATATCGCTTAAGTACAAGTGACCATTTTCCATCAGTAGATTTTCTACGTCTGTTCACAAATATCAACAAATCCCCCTTATCAGAATAAATAAATGGTGAATAAACTGCACTGCACCATTGCATTCAGTGCGCCAAGCACACCACTCAAAATGTCTTGATGATTTGTATGAAAGTTTAAGATCCCAGAAATTACAAAACAACAAGTAATAGCAAAGACTACTGCAAATTCCAGAATCAAAAGAGACTGACAGTGCAATGGGTGTTAGGATAGATAATTTGCAGTGTTAAATACCACACCCAGTTTTGTCTTTTTCTGAGCAGCTGATTTCATTTTTCTTCATGCATGTCTATCTGCTGTGTCTGGAGATTTATCATGAGAAATTAGTTTTATACATTTACTATAAGTGTTTACTATAAATTGTGGGTGGCACAGTGGTTAGCACTGCTGCCTCACAGAGCCAGAGACCTGGGTTTTTCCCGCCTCAGGCGACTGACTGTGTGGAGTTTGCACATTCTCCCTGTGTCTGCGTAAGTTTCCTCCGGATGCTCAGGTTTACTCCTACAGTTCAAAAATGTGCAGGTTAGGTGAATTGGCCATGCTAAATTGCCCGTAGAGTTAGGGGCAGGGGTAAATGTAGGGGAATGGGTCTGGGTGGGTTGCGCTTCGGCGGGTCGGTGTGGACTTGTTGGGCCGAAGGGCCTGTTTCCACACTGTCAGTAATCTAATCTAATCTAAAATAAAAAAAGCATCTCAGTGGTCCCACAGGTTAGTTGTTTAATCTCCATTCTGGGCATGAATTGATTGCAAATTTATTTAATAGAAGTACTTTCCAATTAAAAAAGCATACCGTGTAAAAGGTCAGGACAGTTACAAGTAAATCTCTCATGATTTCACATGCACTGCCACAAATTGTCCATAATTTAACCACCTTGTAAATAGGTTGTCACCCTTATTTAAAGACCACAAAACCACATGGGTCAAATTGTGGTTGCTCTGCAGTTGGGATTAAGGCTGATACTATTTCTTATGAAAATTCTTAAATTTACCAAAAATAAGATCAACTTTCCCAATTATTCAACTGTCATGTCATTGGTTTTCAGTACTTGTTTGATCCATTTTTATATTCATGATCCTGCATTATTTAGCAGTGTGTTTTAAGAATATATATCAAAACCTTTACATTCTTTTGTCTGCCATTAAATTTTGTTAAATTCTGTTATGAATCACAGCCACATAGTCTGCTGGATGGTCAATTTCTGCCTTACTGAAAGGACTTGACCTGAGCTAACCCAAAGGTGGTGATAACAGCTAGACAGCCAGCTCTGAAAGCATGAGAGTTTCTATGAGTGAAATCTGCGACGTGATAAAGAGAGAAGACCCACCACATTTTACAGAAATCAGGGAGCCACAGGGTTTTCGACCAGAAAACAAAAAACAGTTTATAAGTTTTAGATGTTGTATCTTTGCACACATTTTCAGAATATTCAGAGACCAGTAGCCCCAGAACATAGTAAGTGAGACAACATTTCCTTGACTCCCAGAACTAAGATTTGCCCACAGGAAAGATAGGTGCTGTTTGGGGATGTTCTTATGGTTGCCTGATACAAGGAGGGGGCTCACATGCAGGTGTTAAGTGAGGAAGTGGGGAGTGGTTCGCAGTCACCCCCACCTTGCCGTTGATTTGGTCCCACTTTCGTGCAACAATAGTGCAGTCTGAGGGACTCATTCCACACTGATAGCCTATCCGCATTGGTTAATCACATAGCTGGGTTCTGGTTCTCCAGCATTCCATCTAATTATGTTCATTTCTGACCGCCAGGCCTGGATAATTTCATCCTCTGTCTCTCCATATGGCTTCAACCCAAATCATGTGTGTTTTCACTTTTGCAAATATGAATCTTCACCATGGGCAGAGTTAGAACCTTTTTGTTTGGTTGTATCATCCTGTGTTGCTCCCCCAACCCCAGTCTGTTTCCAAACCACTAGATGAGATTATTTGTAATTTACTTTGGATGATAAGGGTGAGGAGGGCAGATTTGGCTATCGTCAGAGTTTCTATTTGCATCTTCCTGATATTATCGCCAATACAAAGCCTCTCTGAGCAACTGACTTTAATGTGAAATGGGCTGAGGCATCTCTTGCTTTGGTAATATGAGGAAGTAAATTTTCAAAGAACTTGAAATCAAACGTTGATAGATTGTAATTCTTTGCTGTGGTTTGGCTTATACAACACAGCATTCTATGGCCATTAGTTATGGGTAATTATCTTTCACAACTATCTTTAGCACGTATTCATACGAAGTAAAGATAACAAGTAGCCTTGTTATTTATAAACTATCTTTGTATGAGGTATCCACTTAGCTCCAGACTTCATGGTTCTTTCCTGTCACGATTAAAGACTCATTTATAAGCAATGGAGATTGATTTTATTGATAAATGAGAAGAGTCAAGCCCCTGAATCCATTCCCCATATCACTGAAGGAAGAATTACAATCTGTTTTACCATGTCACTGGCTATATTCAACAGTAAACAGAGCCGCAGGGATTGCTGGTCGGCATCACCTGCCAGGCATACAGCGTTGAGATCAATTAACAGGATTCAAGACACTAGATATAATCAGTTCTCTTTATGGAACAAGTACAACCAGATAGCAATGACAGATAGAGTTTGGATTTTACCATAACAGATAGCACTGAACAGACATCACCTGTCATTGACATGGATCTTGGCGAATGATGATGACACATTACATAAGTAGCTTGTCATTTGCTGTGGTTTGTGCTAATGTAGTGACAGTTGCAGTACCACGTATTAACATTAATCAATCGTTTCCCACTAGAACAGAAGTCTAAATAATATGACATTTACTGTCTGTCAGTATTCTATTGATGATTTACAAGTAACAGCACAGTACAAAGAAAAGCAACATTAAAGTTATTTTAGTATAGTGTTGTGAATGCAATTTTTTAATGCATTGTCACATATGCTTCTGATCTTTCTACTGTGCAGAGTACTCCATTGTGTATACACAAACCAAGTTGCTAAATATGTAGATTTAATACCGGATTCATGAAGTATAATTATTAGCTGTGTCGTTTTGATCCTGTTGATTTTCTTTTCATACGTTTGATTCTGATGTGAGTTTGCATAATCACATATTTGTACTTTTTTTTTGTTAATTCACTACAACCAGTGGAATAAAAATGAAAGTACTCAATGGTAGAACACAGCCAGATGGTGAACAATAAAACTGGGCCCATGTGTTTACACACTAACACAGAAATTCACACTTTTCTGGATGGCTACAGCTCAACAACACTTAATAAGCTTGAAACCAGCCAGGACAAAGTAGCCCACTTGATTGGGACCACATCCACAGACATCCACTCTCTCCACCACCGACGCTCAATGCTGTCTACAAGATGTATTGTAGAAATTCACCAAAGGTCCTTAGGCAACATCTTCCAAATCTGACAACTTCCATCTTGGACAAGGGCAATAAACACATAGGAACACCACCATCTGTAAGTTTCTCTCCTAGCCAGTCGCCATCCTGACTTGGAAAAATATTGCCATTCTGTCACTGTTACTGGCTCAAAATCCTGGAATTCCCTCTCTAACTGCATTGTGAATCAACCGACAGCAATGGTGTCAGAAGGTAGTTCACCACCACCTTCTCAAGGGCAACTAGGGATGGGTAGTAAATGCTGACCGGCCAGTAACACCCTGATGCCATGAATGAATTTTTTTTTAAAATACACATTGCATCTCATTTGTCTCCAGTCTGAGGAGTCAGCTTCTGTCTCCTTTCAGTACGTGAGCACAGGTGAGTCTCCAGTTAATGTCCTACACCAGATAATCATTAGGTTATCCAGAATCTCAGGACACTTGGAAGATTACTCAATGTTTACTATCTCTGTAGCGATTGTATTTAATATACTTGGATACAACCCATCAAGTCCAGGACCTTTAGTCCCGTTAGTTCCTATGTACTTTATGTCGCATGATCGTCATTTTGTTTATTTCCTCCCCACTTTTATCCTTTGATTATATAATACTTCAGAACACTATTTGTGTCTTCTACTGTGAAGATTGATGCAAAGTATTTATTCAACTTCTCTGCCATTTCCCTGGTTTCTCATTATTATTTTTCTGGCCCCATTAGAAGGAGCCTATGTTTGCATTGGTATACCATTCAACAGGGAAGTCTTTTGGAGCAAGTATCAAGCTGACATTGTCAGGTACTCACTCTGACCTTTAGGTTGAGAATTCTTGATCTGTAGTTTGTTTGCTGTCTTTGGTGAGGTCGGAAGCTGAGCATCAATAAGGCATCACTTATTAATGTTCATCAGTCATGTAACAAGCAATAATCCTCCATAATTAGCAACTTGCTAGTTCCTTAAGTGAAATCCTCCTTGCTGCTTAGTAGATGCATAAAAGATGCAGCAACATACTCCCAAGTCCTGATAGGCCTTGCTGAATTGCTAACTCGATTCTGCCGCAGATCTTGCTATAGCCCATGTCATTCAAGCCACTATAACATTCTGCCCGTTATCACTTTTGAAAGATGTTCAGTGACTGGATCCTCAACAGTCCTGAATGACCTGTTGAAAACCTTGCAGTTAGCCCCTCTGCTATTGCTCGGCAGATTTAAATATTGCCTCTAGCAACTTGTGGACTTGTCTGTTACATGAATGTTACCAGTCAGAGATGGCTGCCTTTCTCAGTACAAAAAATTGAGGAAAAAAAATGAAGGACCTATTCACAAGAGATACACGTTACAATATATACATCTCTCTTCAATCCAGTAACCACAATTTCAATCTCCTTAACAGTTTACTTAAATGATTATACATGTCAGTGGTTAGCACTGCTGCCTCACAGCACCAGGGTCCCAAGTTCGATTCCAGCCTCGGCGACTGTCTGTATGGAGTTTGCACATGCTCCCCGTGTCTGCGTGGGTTTCCTCGGCTGCTCTGGTTTCCTCCCACAGTCCAAAGATGTGCAGGTCAGGTGAATTGGCCATGCTAAATTGCCCATAGTGTTAGGTATGTTAGTCAGAGGGAAATGGGACTGGGTGGGTTGCTCTTTGGAGGGGCGGTGTGGACTTGTTGGACCGAAGGACCTGTTTCCACACTGTAGGGAATCTAATCTAATGTACAGACATGTTATCTCACACTTGCATGGCAGATGAGACTTGAACCTGGACGTATAGCCTATAGATAGAGTCACTACAGGTGAATCCTCAGTTCAACACCTGCCAATGTACAATTAACCTTCTGAGGAGGGTCTTGTGGTGCAGTGCTAATGTCCAGACTTATGCCAGAAGTGAACCATGTCTGAATAGGTTGATAAACATTTTGTTTTAAATTAATATTCAATACAATTAGTTTCAAAGGCAGGGCAGGGTTTTCTCAATGTTCGGGTTTCCACCCCATCACCTGAAGAATTGGCTTGTATGCACCTCAAAAGCCTTTGCATAGTGATAGGAGCCTTGTTGCACTAAAGGTGGAATTTTTGCACCTCATTTGAGTGGATGTTCTGCCATGCAACTCTGTAGTCCCAACAGTGCCAGTGGCAACAGTAGCCAAACTGAGATTATAAAGAGACACTACTTTCCCCCAATCCCAGGTAAGTGTGGGGGCAAGGGGTAGGGAGAGTCGCACTGTGGGAAGGTGGGGAATGAAGCTGTGTGTAGGTATTGGAAGATCTTAATGGTGAAGCTGGGGTATTGGAACACTATTGGGCTCTTGAAAATGATTCCCACTTCCTTTCTCACCTGAGGCTTGAGCAGGGTAAAATATGCTGGGCTTCCCCTCTACCCCTGAACTCCCAACAGCCTCAGAATTAAGACTGAATAGGAGGTGTCCCTCAAGTGAACAATAAGTAGCCTTAATTAATGCAAGAGCAAATGGGCCACCCTAGGCCTCACCCAGCCCCTATAAACTCTCTACAGATCATAGACATGCAGCAGAGAAGCAGACTCCCAGCTAAATACCAGTAGGGACCCATAAAATTCTGCTCTTATTTTTTTCTAATTTGAACCTGGTTCCGTTTCTAAACATTATGTTGATTGGTTAGTTTGACTTGTTTGGAGGATAATTATGGTTTTATACCAGTGAAGATGCTCATGAAATACATATTTGTTCATGAATAATCAAATAATCAAGATGTTTCCTAATTCCTCAATGTATGGTTAGCAGGATTTCCCAAGTGCGCTGTCAATATTTGCTCCGTAGAGTATGTGAATATTGAACCTCTTTTGTTGTCATCCACTGCAGCTATCACCTATATTGCTGTAAGTTTTATTACCTTTTGTTTTTATTGTTTCAATAATATATGGCCTAATTTCCTCCCACAATCCTAAAAATTCAAGAAAGAAGAATAATGTACAATGACTCCAAGGAAGTCTTAGGGTTCAGTGGGTGGTGCTCCTGCCTCTGCAGTCCTACTTGCGGGTTGACAGAAGGAAGGTTCATGCTGCAGCCAATCAAGTTGATAATCGTACTGTTAATCCTTCCTGCATTTCCATGGCAGCTGGTAAATGTGGGAGAAATTCCTGGTCAGTTATGCATGAATGTTGAGTGGCATCCTACAAGCTTTTATCACTTCTTTTTTAATAGATTCATAGGGTTTGGGCTTTTGCTGGCCAGTTATTGTCCATCCCAAGTAGCCTTTGAAGTAGCTGAAATCCATTTAATGTAGGTAAGCCCTCATTACTGTTAGAAAATGAATTCCAGCATTTTGACTCAGCAACAGTGAAGGCACAGTAACATGTTTCCAAGTTAGGATGGTGGGTGGCTTGGAGAAGTGTTGCTGTTCCCAAGTATCTGAGGCCCTTGTGCTTCTAAATGGTAGTGGTCACAGCTTTCAAACGTGTTGTCTAAGGACCCCCGGTGAACTTCTGCAATCCATCTTGTAGGTGCTACAAACTGCAGCTACTGTGCCTCGGTAGTGGAAGGAATGAATGTTTGAGGATGTGGTGCCAATCAAATGGGCTGCTTTGACATGGATGGTGTAAAATTTCTTGAGTGCTATTGATGTACTCACCCAGGCAATTGGGGAGTACTCCATCATACTCATCACGTATGCTTTGTAGCTAGTGGGAAAACATAAGGAAACCTGGAAATAAGTTACTTGCTGCAGGATTCCTCGCCTTTGACCTGCTCTTTTAGCCACTATTTATTTAACAGCATGTGGCAGTCAACAGAAGTTTCTTTTGCCTGTATTTCACTTGATGCTGTGAGACTTCATAGGAATGAGGACTCGGACAACTCCCTCTCAATTGAATGCTAATTTGCTCTGCTGGGTTTGTCCTGCCAATGGGACAGGGCATACCCAATGGATGGTGTTGTCTGGGCATTATCTGTAAGGTATGATACCATAAGTATGACTGTAAGGATGATGGTTGACTAAGGGGAGGGTTTAAACTAAAATGGCAGAGAAATGAGAACTTATACTTAATATGATAATGATGCCACAACCATCTCTCCTTTTCTCAAAGTTAAAAATCACACAACACCAGATTATAGTCCAGCAGGTTTATTTGGAATTACAAACTTTCGGAGCACTGCTCCTTTGTCAGAAAGCTAGTGGGACAGGATCATAGGACACAAAATGTATAGGGCACTGGCACCTCCACATCATCCTCTTCTCAACTTTGACTGTGGTTGACTAAGTTTCCAGGGCCTGATGAGATATAGAAACAGAGTATGAATTATCTATTGTCACATGTACCTCGAAAGATACGTTGAAAAGCGTTTTGTCGCCGCAATCCAGTCCCATTTTGAATTACAAAAAGAATAAAAAGAAATTATTCTTCAAACACAGCTCCAGGGCTTCTGCAAGGTGTCTCAGGCATACCACAGCCAGGAGATCTTGCTCCTGGCATCGCCACCTTCGCCAATTCACTGAGTTCACACTCCAGGCCTACTGCAGGCAGTAGTCCTGCTCCAGGCGCTACCACAGCTGACGGCCCACTGAGTCCACACTCCAGATCTACAGCATTCCAGCCCCTTGACCCTGTTCCACCATTCAATGGGATTATGGCTGATCTGAGACCCAATAACCTCAACCAGGTGAAGATTAGTGAATCCAGGAGCTGAGTGTTTTTACATCCACTGACTGAAACTAGTGTGTATGCTTCGACAACTCTTGCACATGGCCAACCTTTAGGAGAGAAATGCATTCTGTATCAATGTCTCTCCTGGCTTACTGTAGTCATGTGATCTCTGCCATGAAGCATTGACTTGGAATTTCCATCTTGCAAAGAATCGTAACGTCACCGCTGTCTTGACACTCAAAACACTCCCAACCCTGACCTTCCCCTTGAAACCTTCAATTTCGCTGCCCTACCTGAGGCCTCCAACCTCACATTTTTCCACTCTAACCCAAGAGTTCTGATTTTCCTTCTGTCATTGCCAGGCTTTTGATCACTTCTTTACTATGCTACCAAGGTCCTTCTGCTGTTCCTGGATCCCAGCGTCAATAGAATCATGGTATTGCTCCACTCCTCTTCCCCAGTTGACTCATTTCTATCCCCAGTTCAACCTTGCCTCCAACCAGACCCATTTCCAGGCTTATTGATCAGGCTGGTGTCTGAACAAGGATGTTTGCGATGTCATATGCATGGTATGGATTTAATACATCCCAATATGCATAAGAAATTCTGATTTCCGTGGGTTTTGTGCAACCTTCCAACCTCCCTCCTGCCAATTCCTCAGATAAACAACTGATCGGATCTATAAATTAAATGATCTATAGATTAAAATGATCAAAAATGAGCTAGTATTATTATTCCTATCTGGTATACCAGGGATTGTCATCTCCTTTCACAATGTGTAGATTCTGGTCGAGGATTTAATTGGAGTTAGTAGCAACTCTTTATTTCTAATCAAACAATTTTCCAAAACAATCTACTTCGTCAGAAAGAATAATAACTTGAATGAGATTGGTCCCTGTAATAGGTAGTAAAAATTAAGTTGAGATCTTATCATCAGATCTTTCAGCCATTCTCTCTGACACGAGTCAATAAAGGCTTATGTAGGAGTCATCCACTTACATCTGCAACATTCAAGCAGGATTAAGAACCCTCAACAAAAAAAAGATTCAATATATGATGATAGCCCTGCTTTCCACTGTCGACACCCCTTATAAGGAACGGTGTTAATTGGGAACTTTCAGACCTGCAAGTTTTAATTTTTCATTCAGCTAAGGAATGGAAAATCTGTTTGAGGGACAGTGATTTTCTGACCAGTGTTGCTTGGGAGTGCCTGAATCAGAAATCAATTGTATTATATTGGATTTTTTAGAATAGATGGTACCGAAACAGGTCTTTTGACTCAACTAATCCATTCAAGTGTTTATACTCTACTTAAATCTCTTCTCACCTTTCCTCATGTAAGGTGACCAAGGTAACTGTCTATTCCAAGGCACCTCGAACTGTGATTCTTGGATCACAACCTCTGAGGCAACAATGTCTGCTCTGGAGATTTCACTGAACTCGTATGGATGTGCTGCCCTTATAAATCCTCTTTTTCCTCTTAAATTGTGGGTGCAGCCTAACTAATAAAGCTTTGAGGCCTTTTAGCTCCTTTGAAAGAAAGTGAAAAATGGATTTTCAAAGTCCCTGACACCATTGTTAACCCCAAACACCACCACCACCATCCTCTCCCTTCCACCATTACGCCCCTCAACCCTCCTGCAACTTTGCTCTCAGTTCTTACTTAAGGGGATGTGGAAATTTTCAAGCCTTGAGATAAGGTCACAATGGAGAGGTAATTGAGGAAATATAAATCTATCCTCTCTTATCTGCTTTTTGGGTGAGAATGTTTGTTCTGAGTTCCATACTTGAATTTGTGATCACTAACCTATATTGATATGTTCTTCACCAGGAGAAAATATTCTCAAAAACCTTTCATAATTTTAAAATAATCTCTGTTAGGTCACCCCTCCAACCTCATTTTCATGACCCTGTTTGGCTTTTCCTGATATACCCATGCATTTCTGGCATAATTCTTGAAAGGCTTCTTTGCACTCTTTCCAATGTCCCTGCACATTTTTTATAATACGGCAACCAGAACTGCATGCGGTTTTACAGATGTGGGCCAATCAATGTTTGATAATACGTATGAAAGTAGTTGATACTTTTTATTCACTGATATGTTGTCAAGCGTGTTGGTATTGTATACAACATGAAATGATCTATTCACTTCTTCCCACTGTTAACAAAGTATTTGCTTGATTTTTCACTATCTTTATTTAATTACAGGAAGCGTGAGGAGGAAAACAAAAGAAAGGAGGCAGAGATTCAGAAGGAAAAAAAGAGATTGGAATCTGAATTAAATGTACAGCAAAAGGTAGCAAATCTAGAAATCAATTGCCAACTTGCAGATCTTTATCCAGTAAATGGGGAGAGCACTTCCCCTACTATTTCAGAACATGATCAGTTGGAGCTGAGAATTAGTGAAGACTTTAAAAGAAGTTCTAAAAGCAAATCTGAAAAGACAGCAAGGATAAGGCCTCTCTTGCAAACTTGGCGGAGTATAGACACAATTCGAAGTCACACTTCATCTATAGAAACTGGAAAAAGAGAAATAAAGAACAGAAAAGGTAAGGCAGCTTTCAGTACATAGTTTACATGCATTAGTTAAGAATACTTAGAAAAGAAATATCTACTGATATGGAAGTCATTCTTATAAATGCTAATAGATCTCCCATCATATTGCTAAATGATAGCATGACACCTATAATCTAAATGTATGTAAAATTATGTATATTATCAGAGACACTCATTTTGAGTAGTTCAGACCAGCTGTTCGCTGTCCTTATTATGTGGTTGAAGTTATAATGACTCTTGTGTTTTACAGATCATATTCATGATTCTGACCATTTGTCTATGTAAACAATAACATCTGTATTAACTGGGCCCTACTAGAATATCCTTAGCATTTATGTCTTTCAAATTGCAATTACTTTTTAATGAGGTTTTCAACAAAAATCACTGCCCCCTTTAAAGTAACATCTCCTTGAATACCAATAAGAAAAGTGTAAATTCCTTCCATGACCCCATTCCTTACTATCTCTGCAATACAGAGGAACCTCGATTATCCAAATATCATTTATCCGAAGGAGATCTCGAGGTCCTGATGGAAACATTACATCAAAGATGTGTTTCCAACATTGATCAAGTTTTTTGTTTACAGTGATTAAAAGTGAACTCGGCTTACTGAAATGTTGCCGGGAACAGTCCTGGACATCAATGGGAGCCAAATGACTGACCTCCCGCCCTCGCTCTCTCTCCCCACACTTTCCCTAGAGGTCTACACAGGCGTATGCCCTAAACGCCGCTTCCCCAGATGATCTCTCCAACATTGTCCTTTACAGGACAAAGTTGGAACCTGTCAAAAAATTGCAGTAAAAAGTTTTGTGTGTGTGTGTGTGTGTGTGTGTGTACACGCGCACAATTTGGACCCCCCAAAAGTCAACAGCAGCAGTCTTGTTGTTGATGTCTGGTCCGGCTACCCCAGAGAGGAGGGAGGTGTGGGGGGGGCAGATGCAGGCATGTGAGGGGTGGTGTTGGACTGTGGGTGGGGGGGAAAGTA
>NC_057714.1:47964475-47975553 GCF_004010195.1 Chiloscyllium plagiosum | reverse complement strand
GAGGCGGTGAGGGGGCAGTGTTGGACAGGGTTGGGGAGGTGATAGATGGGAAGGCGAGGATTGTGTTGGATGGGGTTGGGGGACGGAGGAGTTGGGGACTCATGTGCGATGTGCTACTAGCCTCTTGACCGGTGCCTGCCCATCTCGTTTGGATAATCGAGGTTCTCTGTATTACTATATTTGTTTTTAGCTGGGTGGGAGGGTGAACTTTGGTAGCAAAAACAGGAAGGCAGATCATTATCTAAATGGCAATAGATTGGGAAAGGGGGAGTTGCAGCGAGACCTAGGTCTCCTTGTACACTAGCTGCTGAAAGTAAGCATACAGGTGCAGCAGATGTTGAAGAAGGCAGTTAGTATGTTAGCCTTCATAGCAAAACGATTCGTATACAGGAGTAGGAAGTCTGCTGCAATTGTATAGGGCCTTGGTTACCTGGAACACTGTGTGCAATGTTCGTCTCTTTATCTGAGGAAGAATGTTCTGGCAATGGATCGTGTGCAACAAAGGATTACCAGACTGATACCTGGCAGAGCAGGACTGACTGATGAAAAGAGATTGGATCTGTTAGGAGTGTATTCATTGTAGTTTACAAAAATGAGGGGTTATGTTATAGAAACCTATAAAATTCTAACAGGACTAGACAGGGTAAATGCAAGAATAATGTTCCAAATGACTAGGGAGCTTAGAAAGAAGGGTCACAGTCTAAGAATACAGGGTAGTCCATTTAGGACCAAAACAAGGAGAAATTTCTTCACCCAGAGAATGATGAGCCTGTGGAACTCTTTGTCATGGAAAGCAATTGAGGCCAAAACATTGAAGGTTTTCAAGGAGTTGCATATAGATCTTAGAGCTAAATGGCTTAAAGGGTGTGAAGAGAAAGCGGGAGCAGGGTACTGAGTTGGATAAGCAGCTGTGATCATATTGAATGGCAAAATAAGCTTGGAGGGCTGATTGGCCTATTATTTTCTATGTTTCTGTGTTTCTATTAGCACTCCTCTAATTCTATCCTCTCAAACATTCTTGATTATGATTGCTCCATTATTGGTGCTATGCTTTCAGCTATAATGGCTCTAAGCTCAGAAATGTCTTTCTTAAATGTCTCTACCTCTCTTTCCAGTACTCCACACCCATCTCTTTCACTAAACATTTTGATATTTGCCGTAACATTTCTTTGTCTGGTTTGATATCAGATTTGCTGAGTGATGCGCCTGTGATATTTTGGACAGTTTGCAGTTTTAAAGGTGCAATATAAATATAAATTGTTAATTTAATTACAGGATAATTAAAAGGTTACTGCAAAAGATAATTATTGGAGGGTGTTATATTTTTCCTTTCCTTACTTAATTATACTATGTATTGTTTTGCTGTCTGCACATACTAATTGGACATTGTTTCATTCAAATTAGTGGATAATTTTTATTGTTATTTCCCACTCTAATTCATGGCTTTAATATGGAAGTCGATGCAGTGGTGCCAAGATGATTGGGAGTATTAAGACAGTGGTGAATGAATGCTAAGCTGCTTAAAGCAGATTAAAATCTTTTGAGTGAACTGGGCCTTTTTATTCACAAAATAACATTTAACTTAGAATAGCATAAAATTATTCAGGCACAAACTTGAAGCAATAGCGAAGGAAAGAGATGCAAATGTGACAGGATTGCAGGATTTAGATTTGATCCGTTCATTGTAGGCTCACTTAGCTCTGTCTATCACTTGCTCCTTATGTTGTTTGCCATGCCAGTAGTCCTGTTTGGTGGCTTCACCAGGTTGACTCTGTTTTATAGGTATGTCTGGTACTGTTCCTGGCATATCCTCCTGTATTCTCCATTGAACCAAGGTTGATTCCCTGTCTTGGTGGTAATGGTTGAGTGGAGGCTATGCTGGGCTATAAGGTTGTAGATTGCACTGGAAAAGAATTATGTTGCTGTTGATGGCCCACAGTGCCTCATGATGCCTAGTCTTGAGTTTCTAGATCTAGACAAAGTTTGTCCCATTTAGCATGATGATAGTGCCACGCAACATGATCGAGGTTGTTATAGAACTATTGAGCACAGAAACAACTTGTCTGCGTCGACTAGACATCCTGATCTGACCTAGTCGCATTTGCCAGAATTTGGCTCATAGCCCTCTAAACTGTTCCTGAGCATCCAGATGCATTTTAAATGTTGTAATTGTACCCGCATCCACCACTCTCTCACAGCTTACTCCATACACGCGCCAGTCTCTGCATGAAAAAGTTACCCCTCAGGTCTTTTTTAAATCCTTCCCTTTTCACCTTAAACCTATGTCCTCTAGTTTTTAACACCCCCACCCTAAGAAAAAGATCTCGGCTATTCACCGTAATCATTGCCTTTATGATTTTACAAACCTCTATAAGGTCACTCTTCAGCCTCCAATGCTCCAGGCTATTCTCATTGTGAAGGAAAGACTTTGTCTCCACAAGGGCTATGCAGTAGTTACTCTTACCGAAACTATCATGGACAGATGCAGATTGGTGATGATGAGATCAAATATATTTTTCCTGTCATTTATATAAATGATTTGGATGTGAACATAGGAGGTTGTGGTTAGTAAGTTTGCAGATTATACCAAAATTGGAGGTGCAGTGGACAGTGAAGAAGGTTACTTCAGAGTACAAAGCCATCTTGATCAGGTGGGCCGGTGGGCCGAGGAGTGGCAGATGGAGTTTAATTTAGATAAATGTGAGGTGCTGCATTTTGGAAAGTCAAATCAGGGCAGGACTTATATACTTAATGGTAGGATCCTGGAAAGTGTTACTGAACAAAGAGACCTTGGAGTGCAGGTTCATAGTTCCTTGAAAGTGGTGTCGCAGGTAGATAAGGTAGTGAAGTAGGCATTAGTATGCTTTCCTTTATTGGTCAGAGCATTGAGTATAGGAGTTGGGAGATCATAATGTTGCTCTACGGGGTATTGGTAAGGCCACTTTTGGAATATTGTGTGAAGTTCTGGTCTCGCTCCTCTTGGAAGGATGTTGTGAAACTTGAAGGTGTTCAGAAAAGTTTTACAAGGATGTTGCCAGGATTGGAGGATTTGAGCTAAAGGGAGATGTTGAATTGGCTGGGGCAATGGAGCGTCGGAGGCTGAGGGATGATCTTATAGAGGTTAATAAAATCATGAGGGGCATGGATAAGATAAATAGATAAGGTCTTTTCCCTGGGGTTAGGGAGTCCAGAACTAGAGGGCATAGGTTTTGGGTGAGAGGGGAAAGATTTAGAAGGGACCTAAGGGGCAACTTTTTAACGCAGAAGGTGGTGTGTGTACGGATTGAGATGCCAGAGGAAGTGGTGGAGGCTTGTACAATTATAACATTTAAAAGGCATCTGGATGGGTATGTGAATAGGAAGAGTTTAGAGGGATATGGCCAAAGTGCTGGCAAATAGTGCTAGATTAATTTAGGATATCTGAAAGACATAGACAAGGTGGACCGAAGGGTCTGTTTCCATGCTGTACATCTCTACGACCAGCTCAATCAGTAGCACTCTTGCCAAGCCACTCTTAGTGGTGGACATTGATATCCCCCACCCATACATTTGGTGCCCTTGCCACCCTCAGTGCTTCCTCCAAGTGTTGTTCAGTATGGAGGAGTATCAATGCATCTGCAGGAGGGAGGACGGTGTACTAATCAGCAGGAGATTCCTTTGCCCATGTTTAATCTGAAGCCATGAGACATCATGGGGTCTGGAGTAAATGTTGAGGACTCCCAGAGCATCTCCGTCCTGAGTGTGTGTCACTCTGCTGGGTCTGCCCTGCTGGTTGTTCAGGAGATATCCATGGGTGGTGATTGTGGTGTTTTAGACATTGTCTGTAAGGTATGATTCTGTGTGTATGATTATGTCAGGCTGTTGTTTGACTTGATAGCTCTCCCAAGTTTAGTACTCTCCTCCAGATTTTATTAAGGAAGACTTTGCGGGGTTGTCAGGGCTGTTTCTGCTGTTGTCTTTTCCAGTGCCTAGGTCGATGCCAGGTTGTCTATCCAGTTTCATTTTTTTTAGACTTTGCAGCAATTGATGTAACTAAGTTACTTGTTACACCATTGAAATTCAACCACTGTGGGTGTGGGATCACATCTAGGCCTGACCAGATTATTTCCTTCCTGGAAGGACATGAGTGAACCAGGCGATCGGTCCAACAGTTGACAATGGTTCCATGGTCAGTAGATTCTTATTCCAGATTCTTAAAAATGAATTCAAATCCCACAATCTGCTGTGGCGGCTTTCAAATTCAGATGCCCAGAACATTAGCTGAGATTCTGGATTGTTAGTCTGGTGATAAACAACTAGTCCATTGCCTCCCTATTCATATTTACAAACCTGCCATATCTAAGCATGCCTAAAGACTGTTCTTCCGTACCCTCTAGGATGGAGAATTCCAATGATTAGCAGCCCTCTATGTAAAAGAATTTCTCCACATCTCAGTTGTAATTGGTATCCACTTATTTTAAAATTGTGCCCCCCTTGTTCTAGATTCTCTACCCAGGGGAAATGTCTTAGCTATTGCTTCAAGTAGTTTGTAGGTTTCAAGGTGATCAACTCTTTGTTTCTTCAAAACTCTGGAGGATACAAGCCCAGTTTTCCCAGCCTCTCTTCAGAGGTCAGTCCCACCATTCCGGGGGCAAGTCTAATGAACCTCCCTCTATGGCAATAACATTGTTCCGAAGGTAAGGATCAAAACTACACTCTACTCCAGATGTTGTCTAACCAAGGTTCTGTATAAGTGAAACAAAACTTTACTACTTCCATACCCAAGTAATCTTACAATAAAGACTGACATACCACTAGCCTTCCTATCTGCCTGCTGCACCTGCATGTTAGCCTTCAGTAATGTATTGACAAGAATATTCAGGTGCCTTTGTACATAGACATTTTCTAACCTCTTACCGTTCAAGAAATGCTTTGCATTTCTATTCTTCTTTCACAGTTTATTTCAGCCACAATGCACTTCCCTTTTAAGAGATGCAGACTAGCTTTAAGTGATGCTTAAATTCAGTTTTGAGCGCCAAGATGACATGCTACATGTAACGGAAGAAACAGTCATGAGTTCATCGCACATTTTTGGAGTGGGGTATCAAAGTGAAACACGTATACTCCTTGCATTTGCATTTTCTTTCTTCAGTTTATTAAACCTTTTTTGGTTTCTGTTGTTTCTTTTATTTGTAGTTCAGTTATGTCTGTGGCAGGAGAGCTGGGCAGGTAATCTAGCCCCTCTACTCCATGAGCCATATCATTAGCGTTGTGATTCAAGTGACTTTCACCAGATTGCCTTAACAAACTCAAAATTAACTTGTTTATTAAAAACAAAATTTAGTTAAACAGGGGAAAAAATGTTAACAACTAAGCAATAAAACAGAATTGAACTCTCTCCCCTTAATACAAAACCAATGCATTCCCACAATAAACAAGACAATAATGCTCTGCAATGATTGACTTTTTTAGAAAATAAAGCAAAATGAAACAAATGCTCCCTTGGGCCAAGGTTTGCAACTCAAAAAATAAAATGAGATTACTTAACACAATTCCTTGAGTTTCCGGTCGATGCAAGGAAAATTCTGATTGATTTTTGATTTGATTTGTTTTATTCTTGTCATACATACTGAGATGCAATGGAAAAATATTATTTTGCGTGCAATACAGGCAAATCATACCTTAGAAAAGTATATTGGAGTGTTATAGCTACAGAAAAGTCGGTGATAGAAAATCTTCAGATTTGACTTCAATTCAGACGGAAAGTCAGTTACTTGTTATCTCTTTGCCACTGTTGTGTGTTCAGCGCTTATGAGTTAGCCAGTAATACCAGTATTTGGGAATTTATCTGGTTCCCAATAATACTACACCAAGAGAAATCTGTCCAGTCTTGACCTGCTGTCAGCTGTCTTCTTACTTTTTTTTAGAAGAGAGATAGAGAATTGTTTACTGCACATTTTGGATGTCTTTTCCTTCTTCCGACCTACACAGGTGTCCTGGAAAAACAGAAACTAACTTCAGAAGAGTGTTGTTAGGTGACCTTTAGCATGTAGTTCCTATCTCTTCCAAACCAGGTTTGTAGAACATTTGAAGAATAAGCTTCATCTCTCATCTTTCTTAAAAGGTTTGCTTGTCTCCTTTCTAAAGTTACTTGACATTTCAGTAATTCGCAAGTGAGTCACAGCTCACATTACACCTTTCATTTCCATGTCAAAAAAAAGTCTGTCTTCAAAGCTTGATCAATCCTTTAAATCTAGAATGTCCAAACAATTCTATATTTTAGTTCCTCACAGTCCTTAAGTATAAATATGAATATATAAACAAAAATATGTAATACAAGTGGAGCTCGTGAGATCAGAATGTATTGAATTTAAATAAAATCTGTGTCTTTGCTGAACATGTGAGTACAAAGAGATACCAGGCATAAATTAGGAATGTTGGGCTAAAGCATATTGTAATCATGGTACTTTCAGAATCGCATTGAGTGTTGGGCTAAGAGTTGCTGGGAGTAAAGTATATAATAATGGATTATTTGAAGTATTTTTTTTCCAAGGCTCAACTAAAAGAGTTAGCAGATGAAGGTAGAAATAAAAGCAGAATCTTGTAAAGATGAGATGCTTAAACTAATTACATAGCATTTGAAATTAAAACAAAGGAACTCTCAACTTGATGCATCATTACTGGAATTACTTAAGATTATGTAGAAACAAAAAGCCTTGAATTGCAAGAAAGGTGGAAAGAGAGATTAGATAGATTACTTACAGTGTGGAAACAGGCCCTTCGGCCCAACAAGTCCACACCGACCCTCCGAAGACCAACCCACCCAGACCCATTCTCTTACATTTATCCCTTCACCTAACACTACGGGCAATTTAACATGGCGAATTCACCTGACCTGCACATTTTGGACTGTGGGAGGAAACCGGAGCACCCGGAAGAAACCCACGCAGACATGGGGAGAATGTGCAAACTTCACACAGTCAGTTGCCTGAGGCAGGAATTGAACCCGGGTTTCTGGCGCTGTGAGGCAGCAATGCTAACCACTGTGCCACCATGCTGCCCTGAGGAAGAAAATAAAAGAATTTAACATAAGCAAGCTTGGGAAAATCGAGAAGAGAATGACAAAGATATGGAAGTGGTGTTTTAAAATATTGAAAACTCCAAGGAGACATGGAAATCAGACAACATGATTTGGCTAGAAAAAAGCTTAAAGAAGAGTTAATATTTCAGAAGATGCTTCTGATACCAATAATAGATTTGATTTAACAGGAAATCTGCACTTAGTGCCTAAATTTGCAGAGGATAAAGTTGAAAGATATTTAACCTCATTTGTAAAGATAGCAGGGCAGACATAGAGACCAAAATAATACTACAGAGCGTTTTGACAAACACTATTATGAACGTGAATGCCAATTTTTTTCAAAAGCACAATCTGCAGACTATGAAACTGTTAAAATAATCCATGTTTATGAGCTTATTACTGAAGCTTATCAATTAAAGTTTAGGGCAACAAGTAACAAACCTAACCAGACATTTGCAGAATTTGTAAGAGAAAAGAATTAGCATAGAATCAGTGGTTTTGACAAATGAATTTAGAAAAAAAATGTAAAACCTAAGGAAAATCATGATGATGGAAGTATTCAAAAATAGTATTCCAGTAAACTTTAAAGCTAATATAAGTTTCAAAAGCAGCAGTCCTGGCAGGTACCATAATTAGAAGTGTGGAGAGGGTAATATGAGAATCTGCAAGAAAACTGGATGAGTAAGAAGGCTGGAATGGAAAATGTCCTAGCTTTAAGGAACAAGCAGAAGGATGCCCGAGCAATAGAGAGAAATGCTAGGACGAACAGTAACGTAGAGAAAGTAACATGTTTCCATTGCATTAAGTCTGGATATACCAAAGCTAATTGTTAAGAGGTTAGTTGGGAGAATTGCAGTAGTAGGAATGCCTAAAGAATCCTCAGAAAAAGGGGCATCATAAAGAAATTGGTTATTAAACTGTACCTGTAGTGTGACAAGATGTTGCTTCCTCGGATTCTTTAGGAAAGTTTAGATGACTAGTCACAAAATTCTTCGTTCAATATTAATAAAGAGAATCAGATGCCTGGAGATTCTGAATATGCTGTTTGAAAAGTAGAGAAACCAATAAAAATATTGAGAGGAAATGGAGCTGTTTAGGGTGAGAGGGGAAAGATATAAAAGAGAGCTAAGGGGCAGCTTTTTCACGCAGTGGATGGTACGTGTATGGAATGAGCTGCTAGAGGAAGTGGTGGAGGCTGATACAATTGCAACACTTATAAAAGGCATCTGGATGGATATATGAATAAGAAGGGTTTGGAGGCATATGGGCCGGGTACTGGCAGGTGGGACTAGATTGGGTTGGGATATCTGGTCGGCATGGACAAGTTGGACCGAAGGGTTTCCATGCTGCACATCTCTTTGATTCTATAACTATGTTGTAACTAGCTCTCAAGTCCATAGAATTGGACTGGAAGACAAGGATGCAATGAAAAAGGAAACTGACGTAGAAATGCCATTAACAGACACAACTGTCAAAAAAATAGAATAATAGGAATGAAGGAAAGGAAGATGGGGTCCAACTTCACTCATCTTCTTTAAAACAATGTAACAGGTGAATCCTGAATTAAGAATGTTATACCAAACACACCACTCAGAAGTTGTGTAAGAGCCTATATCTAAGTGTTATGATTTGAAAGACAAATGGAGAATGGAGATTACCTCAAATTCTAGCTAATGAAGAATGGGCAGTTGTCCATCAGATGGTGGTTCAAACTGAATATTGTAATACAAGTTTACAGGTAGACCACAAAATGCCAGTGGCAAGTAATTTAAGTATTAGCAAAACAGAGGCTAAAATACTAAAATATTTTTAATGGCCAGAATTACATAAAGACGTGGATAAATTTCACCAAACATGTTGTATATGTCAAGTAGTAAGGAAACCTAAACTATCAATTAAACTCATGACTTTAATTTTGCTACAAGCCATAGACGAACCAGTTTAGCAGGGTGTCAATAGATTGTGTAAGACGTCTACCTAAAACTAGATGGGATCATAACAGTAGACACATGATTTAGTTCAAGGCCTATGTATGAGGACCAAGCACTGTGGCCAGAGTAGGGGATGAAGTATAACCTGCATCAAGATTGGAACACTCCTCCCCTATTTTTCCTTTTAGTTAGATCTCAAAAAAAGATCTTGTTACAGATTAAGGAAACAAAGGAGGAAATAACTACAAAGCTGACTTGGTTACATGCCTCATTAGAAAATTAAAAGACAATGAAGTGTTTCCTAGATCACTAACAACAGAGAAGCAGTGAGAACATAGAAGATGAGCAGTTGGTTAGAGCAAGACCAGAAGTGGGGATAAAACCTTACAGAGGCAGTGGGAAAGGGTGAACTATCAGGAACCAGGGGTAGATTCCTCTTTCCCCATCCCAGGGTGCATGACATTGTCAGTTTGGGTGGAACCCAGTGCAGTGTCCAAGATCAACCTCTTCCGGCCAATTGCCTTTTATAACAACCACGATGTTCTCAAAGGCAATTAGGAAATACAATAGATATTAGTCTATCTACATCTACTTAGATCATGAAAAGAATAGAAAAAATAAATACTTGTTTAAAGTTAAGCACTGGTAGGGGATGAGTAACTGGAAGCCCCTGTGAAATAATATGGGCTGACCACCTGCCCACTTGCTGACAGCAGACTGAAAATTTCAGCCCTTTGCGTTGAAGCGGGTTTTGATACTCATGAGTATTAACAAAGTATGAATCATGAGTAAGCTGTGGCTTATTTCCCTATTGTAAGTGAACTTGCAGATAAATGGTTTTTGGTTTGTTATGAAATGCTTTCTTGATTTTGTGGGTACAAAAGGTGGAATGTAGCTTCTTGCTGACCTGCACCAGTCTTCAGTGTCTACTGACTTTATGTAAAAGTAGCTCTAGTCAGTATTCATACCTAAAATATACCATTATGGTGCTATCTTTCCTCATTCTCCAAATCCTTATGAGCAAGACCAGAAATCCATAATAAATATGTAAAAAATAAGTATCAAACACAAAAGTGCTTTCAAGGATGACAAACCTACTTATGTTTTTATAATATCAAATTTAATCTAATTGTACAACATTTTTAATTTGCTCTGTTCAGCACTGTGGAAAAGTCTCGAGTATAAATATATAGTATATAAAATGAAGTGATCGTGCATGAAAGTCAGCACACACATTGGTGTGTGTTAGGACATGGGCAGTTTTTATCAAGAGCAGCAAGTAAGAAGTTTATCAGTAATATGGAGCAAGTAAACACCATTGGTTTTAAAAAAAAGATGGATGAAGGTTTCAGCAGCACATGAGCTGAGGCAGGGTGGAGTTAGATTGATATTATGGAGATAGATATAGACAGTCTTTTGTGCAGCCATGTGGTTGAAAGCTCGTTTCAGTCTAATTTGACACCAAGGTTATAAAGGGTTTCTTTCAACTTCAAACAGTTGGCAGGGAAAGGGCTGGTGTACGTAACTAGACATGCTATAAACAATATTAACTACATTGGATTCACAAATAACATTCGATAGAGATAACTTGTACCAAGGCTTAAGATATATCTATCTTCTCCTATCTACTTTGTTTACATGTTAGCAGGCAAGTAAAATTAGGCAAGTAAACACGTGGCTAAGGGATTGGTGTGGGAAAGAGGGATTCCACTTCATGGTGCATTGGCATCAGTTTTGGAACAGGGGGGGATCTGTACCATTGGGACGGTCTCCACCTGAACCGATCAGGTACCAATGTTCTAGCGAAGAGGATAAATAGGGTGGTCAGTAGGACTTTAAACTTCTGAGTTGGGGGGAAGGGAAAGTGAAAGCGACAGGGAGTATGGAGGTAAATGGCAAGATAAGTAGCAGGATAGCATGTTTCCAGGCACATTTAAAATTGGGGCAGACTGAGAATGCAGTAAAAAGCAAGGATAACTTAGGACATATGACTTCCAACATCTCTAATGATAAGGAAGTTAGCATTAAGCACTTTTACCTGAATGCTCGTAGCATTCATAACAAAGCCGATGAACTAATGGCACAGA
>NC_057714.1:47936624-47963259 GCF_004010195.1 Chiloscyllium plagiosum | reverse complement strand
TAGAAATGATAGTAAAAGTTTCTTTCAATACATAAGAAACAAACGAGAGGCAAAAGTAGAAATTGGGCAACTCCAAATTTATGCAGGAAGGTTAGTGATGGGAGATAAGGAAGTAGCTGAAGAACTTAACAAATACTTTGTGTCAGTCTTCATAGTGGAAGACATGAGTAATATCCCAACAATTAAGGAGAGTTAAGGGCTAGAATTGAGAATGGTAGCCATTACAAAAGAGAAAGTGCTAGAAAAGCTAAAAGCTCTAAAAATTGATAAATCTCCTGGCCCGGATGGGGTACATCCTAGAGTTCTGAGGGAGGTGGCTGAAGAAATAACAGAGGCGTTTGTTGTAATCTTTCAAAAATCACTGGAGTCAGGGAAAGTCCTAGATGATTGGAAAATCGCTGTTGTAACCCCCTTGTTCAAGAAAGGATCGAGTTAAAAGATGGAAAATTATAGGCCGAGTAGCCTAACCTTGGTTGTATGTAAAATTCTAGAATCCATCATTAAGGATGAGATTTCTAAATTCTTGGAAGTGCAGGGTCCGATTCAAACAAATCAGCATGGATTTAGTAAGGGGAGGTCGTGCCTGACAAACCTGTTAGAATTCTTTGAAGAGGTAACAAGTAGGTTAGACCAGGGAAACCTGGTGGATGTTATCTACCTAGACTTCCAAATGGCGTTTCATAAGGTGCCTCACGGAGGCTGCTGAGTAAGGTGAGGGGCCCACGGTGTTTGAGGTGAGCTACTGGCATGGACTGAGGATTGGCTGTCTGATGGAAGGCAGAGAGTTGGGATAAAAGGTTCTTTTTCGGAATGGCAGCCAGTGACAAGTGGTGTCCCGCAGGGTTCAGTGTTGGGGCTGCAGCTGTTCACTTTATATATTAATGATCTGGATGAAAGGATTTGGGGGCATTCTGGCTAAGTTCGCCGATGATGCAAAGTTAGGTGGACAGGCAGGTAGTTCTGAGGAGGTGAGGAAGCTGCAGAAAGATTTAGACAGTTTAGGAGTGGTCCAAGAAATGGCTGATGAAATTCACCGTGAGCAAATGTGAGGTCTTGCACTTTGGAAAAAAGAATACAGGCATGGACTATTTTCTAAACGGTGAGAAAATTCATAAAGGCAAAGTACAAAGGGATCTGGGAGTGCTAATCCAGGATTCTCTAAAGACTGACTTGCAGGTTGAGTCTGTGGTTAAGAAAGCAAATGTAATGTTGTCATTTATCTCGAGGGTTGGAATGTCAAAACAGTGATGTGCTACTGAGACTTTATAAAGCTCTAGTTAGGCCTCTTTTAGAATACTGTGTCCAATTTTGGGTCCCACAGCTCAGGAAGGACACACTGGCACTGGATGGTGTCCAGCAGAGATTCACACGGTTGATCCCTGGAATGGTAGGCCTAACATATGAGGAATGGCTGAGGATACTGGGATTGTATTCTTTGGAGTTTAGAAGATTAAGGGGAGATCTAATAGAAACTTATAAGATAATACATGGCTTGGAGAGGGTGGACGCTAGGAAATTGTTTCCATTAGGCGAGGAGACTAGGACCCGTGGACACAGCCTTAGAATTAGAGGGGGTCATTTCAGAACAGAAATGCGGAGACATTTCTTCAGCCAGAGAGTGGTGGGCCTGTGGAATTCATTGCCACGGAGTGCAGTGGAAGCCGGGACGCTAAATGTCTTCAAGGCCGAGATTGATAGATTCTTGTTGTCTAGAGGAATTAAGGGCTACGGGGAGAACGCTGGTAAGTGGAGCTGAAATGCGCATCAGCCATGATTGAATGGCGGAGTGGACTCGATGGGCCGAATGGCCTTACTTCCACTCCTATGTCTTATGGTCTTATGGTCAAACGCAAAGTGGATAAGAGGTTATCTTGATTGACATAGGACTTTAGCTGGTTTTGTGGAATCAGCTGATATCTATTTAATTTAGAAGGGAAATGTTTTGGAAATGGTGGCGATCCTTTAAAAATGCTTTAACTCGGTGCTGCTATTAGCTGAGTTTCTGTGGGACAATACAATGGCTTTAAGAGGTGTAATTTCACCTAGTTATTCTCATGAAGACAGGTTGAGACAAAGGTGTCGAGCTGACTGTTCCAAACTAATAAAGGGAACAGCTTGTGAGGCCTTGGGACAGTAGAAGCAGCATGATGGGATGCGGTCAAGATCCCACAGAACCAGCATTTTAGTTTAATGTTCAGTAGCTACTGAAGTTTGAAAACTGCTATATATCTCTCTGCTACAGCAAAATACTTGAGTTCTCTCTCCCTCTGAGTTGTCTGTTGATGTTCTTTCCTCCTGGGCTGGAGAATTGCATGTGAGACAATCTATTTTACTGAATTTACCTTTGCCAAGGTGTTTATGGGATGTTAGTACATCGGAAAAGTTGCTGTTTAGTAGTTAAATAATCTGTTATTTTGTTAAGTTTTCCGATAGCGTCAAGTTATTGCAATTCTCCTTTCTTTTGTTTGTAATTTTACTATAGTGTAAGAATAAAAGTGTGTTTTGCTTCAAGCCTGGTAGTTTGACTAATTGAGGTGCTGGTTAATAGCTCAATGCATTGAGGGCATTCAGAAGTCCTGGAAACCAATGCATACATTGGTTTCCAGGACTTGCAATGTTGAGGTTAGGGCTCATGAAAAGCCTTAGGAGCCACTAATAGTTGAATGCAGCTGAGAATGGGAGTCAAGGAAGCCCATTAGCAGTATTTATGCAGCAGTGTAATGATAGCTGTTCTAAGATGTGAAATAAAAGGTGTTAGGGAGGTTAACCACTTTGGGTTAAGTGAGATATATTGCTTGGACACAACTCAGCGGAAGTACATTCCTTGACCTTCAAGTGTTTGATGCTTATTAATTGTTGGTGTAAAAAGTTGAAAAACGCTCTATTTTCCAACACTAAAACCTGTCACCTAGATAATCTTGAAATTTACCAGTACATTTTTCAGAATAAATTACTCAATTTTAGAAATTTATAGATGGTTATGAATTTTTATTGACAATACCAAGAATAGAGCTTTTCATATATGTAGGTGCAATCTCAATTGTCACAAAAGAAGAAGTGTTTGTTATAACTTATTGGTTATTTTTACTAATGTGTGATTTGTTTCATCATTCTAGAACTTATCAGGAAAAGCTCAAAGGGTACTCGTGTCTGTGATCATCATCAATACAATGAAGGAAGCATTCCTAGTGAACTACACTCTTGCAGACAGCTCACTCCTTCAGAAAAAGGAGATGCTAACACTGACAGTGATCGAAGGATCCCTGAAAGTACCAACAGATCCAATGGCTGTAAGTCAAAACCTACTGGCTTTAGATCAGCCAGTGCAACAAAAAAATCAGTGAAACAACAAAACCCACCTCTATTAATTTGTGGCAGACATCATAAAATAACATCTGAATCTTCCCAAGAATATGAAGCGCCTTGGATAGGACTAAAGTGCGGTCGATTCTCACCTGCTGGTTCAAGTCGGCCTGGAAGCGCCAAATATGCAATTGTAAACAGTACTGATAATGCTGTCAATGCAGTGCAAACTGGCGCCCAGTGCTCTGGTACCATCACTTCTGTTTTGCTTCCTCCAGCCTGTTCAAAACCTAAAGGTCGCAGTGGAATGTATGATAATCCTATTGAAAATGCACCTCGGGACAGGACTAGTTCTTCGCAATCTCCTAGCACTGAAAAAGGTTCATTTACCACTTTGAATGATAGACGATCTGATATCCAGCTTATCCCTTTGGAAATTCGAGTACAAATAGTGGAAAAGGAGAGATTGC
This sequence comes from Chiloscyllium plagiosum, assembly GCF_004010195.1. Taxonomy (NCBI): domain Eukaryota; kingdom Metazoa; phylum Chordata; class Chondrichthyes; order Orectolobiformes; family Hemiscylliidae; genus Chiloscyllium; species Chiloscyllium plagiosum. The sequence goes on along the minus strand of NC_057714.1, from coordinate 47,959,486 downwards.
GAAAAGAGCTGTTTCGGAAGAAGAATAACGCAGCAGCAGTTATTCAGAGGGCATGGAAAAGGTAGGACACTTTATTAATATTAAATTACTATGTTGCAATGCTTCTGTCTGTTCCGTGAACAATGCATTCATGTAGTAATTCACATAAATCCTTTGATTAACTATGTGAAAGATTATTGAAGGAGTGAGTCTTAAGAGGTCTTAAAAGAGATGTGAGATGAAAAGTCTGAATATTTGGAGAAAGAATTCCTGGCTGTGGTGCCTTAATGGCTGAAGGCATAAACCAATCATGAAGCAAAGGGAAGAGGTCAAGTCCCATTTGCTTTATTCACCATTTTAATTCAAAAGGGAGCACAAGTATAATATTGAAATTTAAAGATGAATTATTAACAGTTATTGAAAATATGACCAACTAATCCAAGAGACCACAGAAACCAATCTTGACCTTTTCTAGGCTGGAACATGCAGTTGCTCCTTGCCAGCAAGCTTGATTTCTCTTCCTGATTTTTATTCTTAACGTCTTTGCCTTCCACATCAATCACACGTGATCAGTATCAAAATTTTGCCATCATTCATATTTGCATCGTTCAAAAAAAAACTTTTTAACATTTTATTCCTATGTCAAACATATCTGTTCTTGCACTCTGTTATTTCTTTTTGCTGTGATTGCTGACACAGTGTCTGTGAAGCCAGAAAAGTCCCAGACACCACATGAGAGTATGCGCACATTGTCAGGGTAGAATTTTTTCAGTGTAGAAATTCTTGCCATCAGGATCAAAATTAGTAGTTGATCACACCTCGCAGACCTGCATTACAAATCTGAGGTCAGATAGCCTGGCAGTACTACTGCAATCAAGAGCAGAGAAAATCAGGAAAGGGAGAGGAAAATGGAGGAAGAGAAGAGAAGAGCTAAAAAGGATTCTTTGGAGAGAGATCAGCAGAAGCTCGGAGCATGGCAGCAACAGACGAAGGGAAGAAAACCTGACTAAGGACTAATTGGGATTGGGAAAATGAAACTTAGGTATTCATGAGAGTAAGAAAGTGATAATGATAAAATGACAGATCCTTTTTATCCCTGTGTCAGACCTGGATCAGGTTCTTCCTCCCCACTTCTTCTCCACAACACTGTTACATGATCTCCCCACCTTTTCAGCCTTAGACCTAGATCATGATCTTGATCATAAATGGTTTATCATTTCTAACAATTCCTGCTCCATTTGCAGCAAATAACATTGAAATTTCTGGATTTCATTCAGTTCAACAAGGTGGCAAGTAACTTTCATCACCCATATCTCTGTTAACAATTTGTGAATCAACCATTTTAATCACTGTATCAGAGTGTTTAGTCTGGTGGAATGATCAATAATCATTAGGATGCCTCTGGTTTTCAGTTGACCCATGGTATCATTCTGCACATGAGCTAGGCCAATTGTTGTTGTTCTCAGTACATGTTGAAAACCTATTGCCCTGCTAACAACGTCAACATAGGCCAGATAGGGTCTGCAGCAAAGGGTGGGAGAACAATCACAAAGGAAAAACCTAGTTTATCTCATCTGCAGCAGTTCATACATCACAGATGCCTCTGGTCATAACTGACCACCGCACAGTCCTTGCGGAGTCAAAATCTTGACTTCACACTGAGGACACCCTCCATCACGTTGTATAGTATTGTAGCCTGTACTAAATGGAATAAATAAAGAACAAATTTAGCAGCTCACACTGGGCAGCCATGAGTTGCTAACAATCAACATTCAAACACAATATATAATCTCATGGTTCTGCATATTCCATACTTTACCATTACGACCAAACCAAAGTATTATCCTGGCTCAATGACAGGAGGAGAAGTGAGGACTGCAGATGCTGGAGATCAGAGCTGAAAATGTGTTGCTGGAAAAGCGCAGCAGGTCAGGCAGCATCCAAGGAACAGGAGAATCGACGTTTCGGGCATAAGCCCTTCTTCAGGAATGAGGAAAGTGTGTCCAGCAGGCTAAGACAAAAGGTAGGGAGGAGGGACTTGGGGGAGGGGCGTTGGAATTCAATATTATACTTGTGCTCCCTTTTGAATTAAAATGGTGAATAAAGCAAATCACTCCCACAGTCTGTTTAAAATTTAAAAAATAGATTGCTAATGAATCCTTGGCTTGGTCACTAATAATTTGGTGTGGTTAGTGCGTAAGACCTGATCCTGTCATTGAGGGTTTTTTTCTCCTTGATAGATCTTTAAGTAGATTTAGTGTGAAAGTGACGAAATGATGATTTTTCCAATCTCAAGGAGCATTTTGCAGTAGAGGAGAAGAAACTTTCACAAACCAAGAGGGGTTTTTTGAGGTTGTTAATTTTGGTTAGACTGTGTACACTTTAGAACTAATTAGAGAGAGACATTAACAAAGAAGGAGATGACATTAGGGAAGTTAATAATAGAACAAGGAAAAATAAAAGTAAATTCACTAGGAAAAAAAAATCAGCATATTTTGTGTTTTCAAATGGTTAGGCAGTACTGAGTTCTGTTTCTGTGTTATGAATGCTAATTTGTCATCTGCCACCTCAGTAATTCAATAAGATTTAATAAGATTTTCCACAAATTTTATGGAATCCTGAGTTGATTTGTTAGCTGCTAATGGGAATGCTGGATGTCTCATCAGTATTGGTTACATCTGACACAGCATTCAGAAATCCCTTATTATGTAAGTACCATTACATATTTTAACATTGTTAGATGACTTTTGGCACCTAAGTTTGTCGGATTTTGAGTGCATTATCGCACTGAAAGCTATCTGTGATCTTATTTTCACAATCTGCTAATTTGCAGAATAATCCTTTTACAAATGTAACCAAACTGAAAATTTAAATCAGATTCTGAGTTCAAGTCCTACCTCTCATCACAATATTACATTCATAAATTTTGATCCCTCACCTGAGTGCATTTGACATGTCATCACGTAACATGAATGTTGTTTTTACATATGATTGCATACAATTTCTGTAAATAGAAAGTTTACTTCTTTTAACTTAAAAAATGGGTATTCTGATTATGAAACTGTGAAATTTAGAAATAAATATGCCAAAATGAAAGTAATATTTTCTGACAACAGAGCCAGAACACTTTTACAGAACTTTAGGCCAATTATTTTCCATTATCTATAGCAATTTGTATTAGTTGAATTTTAGAATTTACTAATAGATCACTTGCTCTATTCCTCATGGTGAATTAAGACAAAGTGAATATACTTCCAATTATTAGTGATGTTGTAGGTATAAATATGGAAACCTTCAGTTTCTATAGTTTATGAACTTCCATTGAGTGGTCAAAGTGTTGTATGTGTGAAGAGAAGTGTTACAAGCAAATGACAATTGAACGATTAAAAAAAAAGCCAGGCTGTCAAAATCATTCCTAGAAGTTTTAAAGTAGGAAATTGTGGCAGGAAAAACATGGTAAAAGGCAATTAGAGAGAGTAGCAAGAAGGATGAAAGTTGGGTGTTGTGTGATGGCAAAATTAACTTGAATAATCAATCTCTGTAGAGAAAAACACTAATTGTTTTAAAGTAATCAGGAAAAAAATAATAATAGATCATTAAGAAAGGAAAAGCATTTTAAAATGCATTTAGGGCCAGCAGGAAGCCTAAGAGGATTTAAACTAAGTCCAAGTGGAGGAAAAAGAGATGGTGGAAATAGTTTGCAGCATTGAGACTCAAAAGAGAGAAAATCTGGTAGCTTACCAAAAACAGTTGAGGAACCTTAAAAACAGAACCCATGTTAGAAATAAAGCATTTTAAAAGAGGTAGTAGAAAGCTCTTTATGGTGAAAAATAGATCCTGATGGGCATATAAGGTGGTAGAAAAAACCTACAGAAACTATCACTCTAAAACATAATTCAAAAAAATTACATGATCCATTTAAAAAGAGAGAAGTAACTGGTATTTATTTAATGTCTTTCATAATCTCAGAACGTCTGCAGCTAGTGAAATACTTTTGAAGCGTAAAATAGGATTGCAGCAGCTAACATATGCAGTGAAAATGCCCATAACAGTAATGAGTCAATGCTCAGACATTCTGCTTTTGTAACGTTAATTGAGAGGAGGTAGATATTGGTGAATGGGTTGTTGTTTTGTTGCTTTTTCTCTGGCACTAACTTAGAGATTGATGAGAGAGTGAGTATGTTTCAGTTCATCCTTAAAATCCTTCTGTCCTTGTCTTGCTGCCCCAAACAGTTGTAAGTTATGTATTCTGTACTATGCAAGCAAAGAATGCACAGTGTGCATAACATAATTTAAGTCTTTCTTCTTTTCAATAGCCTGCAAGCACTGTTGAACTAGTTGCTGAACAATTAATTACCCTTCCTGATTTTCAATTTAGACATAGAAACTAGGAACAGAAGTAGGCCATTTGGCCTTTCGAGCCTGCTCATCATTAAAAGGTCACATCTGAATCTCTAGCCATAATTCCCACTTTCTCCCCATGCTCCTTGATGCTGTTAGAACCATAGCTGAATTTTCATTGTTTTTATTCTTTGATCAGTTTGGGTTAAAGCTGTGATCTGGGAACTATAAGCTAAAGATAACCTTTGGACTGTGGATAACGACTTGTGTTAAAAGGAAAACAGACCCAACAAGCTTTTATTTATTCATGACTCCAGGCCGAGAAGTTAATTTGCAGGTTGGGTTCTTCATCAAGAGGTTCTATGGATTCCTCATCACTGCGGAAGAGCATTATTGTTTAAACAGACAGCAGAAACTCAGATTTTGCATGATAACTGGGACCTTGTGGAGGAGACACTCAGTCTGACAGGGAGTGGTCAGAGTTTGAATTGGGTTTGGGTGTGTTCTGGTGAAAAAAAATTGGACATTGATGTTATAACATGAAGATTGAACACTCCCTGCCTAACCTCCCTTATCAGCTCTTAGAATTTAAGAGAACAGAAAATCAGTCAAGAAACCATCATCTCTACCTGTGGAACACTGTATAGTGAAAACCACTAAAGTAATCTAGCCAGTTTTGCTCTTTTCTGTTATTTATCCCATGACTATGTTTGTTTGTCTGTCTGTCTATATTTTGAGTGAATGAGTCTGAAAATTAAGATTTTTGTGTTTATAGCGTAGACTAATTAGATTACTTTGTTAAATTTTGCTCTATGAAAGTTATTGTATTGTAAATGAATACGTCTTTTGTTTAAGCTACAAATTGGTGTTGAGAATTGATTATTTGCTAAGTCTGGGATTGGTTATTCAAAAAATCTGCTTACGAACCATTGGGGTCAGTTTTGAGAGTCTTTAAACGTTTTAATTTATTGCATTGCAAATATGGAGGAGGCAAGGCTGATTTGGTTTGGGTGTATGTCTCTGTGTTGTGACCAATATAAAAAATAACTAAAAATCTAAAAAAAATTTTTATTTTGCTATTTTCCAAAGTAAAGTTTAAATTTGCTATGTATGAACATCTTGTCTGCCTCCTTAAACAGACTGGCAAGTATCTATGCATTTTAGCAATGGCCTATCAATATGTGGCTGATCTCCGACAAAATGCTTTGCAACAGAAAGGTAGCTACACGTTTTTTAATTGATACTCATAGGATTGGAGTATTGCTGGCCAAGGCGAAGGATAATAATGAAAAGGGACGTGGAACTGGAAATATATTAAAACATAAACTGAAATCTCCACTCAAAATACTCCCCATGTTATTCATTGCACACCCACTCTATAACTAATACAAAGCAATGTGTCTCTTTTCCCAATGACCAAAGATTCAAACTACTATAGTCAAAAGCATTTCAGCAATCCAAACAACCTGTCTCTATCTTTGATTGAGCTGCAGTTACTCTTCATTGAAGTGGAGGGAAAGATAAATGTTGTACTTCAAATTCTGTGTGCACACTGGTATTGTATAAATGTTATGCTAATAAGTTTATTAAATCACATTGCAAAGTATGAAAATTTGTACCACTTTCCCATGTTCCCCATACTTGTGTCATGAGTAACAACGTTTTCAGTTGTTGTTGACATCATGAATTGAATGCTTCTGAGTTTCTGCTGAAGATATGTGCAGATCGACAATGTGGCTGCACATACAGTAAATTCTCACTTGCAGTTGTTTTTCACCTAATTTACAGACTATGCCCCCCAGTTTGAGAAACTCCAACCAGTGAAATTGGTTTTTCTTTTTCTTTTATTTGCCTATTATTATCTTGAAGACTTCAATCAGATCACTCTTAACCTTCTAAATTATAAAGAAAACAGGCCTAATTTGTATAATCTCTCCTCATAACTCCGAAAACACTTCTCAGAACGGGATTTGTGATTTTAATATGTTTCAAAATCCAGTTTGAACAAATATGCTTTGCTCAATAGCCCTTGGAATATCATTGCTGATTCCACTACTAGCTATCTGATTATTTCCAGAGTAACTCCACCAAAGGTTTCCATGCCCAACCTCACAGCATTAATTCTGGAATTGGGTGTGGATCTGTTCTTGTTCCTTTTTCTTTATCACACAGAACACCTGTTTCTACTTATCTAATATTGTCCATCCTGCACTCTGCCTCAGTTTGTTGGTGAATTGCTCATCTATTACTATCACCTACAGACCCAACTATTAGAATGCTCTCAGCCAACCTCCCAATTCTCAGCCCTTTAAACACTCCAGCTCATTCTTTTGCCCAACCAAGTCTCATTTACACAACGTCCCTGACTTTGCCAACCTGTACTGATTCTTAGTTACCCAGTCTATCAAATTAAGAACTTGATTGGTTGTGTTGAACTTGCCCATGGCCTCCATCTCCTTATCTATGTAACATGTTATTTGACAACCTTCAGACACATGACTCTTCTCTGAGCTTCGCCTGTTGTGCATCCCTCTCCTTCTACGTTACCATTGCTGGCTGTGCTAAACCCAACCACACTTCCACCTCTTTGATCCAACTCCTGGTCACTTCTTCTTCTCTGCCTTTGTATTTCTTTTTTCCCTTGTACCTCTGTGAAACACTTCAAATACTATATAGTAAATAGGATGGTCTTTCTCTACCATATAAATAAAATCATGTTTCGTAAATTACTTTTTGGGAATAAATATTTTAAAAATCTGCTTGTAACTTCAAGCGGATACATTATAATTCTGAGTCTCAGCAATGAAATAAATAACATCCACTTTCTGTAAAGTCTCAGTGCATCCTTCCTATGATCTGATAATTGATATTAACAAAAATCTTTTTTTCTCTTTAAATGCCAACAAGATGATACATATCTACAGGTGACATGGTGGCTCAGTGGTTTACACTGCTGTCTCACAGCATCAGGGACCTGGGCTCAATTCTACCCTTGGGTGACTGTCTACATGGAGTTTGTACATTCTCCCTGTGTCAGAGTCGTTTTTGGCTCGATGCAAATGTCCAAAGATGTGTGAGTTAGGTGGATTGGTTATGCTATAATTGTCCGTAATATGTAGGATTAGCTGTGGTAAATGTGGGGATACAGATAGGGGGCCATGTCTGGGTGGGATCCTCATTGGATGGTCAGTACAAACTCGATGGCTGAATGGCCTCCTTCCACACTGCAGGGATTCTATGATCCAGTGTTGTTTAATCAAGGAACTTGTTTCAATTACCATAATTTCACAAATGAGTATCTGAACTGAGTAGTTCAAAGTTCCCAAATAAGGTAGTTCCTTTCTGTCAATTTAAGAAGGACAGTGACGATGGAGTTCATTCTTTATGAGTTATTTATACATGTTTGTTGTATGTTTCTGTCAGTAATTTTGAGTTTAAACTTGCCAGTGTCCACTCTTGCCAGCTCATAGAAGATGGATAACTTGAGTCATGATAATTAGAACAGTGAGATTAATTTTCTGATTTTGTGCCTTTACCGGCATTTTACCGTCACCATGTTCAATGAAAACCTTTTACAACAAAAGGAATGCAGATATATTACTAAATGTTCAGCTCAGATCTCAAAGACCTACATACATGTATGAATAAGTGCATTAACGAGTCTATCTATTGCCTGTCTTGCAGCATGCGAGGCAGAGAGATTATTTTGGTTGAACATTTCTACAACTTCTTCTGTTGCTCCAATTCTTAGTATTTGCTCTGATATTGTAGGGGAAAGTATTCAAAGTTACTGATCGAGACACTGAACCAGAGCTCGTGATTCATGTTATCAAGCTTTCTTTTCCAACAACTGCTTTTTCTTTTAATTTGCTCATTGGAAGAATATTCCTATTTTTTTTATTACTGTGGGAAGCCTATTTAAAATAGCTAGAAATAGATTATTAGGTTCGGCAACCTCATCTGCAACATAATTGTAGTCATGTCACAGTGTTCTTGTTCAAATTAGCTTGATCTTTTGTAAACAATTGAGAATCTTTTCACTTGTCTTGTGACAAACTTGCAAGACATTTCAATGTTGACTCATATGATTTGTTAATTAAATTTGAAACTGAATTGGAAGCTAAGATTTAAGGTGGTGTGTTTTTCTTAGGGCCCTTGGTTCATCCTTTTCCTGTGTTAATGGCACTGATTCTTGCCACATTATGTTACACATATGCCAGCAGCCCTCCAAAGCCTCACCTAAGAAAAACTTTGTATCTGAGTATACCAACGAATGTTTCTAAGATATCAATTATTGGAGTGTCAAGCTGAACCTGATCCTGTCCTCATTGATACCCACATGTATAATTTCCAGCAGATGTTACTAGATTTTTGTTTACAAGTGGGAACTCTAGTTGTTTTTTCATCCCTTCATTGCCCAGGGTACTGAAGCTAATTATAATGGCCCTGTTTCCAATCTTGATGAAATGCCCTGACCTAGTACAGATCAGAGCATAAATCCTAAGATATTTCTGGTATCCGTTGATACATTTAGATATGTGATGCATGTAGTGATGCCTTATATCTAATAGCTGTTACGTCCAAATGTGCACGGTATTTTCAAAAATCCATTTTATATTTTGTTCTGCTATATACCCAGTTATACTTCCCTACGACCTCTTATGACACCTTCACTCTATCTAATCGCATTTCTTGTTTGACATTCAGTACTAGATGAGAAGACATTTCCTTCAACAAACATTCAGGAGGCCTGAAGCCTTTACCTTTCATCATTACCACAAATTTAGTTCCCAAGCCACCAAATCCATTCTTCCTTTTGGCAACTGCCAGGGTTAACCATATGCCCTAATCATACATCTGCACCATCTGATCAGCTACTTAAATCTCTGGAACCAGCATTTGATTCTGCTTGACTGTAGCTTGTCTGCTGTTTAAACTCTCATACACACTTCTTTTACCTTGGGATCTGGCTTTTCCAAAGCAATCCTGGCTATTCTTCATAAAATTAGGTTTATCCAAAAGTCTGTTTCCAATATCAAGTTCTGCACAGCCCTGTGCCCACTGATGCACTACAGGATGTGATTGCTTCAATTTTAAAGTTCTTCTTATTTTCAAATTCCTCCATGGATTGCAACCTCCACCAGCTCTACAACCCTCCGATACATCTTGACAGCTTCAATTGTAATTGCTTCACCACTGGTCACCACTGGTGACCATGCCTTCAGCTACATAGATTTTAGCCTTTGGAATTCCCTCCAGAAATCTCTATGCCTTTCTACATTTCTCAACTCTTTTAAGGTGATTCTCAGAACCTATCTTTTTGATCAAACTTTTAAATACCAACTCTAATATGTGCTTGATTCATTACACTCCTGTGAAGTGCTTTGGAATATAATGCTGCAATAGGCAAGAGTTACCTTATGTTTTTTGATTTTTGCACTTATCTAACAAGCTTGTTATGAATTTTTAGAAGAAATTCCCAGGGAGGATGTACTATTTCAGTTTTTCTTCTGTTGTCATCCTGTGGTTGTCTAAAATATGACTTCTAATAACCATGTTTGACACATACAAACCTGCTCTCTCCATGGATTTCCTTTATTAGATGCAAGTAGTTAGGAAGTGTTAGGTTGGTTTGGATCACTTTGCTGTTCTAACCTTTCAGAAGTGAACTTGTGCAATGTGTACAAATGACACTCAGTATATAAATCACAATAAAAAAGCAGAATGTACATTTTCATAGCTTTTTAATAAAGAAACCTGTTGAGGTTAAATCGCAGAGTTTCTATGCAACCGGAATTAAAGTTGGACCATGGTGAAATAATCTAAGTTGCTAAATAAAAACCAAAAGAACTGCAGATACTGTAAATCAGAAACTGCTGGAAAAGCCTGGCAGCATCTGTAGAGAGAAATGACAGTTAAAATTTCAGGTTGAGTGAGGAACGGTCTGAGAAGTTCTGAAGAAGGATTGCTGGACCTGAAAGTTTAACTCTGATTTTTCTCCACAGATGCTAAGTTGCTACTACTTTTACAGCTAAATGTGGCACACATGTCCAAACTCACCAAACCCATTTCGCTTTCATATCACGAAAGTTGGAGGAAGTCTGTTCCTCATTGGATATTATAACCTTATATCTAAGTTAAGTTTCTATTAATTACAAATTTACACCAAAACTAAGACAGCAAAGTGGGACACTCGGGTGAGGACATGAGCTTTTTAGTTTGCATATTGTACCCTGACGTATGAACCAGCATTCATTATTACCCATTGATAAATGTCTACAGAGGTTTCTAGGAATTCTTTTCAAATTGCAATAGAACAGCTGTGCTTTTCAATCTACATTTTTAAAATAGTAACAAGCAACACAAGGGAAATGATTCAATGCATATTTATTCCACATAGGGCAGCTCCAGGGAGATCCTGTCATTTACTGTTTGATCTTCTTTGGCCTAAAACTTATAAGCGTGCTTTACACAGTAAAAGCTGTGTCCAGATTGTAGCTCATTTAACTTCTGTAATGCTCCTATGGTTACTTCATGTCCAGGAAAGCAATTTTATTTTAAACCCTTTCAGTGCTGATTTCATTTCTACAATATTTCTCCAGACCTACAAGGTCTGCACTGATACAAAATAATCTTATGTTAAAGATACAAAATAATCTCAAATGGTAATAATACTTTTTGAAATGTGACAACTTCCAACAATGATTTTTTTATTTGGAATGCAGCCTATTATAATTGCAATGGTCAAGAAAAGAATAAGAGCTCCCACTTTTAAACTCTATACAAGTTCTGCAGGCAATTACTTTCCTTTAGAAGGAACAGAGTGCCTATTGTCTAATTTTGATAAGAGCTCAACTACTGAAATTTTAAGAAGTCAAATAATCAGCTGGCTAAGCAACATCTATAGAGAAAAACAGAATTAACGTTTCCACTTGATAGAGTCGTAGAGGTATTCAGCACAGAAACAATGTAAGCTTTTAGCCAATAGAATGGGTGGCAAGACAGGTAAACCAAAGGGAGGCTGAGATAGTTTGAAGGGTAGAAGAGATCAAATATTAAAAGATTTCATGACACAAAAGCCAAAAGGTGTGGTAATGGATGCAATAAACAGGCAAAGTTGTGTCCAGATGTTTTGTGCACAACTGTATAGCAGTCAGCTGAGTATAAGAAACAAGCCAGTAGGAAAAATCCCAGAAAAACCACACAGAACAAGGTGGAAACGATAACACATTAAAAGGGCCTTTGGCCCAATGAGTCTGTGCTGGTCTAAAACAGCCATCTATTTTAATCCCATTTTCCAGCACTTGATCTATAATCTTGTATTTTTGTGTTTTGCTATCGCAAGTGTACATCTAGATACTACTTAAATGTTCTGAAGATTTCTACCTCCTGCCCCTTATTTTAAATCTATGTCCCTGGTCATTGATCCCTCTACCAAGGGCAAAGGTTTCCTTCCGTCAACCTTATGTTGCACATAATTTTATACATCACTATCGTGTTCTCCTTAATCCTCTCTGGTCCAAGGAAACCAACTCCAGTTGATCTAATCTCTCTTTGTAAGCTTAAACTTTCCAGCCCAGGCACATCCCGTAAATCTCCTCTGCACCCTCTCCAGTGGAATCACATCCTTCCTATAATATGGATTCCAGAACTGCATACAGTACTCTAGCTGTAGCCTAATCAATGTTTTCGAACACTTCCAGCATTGCCTTCTTTCTCTTAAACACTAATAAAGTATCCCATAAGCCTTCTTAACCACTTTATCGACCAGTCCCATTTCATTCAGGGACCGGTGGACATACACACCAAGGTCTCTCCAATTCTTGGTGCTTCACAGGGTGCTATCATTCATCTTGTATTCCCTGGATCTTTAGTTGTTGAATTCAACAATGAGTGTTTAGTCAGAACATAATATGCTATTCTTTGATCTTGTATCAAACTGCTTTGGAATATTTTCGCACTCCATAGACAGAAAGGTCAGAGTAGTGAATTAAAATGACTGGGGTTATACTTGGGGACTGAATGGAGATGTCACACAAAGCAGTCATGCTTTGCCTCCCCAGAGTACAGGAAATCACATTGTGCAACATGAATACAGTATGCTCCGTCGAAAAGCAGTACAAGTAAATTGCTGTTCCACCTGGAATTGATGTTTGGGCCTTAGTTGGCAGAAAAGAGGAAATGATCTCCCACTCTTGAGCATAAGAGGTATAGTTAGTAAGTTTGCAGATGACACCAAAATTGGAGGTGTACTGGACAGCGAAGAAGGTTACCTCAGCTTACAATGGGATCTTGACCAGATGGGTCAATGGGCTGAGAAGAGGCAGATGGAGTTTAATATAGATAAATGTTAGGTGCTGCATTTTGGGAAAGCAAATCTTAGCAGAACTTATACATTTAATGGTAAGGTCCTAGGGAGTGTTGCTGAACAAAGAGACCTTGAAGTGCAGGTTCATAGCTCCTTGAAAGTGGAGTCGCAGGTAGATAGGATGGTGAGGAAGGCGTTTGGTATGCTTTCCTTTATTGGTCAGAATATTGATTAAAGGAGTTCGGAGGTCATGTTGCGGCTGTACAGGACATTGGTTAGGCAACTGTTGGAATATTGCTTGCAATTCTGGTTTCCTTCCTATTGGAAAGATGTTGTGAAACTTGAAAGGGTTCAGAAAAGATTTACAAGGATGTTGCCAGGGTTGGAGGATTTGAGCTATAGGGAGAGGCTGAATAGGCTGGGGCTATTTTCCCTGGAGCATTGGAGGCTGAGTGGTGATCTTTTAGAGGCTTACAAAATTATGAGGGGCATGTTTTAGGATAAATAGACCAAGTCTTTTCCCTGGGGTGAGTGAGTCCAGACCTGGAGGGCATAGGTTTAGGGTGAGATGGGAAATATATAAGAGAGACCTAATGGGCAACTTTTTCACTCAGAGGGTGGTATGTGTATGGAATGAGCTGCCAGAGGAAGTGATGGAGGCTGGTACAATTGCAACAATCTTGCTGATGGAATTTGGAACAGAGGTAGGTTTGGTTTGTTCGGGATAGAAGCTGCAGACGGAAGAGCTTCCGTGGAGATAAGGTCAGCAACACAATGGCTTTATATTCAATAATGAAGTCGTGGTCCATGAACAGGTACAAGCAAGTATTGGAGGGTTGCTTTTCAGCCTCTGCTAGGTAAAAGTCAATACAACAGACAACAATTGGGGTAGTGAATGAACATGGATAGAGAACTGATTCCTAAATGAGTCTTTTTCTGAGTGGCAAGTGGTGATTGATGGGTTATCGCAGGGGTCGGTGCTTAGACTCCAGCTATTTACAACGTATATTAATGATTTAGGTAAGGGAACTAAACGTAATATCTCCAGTTTGCAGATGACAAAAAGTTGAGTGGGAGACTGAATTGTGAGAAGGATGCACAGAGGCTTCTATAATTAGACAAGTGAGTGGGCAAATGCATTACGGCTGAAGCATACTCTGGATAAATGTGAGGTAATCCACTTTGGTAGCAAGAAAAAGGTGATAGGTTGGAAAAGGGATGGTGCAACAAGACCTGGGTGTCCTTGTCCAACTGTTGTTGAAAGTAAACATGTGAATGCAGCAGGTGCTGAAGAAGGCAAATGATGTATTGACCTTCGTAGCGAGAGAATTCGAGTATAGGAGCAGGGATATCTTGCTGCAAATATATAGGATGGTCGAGGGAAAGCACCTGGAGTATTGTGTGCAGATTTGGTCTCTTTATCTGAGGAAGGATGTTCTGGCTATGGAAGGGGATATAACAAAGGTTTGTCAAATTGAATCCTGGGATGGCAGAAATGAAGTACAAAAAGATACTGGATCGGTTAGGATTATATTCACTGGAATTTGGAAGAATGAAGGGAGCTCAGGAACCTCTTAAATTCTAACAGGACCAGACAGGGTAAACGCTGGAAGGATGTTCCTGATAACCGGGCAGTCCACAACCAAGGGTCATAATGCAATCATATAGAGTACGACATTTAGGACTGAGATGAAAAATTTCTTCACACAAGGTGGAGAGCCCGTCAAATTCTTTGCCACAGAAAGAAATTGAGGCCAAAATGTTGAATGTTTTCAAGAAGGAGTTAGATATAATTCTTAGGGTTAAAGGGATCAATGGGCATAGCATACAATGTACTAAAGATATTAGTTAATATTAAACTTTTTGGCAACTACTAAACATAAAGCCAACAGCTTGAACCAAGGCTTTGACTGATGTTGCATACCAAGGGCATTGTTGGCTGGTTTCAGTACATAAAATTACAGAAACAAATTATTTGTGGACTTAAAAGATATTCCAGCTCTTCCTTCACCTTTGTGCCCCTATAGTCTGAAGACCATCAGACATAGGTGCAGAAGTAAGTCATGCAGTCCATCAAGTCCATCAAGTCCAGCATTCAATGAGATCATGGCTGATCTGATAATTCTCAACTACACTTTCCTTTCTGTTCCCCATAATCCTTGATTCTCTTGTTGAATAAATATCTGTGTACCTAAGCCTCAAATAAACTTAATGACATAGTCTTAACAGTCCTCTGTGATAAAAAATTTCTTAGAGCCTTCAACTATCTAAACCCAATTATTTTAATTTTAATTTTTATTCCTTTCACCAATACCACTTTCATTATTTTAGAATCAATTTATCCATGCATTATGTGCCATCAATTAAAATACATTTTCTTGCTCTTCTGACCACAATTATCATTTTGCTAAGTAGGTGTACATGTCTGACTCACTCTTCAGTTTCTGTCTTATCTCCAAGAGGAAGCTGTCAATAATTAATTTCATCTACACTTTCTTTTTGCTTTATATATTTCATATAATGACACCTGTCCTTATCTTTTTACTCCAAGTGGCCATCCCATTAATTCAAAGTTTGTGAGAAGATTTGTAGCTCGGGTGCTCGTTGTTGTGGTTCTGTTCGCCGAGCTGGGAATTTGTGTTGCAGACGTTTCGTCCCCTGTCTAGGTGACATCCTCAGTGCTTGGGAGCCTCCTGTGAAGCACTTCTGTGATGTTTCCTCCCGCATTTATAGTGATTTGTATCTGCCGCTTCCGGTTGTCAGTTCCAGTTTTCCGCTGCAGTGGTCGGTAGATTGGGTCCAGGTCGATGTGCTTATTGATTGAATCTGTGGATGAATGCCATGCCTCTAGGAATTCCCTGGCTGTTTTCTGTTTGGCTTGTCCTATAATAGTGGTGTTGCCCCAGTCGAACTCATGTTGCTTGTCATCTGAGTGTATGGCTAGTAAGGATATTTGGTTGTGTCGTTTCATGGCTAGTTGGTGTTCATGGATGCGGATCATTAGCTGTCTTCCTGTTTGTCCTATGTAGTATTTTGTGCAGTCCTTGCATGGGACTTCGTACACTACATTGGTTTTGCTCATGCTGAGTATTGGGTCCTTCGTCCTGATGAGTTGTTGTCTGAGAGTGGCTGTTGGTTTGTGTGCTGTTATGAGTCCGAGTGGTCGCAGCAGTCTGGCTGTCAGTTCGGAAATGCTCTTGGTATATGGTAGTGTGGCTAGTCCTTTGGGTTGCGGAATGCAGTGGCCCACAACACACTGTAGTACACCAGAACTGCAAAAAGAGGAAGAAGAACACCTATACAATGTATTCGCCAAAAACGGATACCCGCGCAATTTCATCAACAGATGCCTAAGGGAAAGACAACGGAACGAGGACATGCCGCAACCCAAAGGACTAGCCACACTACCATACATCAAGAGCATTTCCGAACTGACAGCCAGACTACTGCGACCACTAGGTCTCATAACAGCACACAAACCAACAGCCACACTCAGACAACAACTCACCAGAACGAAGTACCCGATACTCAGCATGAGCAAAACCAATGTAGTGTACAAAATCCCATGCAAGGACTGCACAAAACACTACATAGGACAAACAGGAAAACAGCCAATGATCCGCATCCATGAACACCAACTAGCCACGAAATGACACGACCAACTATCCTTACTAGCCATACACTCAGATGACAAGCAACATGAGTTCGACTGGGACAACACCACTATTGTAGGACAAGCCAAACAGAAAACAGCCAGGGAATTCCTAGAGGCATGGCATTCATCCACAGATTCAATCAATAAGCACATCAACCTGGACCCAATATACCGGCCACTGCAGCGGACAGCTGGAACTGACAACCGGAAGCGGCAGATACAAATCACTATAAATGCCGGAGGAAACATCACAGAAGCGCTTCACAGGAGGCTCCCAAGCACTGAGGATGTCACCTAGACAGGGGACGAAACGTCTGCAACACAAATTCCCAGCTCGGCGAACAGAACCACAACATCCCATTAATCATCATTCTATCTGATTCAGATTCAGAGAAACTATACTGTCCAATTTCTTTGAAAAAAGTTTTCATAATATTTTTAAAACAGAGATCAAAAGTTACTATGTGGTTCCAAACATTAAAAAATACAAATTTTCCTAAAATTTTCACCAGAGACTCTCACTGATGATGTCACCTACAATGGTGATGAAACGTCTGAAAACAAACCTTCAAGCTCAGTGAGCTAATTTACATACTTAGTAACTTTGTAGATTATGCTCAACTTTCCCTTCTTTTAAAATTATTCCAAATTTAAATGTGGCAACAATACTCTTTGCCTTTTTTTGTTAAGTACAGGCTTGGCAGTGTTGTTGGGCTGACAGGTTTATTATTGATCAATTGATTTATTCCCAAACAATCTTTCCCCTTTTTTTATGCAAATTAAATGATGTTTTATTAATCTCAATTTCAGAAACACTTATGCCTGGGCTTGGTAGTTTTCTGTAAAGAAAGCAAATGGCCTGATTAGTACAGGCCAACTCTGTGAAAGTCTTTTGTTTTGAGGTCCATAGATAAATCCTTGAATATGCAAGGCTATCTGCAAGGCTCCTAGGCCTTTTGCTGTATCACCAGGTGCTTCTTCAGATCTATTGAAGTTACAAAAATAAAAACCACTATGGCTTTGGTTCACAGCCCAATGAGTTTGTAACATCTGATCATTTTTGTAAATTTAGAAACCAAAACCCAGTCTTGTCCAAAATCAAACATTAGCCACATGGAACGGGAGGTAAGATTTTAAAACGCTGTCAACAGAAAAAGTTTATTCTCTGCTGTTCTGAAAGAGACAGGGTAAACTACTTTCCCAATGACATCTTATTGTAATATTTCACACTTTGTTTTAGGTTTTTCTCACTCCTATTTATATTTTTTTCTCCTGCAAGCGAGAACAAATGCATGTATGTTGAAATTGATTATATGCTAAACTCCAGTTTGTCTGTTGGTTTTGGAATATGTCGAACTTCACCACCGCAAAAAATTCATTTTTACAGCACTTAGAAGCTTACTATTTAAATGGAGGTCAATGCTATTCACAGAAAAAAAAATCACTTGTTAAACTCTTTTGATCAAGCCTATTTTGAATCTGTGATGTTTGCGGAATCCCCTTTGATGGGGAAGCATCGTGAACTATGTTTCCAAGGTTAATTACCTCATTTTATGAGGTAATACTTACAGCTGCTGTCTGGTCTTGACACATTTGATTTTAGCTAAATCAGGGGAGAAGTCTGTTTTATGTTCCATTTATAAATCAATACCCAGTATATCCAGTTGCAGCATTGGGTCTGCTCACAGTTTTTTACTCGTGTAATACAATGCCATTGTATGGTACACTACTTACCTGCAGTCACCATTTATACCCTGCAGCTTTTTTTAACAAATCCCTGCAGCTTGTTATTTTCTTTATTCATCTATAAAGCACACAAATGAGTACTGTACGCTAGCTTGTTCTGAACTCTTTTGTTCCTTTTATGATCTCTTTCAAAGGTTTGTCAAGGACACATTCATAATGACTGTTGCATACCTCTGCAATTTCCAGTACTGCTTCCACTACCCAAGATCCTAACATTTTCATTAAACAATCTATCAGTTGTATATTAAATATCCCAATGTCACCTTAACTTCAGAGGCTTCTCCTTCTCGATGTTCAAAACCAATAAAATCTCGACTCCTGTAAGACCATCCCACTTATCATCTTCTGGGGTTACTTTCCCCGCTACACTTCAGCAACGTTTTTACTTACAAGTAGTCGAGCCTAATCTGTGCAGCTTTGACTACTGTCTGCAATCGTATAACAGCCCACTAGCATGGCTTTGCCTCCTCTACTCACCACCTTCTGTCCTGAGGCCCCCCCTAAGCTTCTTGAGATAATTGGACAGAATTTTCTCAGGTAGGCCTCTCAGTGGCTGGGAAATAAAATGTACTCACCCCTTTTCAGAGGTAACGCAAGGACCTGGTACAATTCTCCTGCTTGACTACACCATTGTTGGTTTTAATTTCCTACAAAAACCACAGGAGAACTCATGAATGTGTTTGTTCAGATAACCTCAGGGAGAGACTCTTAAATTGGCAAACAAAACTTTGTCCGATATCCTGTCTAGCTGTATCCAGCTCTGCCACACCTCTGCTCAAACTCTGCCCCATAAAAACAACAAACCATCAATCTTTATCCTCCCACAAATATTGTTTATATTTCATTTTTATACATTAAACAAAAATCTTCCGTCCGTGGTCTTTCTGTTATCACAAGAATCTGTTTACACTCTCAGGTTTGCTCTCAAGGCTAAAACAGACCTGGTGTGGAAGATTCCCCTCCTCTCATTGGCGTGGACCCTGATTGTGCTGGTGGGTGGCACGGTGGCTCTGTTGGGCAGCACAGTGGCTCAATGGTTAGTACTGTTGCCTCACAGTGCCAGGGACCCAGGTTTGATTCCATCCTTGGGCGATTGTCTGTGTGGAGTTTGCACATTCTCCCCGTGTCTGTGTGAGTTTCCTCCGGGTGCTCCAGTTTCCTCCCATAATCCAAAGATGTGCAGGTCAGGTGGATTGGCCATGCTAAATTGCCCAGTGTTCAGGGATGTGTAGGTTAGGTGCATTAATCAGGGGCTAATTTAGAATAGAATGGGGGAATTGGGCTGGGTAGGTTACTCTATGGAGGATCGGAGTGGACTTGTTGGGCCAAATGGCCTATTTCCACACTCTAGGGATTCTATGATTCATGCTACTGAAATGTAGCTTACCGTGTGAACTTATAAGATTTCATCTTATTCCTGTTGTCACTCTTTAATTCTCAGCATAACATTTAGATTAGAGGAGGTGCACAAGCTATTTACATTTACCTATTTTATATGCAGAGTGGTCAATGAGCTACCAGTGGAGTAAAAAGTGTGAAAGAAAACAAAGTAGAAGGGAAGAGGCATACCACACACAAAATGTTAACTTGGTTTCTCTCCACACATGCTTCCAGACCTGCTGAGTTTTTTCAGTGTTCCTTGTGTTTGTTTCAGAATTGGATATTTATTGGAGGAAGTGGGAAATAGGAAATTGGTTTTTGGGATCAGCCACATGGAAATGTAATTTGTAATGTTCCGAAAAGTGTTAGTACTGTATTTATATTTGTAGTTACAGGATACGAAAAGCCCTGGTGTTGCTCCTTCGCTGCCGACGTCAGAATGGGGACAATGATGACAAGACATGGAAGCAAGAGGTGGCTGCCTTCACCATTCAACTAGCCTGGAGGAAGAATCTCAGTGGCAATATCGTGAATGTTATTTCCAGAAAAAGCAGCCAAACATTCAACAACAGGAGTCCCTGTGCACGGACGGCTAAGCAACATTCAGTGTTAAAGCAAATTTATGGTAACTTGTTTTCAACAATTTCATCTTAATAAGGTTTATATATGCATGGAATGGGAAGAAGGATTAAAAAGGGCAGATTGAATCTCGTTAAATTATTATCCTGTTTCTTTCAGGAGAGTGAATGGCGTCCTGAAAATTAGACAACCAATAAGTACAAGCAGGCTCATTGATTTTATGCCATACATAAATTAATATGTACCTGAGTAAAGACGTTAATTATTGCAATGTAGCAGTTGCTATTTATAGAACTTGTGAGCTTTGTACGAGGCATTAGTTGTTTGTTTTTTTGTTTAATTGTCAGGGAAACCTCAGGAAGAAAAAGGGTACATTTCACAACAATCATCACCTTTCAGAAATGGTCATATCTCTGTCCAGAAAACATGTAAGTATAGAAATACATTTTGTGTTGTTAGATACAACAATGTTGCCACAGCTTGGTTGAAGTGTTGCCATTTCCTTCAAGTATTCAGAATTGCATTTTTTAAAATTTCAAATATTAAATCTATTGAAATCTGCATCAAATATTATTGTTTAGTGTCAGTTTATGTTTCACCACTAGCTGTCCTAAGGCATTCCTAACATTAAATTAATAATAGAAGCATTAGCAGAGAAGACTTGCATCTATGTGGCGCCTTTTATGAATTCGGTGCAGCCAATGTAAATGTAGGCAGTATTCTCAGAACTCACATTTTTTTTAATGGAACCATGGGATTTTCAGTATTCTGCTTAGAAGGCAGATCATCAAAAATATGACAGCCCCATTGCAGCACTGAGATGTCAATCCAGATTATTTATATAAATCTCTGGAGTGGGCCATGGAGATGTAATTTCATGACACAGATGTGAAAGTGAACTAAGACTAACATTGTCTGTACTATATATTGTAGCAAGTATAACACCTGAAGTGTAACAGTCTCTCTTAGGTTTACTAATGTGGATTTTGAATTTATTCCTTAAGCAATTTAATCTGTAATCTTCTGGTAATCAAAAAGGTGCCCAGAAAATGAAATTTTCAAATAAATTTTCAAAGATGGACTGTCAAAACATTCTTTTATTCCTTTAGAATGATAGATTCTAGGAACAACGGTAATGTCGCTGAACTGGCATTTCAGAACCTCAGGCTATTGTTCTGAGGACATAATTTCAACTCCCACCATGGCAGATGGTGAAATTTGAATTAAAAAACAACTGTAATTAAAAGTTAGCCTAATGAAGACCATGTAACGACTATGAATTCTCATAAAAACCCGTCTGTTTCACTAATGTCTTGTAGGGAAGGAAACATGCCATCCTTAACTGGTCTGGCCTACATGTGACTCCAGACCTCCTGCAATTTGGTTGACTCTTAGCTGCCGTCTAGGCTTTAAGAGATAGATGATAACACTGGCCTAGGCAATGACATTTATATCCCATGAACAAGTCATGGAATGGGGATCTTCATTGGGGGCTCCAGGTAAAACAGAGGTGTTCTCTTTAGCAGAGAGAAGGTTAAATGGAAATTTAATAGAAGTGACAAAATTATGAGGAATTTGGATAGAGTAGATAAGGAGACACTGTTTCTACTACCAAGGTGGTCATTAATCACAGGACATGGATTTGAAACAATTGGAAAAGTATCTAGGAGATTGGAGATTTTTGTTTCATGCCACATTATGATTTAGATTTTTCTGTCTGAAAGAATAGTGGAAGCTTATCCAATTGGTAACTTGCAAAATGAATTGGAAAATTACCTTAAACAGCAAAAGATTGGAGAATCGTAAGTATGAATGATGCTATCCTTTGCTGTTATTGACAATGTTAGAGCTACATCCAGCAAAAAAGAACTAAAAAGATAAAGACAGAGAAAATAAATTATGAAAGCAAACTGGCAAAGAATACAAAAACTGACAATAAGAGCATCTTTAAATATATAAAAAGGAAGAAAGAGATTAAAGTAACATTGGCCCATAAGAAAATGAATCTGGGGAGACAGTTGTGGGGAACAAGGAAATAGTAAGTGGGCAAAAAGTTGGCAAATGGAGTATAATATGGGAAAGCATGAAGTTGTTCATTTTGCAAGACAGAATGAAAGAATAGAATATAACTTAAGTGGAGAAACACTGCAGAAAGGGATTTGGGGATACATGTGCACAAAATGTAGAAAGGTAGAACACGTGCAACACATTATCAGGAAGGCTAATGGAAAGTTGGCCCTTATTTCAAGGGCGTTGGAGTATCAGACTAGAAACGTTCTACTGTAACTATACACGGTGAGGCCAAATCTGGAGTACTCTGAGCAGCTCTCCTTATTTAAGGAAAGATATCATTTCATTGGAGGCAGTTCAGAGACAATCAGGAGAATAATCCCCACTATGGAGGTATCTAATCAGCAAAGGCTAAACAGGTTAGGGTTTTACTCACTGGAATTTAAAAGAATGAGAGATGATACTTCGCTGGTCACAGGTGAAGTGCCAGATGACCGGATGTTTGCTAATATGGTTCCTTCAATAAGGGCAGTGGGATAGGCCTGTTTAGTCTGGTTCTGGATTAGTGGTGCTGGAAGAGCACAGCAGTTCAGGCAGCATCCAAGAAGCAGCGAAATCAACGTTTCGGGCAAAAGTCCTTCATCAGGAATAAAGGCAGAGAGCCTGAAGCGTGGAGAGATAAGCTAGAGAAGGGTGGGGTGGGGAGAAAGTAGCATAGGGTACAATGGGTGAGTGGGGGAGGTGATGAAGGTGATAGGTCAGGGAGGAGAGGGTGGAGTGGATAGGTGGAAAAGGAGATAGGCAGGTAGGACAAGTCCGGACAAGTCATGGGGACAGTGCTGAGCTGGAAGTTTGGAACTAGGG
>NC_057714.1:47825361-47933654 GCF_004010195.1 Chiloscyllium plagiosum | reverse complement strand
GTCCCCTTGACTTGTCCGGACTTGTCCGACCTGCCTAGCTCCTTTTCCACCTATCCACTCCACCCTCTCCTCCCTGACCTATCACCTTCATCACCTCCCCCACTCACCTATTGTACTCTATGCTACTTTCTCCCCACCCCCACCCTCCTCTAGCTTATCTCTCCATGCTTCAGACTCATTGCCTTTATTCCTGATGAAGGGCTTTTGCCCGAAACGTCGATTTCACTGCACCTTGGATGCTGCCTGAACTGCTGTGCTCTTCCAGCACCACTAATCCAGAATCTGGTTTCCAGCATCTGCAGTCATTGTTTTTACCTAGTTTAGTCTGGTGCCAGTGGTTGGGAAATTATTGGAAAAAGTTCTAATGGACAGGACAGGGACAAATCAACATATGGAAAGGCAGGCATTGATTAGGGATAGTCAGCATGGATTTGTTGGAGGGAGATCCCTTCTGATTAATTTCATTGAAAAGGTGACTAAATATATTGATGAGAGTACTGCAGTTGATGTGGTTTACATGGACCAGTAAGGCCTTTGAAGAGGTCCCAAATGGAATGCTGGTCCAAAGGTAAGAGCCCATGGAATCCAAGGCAAGTTTGCAAACTCGATCCTAAACTGACCTGCAAATAGGAGGCAAAGTGTGAGCAGAAGGGTTGCTTTTGTAATTGGAAATCTGTGACCAACGGTGTCCAACAGGGATTAGTGCTGGGACGCTTGCTGTTTGTTATGTACATTATTGCCCTGGATATGAAAATAGACGGTATAATGTGTAATTTTGTGCAGATGAAACAAAAATTGGCAGTGGTGTTCGTAGTGAGGATGATCTCTGTCTTAAGTGTGATTTTGATCAGCTGGTAAATTGGGCAGAGCAATGACAGATAGAATTTAATCCTGATAAGTGCAAGGTGATGCATTTTGGGAGGTCCAATAAGGGAAGGATTTACACAATGAATGGTAGGGTGTACTGAGAAGCAAAGGGACCTTGGTATACAAGTCCATAGATGCCTGAAAGTGTCAGTACAGGATGGTGAAGATGCTTTACTGAATGCTTGCACTCAGCTTAGCTGTTGCATAGAATTTAGGATTAAGGAAGTCTTGTTGCAACTTTAAAACATTGATTAGGCCACAGATGGAATACTGTGTGCAGTTCTCATTGCCACAGTATCAGAAGGACATGATTACATTGAAGATAGTGCAGAGAAGATTCACTGCAATATTGCCTGTGATGAAAAGCCTCCATTCTGAGGAAAGACTGGTTATGCTGGCTTTATTTTTCCTGGCGCAGAGGAGGCTGTGGGGGGATTGGATTGAGGTATACAAAATTATCAGAGGCATAGATAGGGGAAATGGTAAGAATCTTTTCTTCATGACAGACATGCCTAAGATCAGGGGGCATAGATTTAAGATGAGGAGCAAGTGGTTTAGAGGGGATCTGAGGAAAAATAATTTTTCACCCAGAAGGCAGTTGAAATATAGAATAGGTTGCCTGAGAGGGTAATGGAGGCAAGTATATAAGAGGCATCTAAACAAGTTTGGTAGTGTATGACCAAATGCAGGTAAATGAGATGAGTTTCTTTGTTGCTTGTGTTAGCGTGGATGAAATGATATCAGTCCAAGCCCAGAGTGCGGTTCAACAATCGGTAACGTTTATTGATACAGTAACACCGGCGGAGACCAACCGAGGTCCAAATCTCGGCTGTTCTGCTGTTCCCGCGCGCTGCTACACATTATATACCTTTCTTTGTCAGGATGTGAGAATTTTGAGTATGAATGGGATAATAGTTCCCCATCATCGCTGGAGTAGGTGCAAATGGTGGGTTTCCTGCCGTCCCAGGAGAGTTGCAGTGTACACACAATAGGGTGCTAATTGGATTATGTAAACGGGTCCGGGTACTATCTGCTTGTCTCTCTCTGTGTGGGCTGGGGGCTAGCACCCCCCTTTGTTCCCTTGGGGTGCTGGTGTGTATTAGTCTGTTCGTTCCTGTCTGGTGGATGCCTGTCCTTTGTGTCAGGATGGTTCTGTATTGATGAATATGGGTGTGTTTCAGTCAGTCTCTTGATTTGATTAGGAGATGGGTTTCTATATTAATTAGCTCCGGAGTTTCGGTCTATGAGTCATGGTTAGTGTCTGGCCTAGTGTGGATTTGATCTGTCCTCTGGCTCCCATCTCCCGGTCACGTGGGCGGACCGGCAGCTGCTGAGTTCTGTGGGTTTAAGCTGCGGCTGCCATTTTTAAAACACAAAATGAATTCCTATAGTTTTACCGATGTAGGCATAGTCCCGTGGCAAATGTGGAGCGGCTGTGATGCCCGCTTGCACTTGGCATAGATAAGGTGGGGTTGATAGCCCTGTTTCTATGCTGTACAACTGTATTATCTCATTGGAACATATAGGATTCTTAAGGGGCTTGAAAGGGTAAATTCTGAGAGGATTATTGCCACTCATGGAAGAGGATATAGTCTTAGAATGTAAGGGTAACGATTTAAGACTGAGATGAAGAGGAATTTCTTCTCTGAAGGTTGAGTTTCTTTGGAACTCCTTGATGAAGAAAGCTAATGGGGCAGAGTCCTTGTGAATATTTTAGGCTGAGATAAATAGATTCTTAATCAATAGGGAATTCAAGAGTTATTGGGGAAAATGTAGTAAACTGGATATGAGGAATGTTGGATCAGCTGTGACGGAGCTAGCTAGAGGAATCTTTATTCTTATTTCTTACGATTTTTATGGTATTCATATGTTAACTTTAGCTTTTTATTTTTATCAATCCTTGGAGTTTCCAGGGTAGATTTTTCCTCATAGAGTTAGCACTGGTTTCCTAAGCACAACCTTAAAGAAAACAAGGTGTTATTTCAAATAACACCTTCGCATTAGATGAGTAATATAATTTATAATTGTAAATATAATTATAGTTGATATATAATTCTTTGAAAATAGCATCACCGATAGGCTGGTTAAGAAGGCATTTAGCCCACTTGTCTTCATTGCTCAAACCTTTGAGTACAGGAGTTCGGACGTCATGTTGAGGTTGTACAGGATGTTGATGAGCCCTCTTCTGGAGTACTGTATCCAGTTTTCAGTTATAGGAAGGATATTATTAAACAGGAGGGTGTTCAGAAAAAAATTACCAGGATCTCGCCGGAAACGGAGAGTTTGAGATATAAAAATAGACTGGAAAAGCTGGAGCATAGGAGGTTAAGGGATGACCTGATTGAAGTTTATAAAATCACGAGGAGCATAGCTAAGGTGAATGACAAGGGTCTTTTCCAAGGGTAGAGAAGTTCAAAACTAGGAAGTATATTTTTAAGGTGAAAGGAGAAAGATACAAAGGACATGAGAGGCAATTTTTTGTTTTACACAGAAAATGATTTGTGTGGGGGATGAACTTCCAGAGAAGGTGGTAGATTCTGGTAAAGTTATAATCTTTCAGAGATATTTGTATATGATCATGAATAGAGAAGGTTTGGAGAGATATAGGCCAAGCACAGGCAGGTATGACTAATTTATTTTGGGAACATGGTCAGCATGGACTGGCTGGACCAAAGGCTCTGTTTCCATGTTGTATGAATCCATGAGTAATCTAGACCAAACGGCATAATCTTAAAATTAGACCTGTGCTGTTTATATATAAAATAAGAAAGTACATTTTAGCACAAAAGGTAGTTGAAAGCTTAAACTCCCTTCCTCAAAACGTCTGTGGATACTTGACTAAGTGACATGCTCAAAATTGAGGTCAACTGTTGGCATAGGGTCTTGAGCAAAGTGGAACAATAAGCTGGTAAATGGACTTGAGATAAAACAATCAACTATGATGTAATAGAATGATGGAACAGACTCAAGCTGCTGAATGGCCTCGTCTTGTTCCTGTGTAAACTGGGTTCATTAGAAGCACTGATATTGAATTGAAAAATTCCCTTTTTAAAGCTTAAATTATACTGTTTATCTCCTAATTTAATTGCGGAAGGTGAGCTTTTAAAATATCATTTTTTTTTATTTTGCATTTTAAAATGGAGGTATATAGATGTGGATCAGTTCTGTGAAATATTTTGAAATATCAAGAAGTCATTAGGAAATTGTGATCAAAATACATTAGATCTAAAAGAAGATACGTGATTGCAGTCATAGTGTCATAGAGATGTACAGCATGGAAACAGACCCTTCGGTCCAACATGTCCATGCCGACCAGATATCAAGTGCCTAGGATCCCTGTAGCTTTAACAGATGCAATGTTTATACTGCTGGGTGTATTATATGCAGTGTAATCACATCAAGGCAATTAGATTTGTTTAGACTTTAGACTGGAGTTCAGTTCAGAAAGTACATTATGTAGTGATTGGAACAAGGTCATGAAATAGGTGTTTCCTGATTGGAGCTGTTTACCTGTCCAGGCTGGGAGCCCTGCCTGACAGATATAAAGCAGAATCATAGAGAGGTGTAGCAGGGAAACAAACAACTCGTCTATGTCAACCTGAAATCCAAACTTAATCTAGTCCCATTTTTCAGCACTTGGCCCATATCCCTCTAAACCCTTCCTATTCATATACCCATCCAGATACCTTTTAAATGTTGCAATTATACCAGCCTCCACTACTTCCTCTGGCAGCTCATTCCATACACGCACCACCCTTTGCATGAAAGGTTGCCCCTTAGGTCCCTTTAAATCTTGCCCCTCTTACCCTAAACCTACACCTTCTAGTTCTGGACTCCCCCACCCTAGGGAAAAGATCTTGTTTATTTACCCTATCAATGCCCCTTTGACTTTGTAAACCTCTATAAGGTCACCCCTCAGCCTCTGACGCTCCAGGGAAAACAGCCCCAGCTTATTCAGCCTCGAGGTATAGCTCAAACTCTCCAACCATGGCAACAACCTTGTAAATCGTTTCTGAACCCTTCCACAAGTTTCACAACGTCCTTCTGATAGGAAGGAGACCAGAAATGCACACAATATTCCAAAAGTGGCCTAACCAATGTCCTGTACAGCCGCAACATGACCTCCCACCCCTTATACTCGATGCTCTGACCAATAAAGGAAAGCATGCCAAACGCTTTCTTCACTATCCTACCTACCTGTGACTCTACTTTCAATGAACTATGAATTTGCACTCCAAGGTCAGCAGGTTCAGCAACACTCCCCAGGACCTTCCCATTAAGTGTATAAGTCCTGCCCTGATTTGCCTTTCCAAAATGCAGCACCTCACATTTATCTAAATTAAACTCCATCTGCTACTCCTCATCTCATTGGCCCATCTGATCAAGATCCCATGGTACTCTGAGGTAACCTTCTTCGCTGTCCACTACACCTACAATTTTGGTGTCATCTGCAAATTTACTAACTATACCTCCTGTGTTCACATTCAAATCACTTATATAAATGACGAAAAGCAATGGACCCAGCACCGATCCTTGTGGCACACCACTGGTCACAGACCTCCAGTCTGAAAGGCAATCCTCCACCGCCATCCTATCTTCTACCTTCAAGCCAGTTCTGTATACAAATGGCTAGTTCTCCCTATATTTCATATGATTTAGCCTTGCTAAGTCAAAAAGTGTGGTGCTGGAAAAGCACAACCGGGCAGGCAGCATCCGAGGAGCAGATCCAAAAGTGGATGTTTCAAGCAGAAGCTCTTCATCAGAAATGCTTATCTCATTTTTGAAGACTTCCCATTTCCCATTACTGATGAAGAGCTTCTGCTTGAAATGATGACTCTCCCGCTCCTCAGATGCTGCCTGACCAGTTGTGCTTTTCCAGCACCACACTTTTTGACTCTGATCTCCAGCACCTGCAGTCCTCACTTTCTCCCATCTAACCTTGCTATCCAGTCTACCATGAGGAACCTTGTCGTACGCCTTACTGAAATCCATTTGATCACATCCACTTCTCTGCCCTCATCAATCCTCTTCATTATTTCTTCAAAAGACTCAATCAAGTTTTTGAGACATGATTTCCCATGCACAAAGCCATGTTGACTATCCCTAATCAGTCCTTGCCTTTCCAAATACATTTAAATCATTCCTTCAGGATTCCCTCCAACAACCTGCCCTACACTGATGTCAGGCTCACTGGTCTGTAGTTCCCTGGCTTTTCCTTACCTCCCTTCTTAAATAGTGGCACGTTAGCCAACCTCCACTTTTCCAGCATCTCATCTGTGACTATCAATGATACAAATATCTCAGCAATGGTTCCAGCAATCATTTCCCTAGCATTCCACAGAGTTCTAGGGTACACCTGATCAGGTCCTGGGGATTTATCCACTTTTACGTGTTTTAAGACATCCAGCACTTTCTCTTCTGTAATATGGTCATTTATCAAGATGTCAACATCTATTTCCCCACATTCAAATCTTCCATGTCCTCCTCCACAGTAAACACTGATGCAGAATATTTGTTTAGTATCTCCCCAAGCTCTTACGTTTCCACAAATAGGCTGCCTTGCTGACCTTTGAGGGGTTCTATTCTTTCCCTGGTTACCTTTTTGTCCTTAGTGTATTTATAGAATCCCTTTGAATTCTCCTTAACTCTGTTTGCCAGAGTTAAGGGACTCATGTCCCTTTTTTGCCTACCTGAATTCCCTCTTAAGTATACTCCTACTGTCTTTATATTCTTCTAAGGATTAATTCCATCTCTGTTGTCTATACTTGACATATGCTTCCTTTTTCTTAACCAAAACCTCAGTTTCTCTACTCATCCAGCTTTCCGCAAACCTATCAGCATTGCCTTTCATCCTAACAGGAATGTACTGTCTCTGGACTCGTATTATCTAATTTCTGAAGGCTTCCCATTTTCCAGCTGTCTCCTTTCCTGCAAACATCACCCTCCCCCAATCAGCTTTTGAAAGTTCTTGCCTAATATCATCAAAATTGGCCTTCTTCCAATTTAGAACTTCAGCTTTTAGATCTGGTCTATCCCTTTCATCACTATTTTACATCTAATAGAACTATGGTCGCTGGCCCCAAAGTGCTCCCCCACTGACACCTCAGTCACCTGCCCTGCCTTATTTCCCAAGAGTAGGTCAGAGTTTTGCACCTTCTCTAGTAGGTACATCCACATAGTGAATCTGAAAATTTTCTTGTACACATTTAAAAGTTCCTTTCCATCTAAACCCTTAACATTATAGCAGTACCGGTCTGTTTGGAAAGTTAAAGTCCACCCCCCTCCCCCATAACCACCCTATTATTTTTGCAGCTAACTGAGATCTCTTTACAAATTTCTCAATTTCCTGCTGACTATTGGGGGGGTCTATAATACAATCCCAATAAGGTGATTGTCCCTTTCTTATTTCTCAGTTCCACCCAAATAACTTCCCTGTATGAATTTCCAGGAATATTCTCCCTAAGCACAGCCGTAATACTATCCCTTATTAAAAACGCCACTCTCCCTCCTCTCTTGCCCCCCTTTCTATCCTTCCTGTAGCATTTGTAGCCTGGAACATTAAGCTGCCAGTCCTGTCCATCCCTGAGCCATATCTCTGTAATTGCTATGATATCCCAGTCCCATGTTCCTAACCATGACATGAGTTCAATTGACTTCCTTGTTAGGCCTCTTGCATTAAAATAAATGCAGTTTAATTTATCAGTCCCACCTCATTCTCTGCCTTGTTCCTGCCTGCCCTATTTGACTCACTCCTTTTCCCAACTTTACCAGTTTCAGATTGATCTCTTTCCTCATTGTCTCCCTGGGTCCCACCACCAATTTTACTTGTTTAAATCCTCCAGAGCAGCTCATGGAAATCTCCCTGCCTTAGTACCTTAGTCCTCTTCCAATTCAGGTGCAATCCATCTTTCTTATACAGGTCACTTCTACCCCAGAAGAGATTCCAATGATCTAAAAACGTGAACCCTTCTCCCCTGCACCAGCTCCTCAGCCACGCATACATCAGCTCTATCCTCCTATTCCTACTCTCACTAGCCCATAGTACCAGGAGTAATCCAGATATTACTACCCTCCTTTTTAAATTCCTGCCTAACTTTCTATATTCTCCCTTTAGAATCGCATCCTTTTTGCTTCCTATGTTGTTAGTTTCAATGTGTACAGCACCCTCCTGCTGGCTCTTCTCCCCTTTTAGAACATTCTACAATCTCTCCGAGATATCCTTGACCCTGGTACCAGGCATGCAACACACCATTCTGATTTCTCGTGCCCCGACGAGAGAGTCCCCTATCACAATCAATCACTTGGAACCTGATGTACCCTCATTACATTAGAGCCAGTCTCGGTAGAGAAACTTGGCTGTTTGTGCTACATACCCCTGAGAGTCCATCACCCCCTACATTTTCCAAAGCAGCATACTTGTTTGAGATAGGAATAGCCACAGGAGACTCGCGCACTATCTGCCTCTCTCTCCTACTCATTTACCTGACTGTATCTGCTGTTTTTCTCCTATCCTATAACTTCCATTCATCATAATTTCTAGCTCTTATAAATTACTCATTGCCTCTAACTGATCCATGCGATTGGATAGGAATCGTAACCAAAGACACTTCCTGCAGACATAATCATCAGTAACATGGAAACGCTCCCTGATGTCCCACATCCAACAAGAAGAGCACATCACTCTACTAAACGCCATCTTTGCCCCTTAACAATTTACAGACCCAGAAAATAGCACCGTCTTATTGCTCTACAAAAGACTGCTCCAGGCTAAGTTAGTATCTATGTTTTATATTTTCAAAATGTAGTCAAGAGACAGATCTCCATAAAACATATAATCAAAATGAACCCACTGTACTCAGTACTGAAGATTTACAGCAAGGTTAGCTTTTCCCGTACTGGGAGCTCTCCCATACAGGTTCCTCAAAGGTCAGCCGAGAATTATGCTGTTTGTTAATTTTTCCTAGACGCACTCTGATGTCCAGAGATACTTGAACTCAAACAGCAAAGGCACTAACTGTGCTGGGTTCACTGCTGTGACAGACAGCAGTGTCGGTTTCTTTCTCTGACTATGTGGTCTCTGCCTTTGTTTGTCTTCCTCCTTTTAAAAGTGCTGTTGTTTTGATCTTTTCTCCCCAGAAGTTCCAAAACAATGCAACAGCTTATGAAGCAGTAATTGCTGCTCCTGGAATTAGAGGAATTCACCTCCAATACCTAATATATCTCAAAAAAAGGAACAGCTCTTAAAGCCACAATTATTTTCCCATCCTCCATCTTGAGTTACCCAATGTCGGAATTCTGTTCACTCTAAAAGTCTGTGTCATGTATTATGCACATGTAAATAAAGGGTGACTTGGTAATGTGGTATTGGTCTTCATGGAGTTATTTCAGTGGCAACGAGAGAAAAACATGTCCCTGAAGAGATTTGCTCGCAACAGTCATCTTTGATTTGGGGTAAGGGTTTCTGGTATTGGGGTGCTGTGACTCATTTGATCCCACCATCAAAGTCTAGACCCAATATGTGGAAAGAATGCGTTATTTTTTCCAGGCAAATGAAATTGGGGCAGACGAAAAGCAATGAGTAGGTCTCCTGACAGTTTGTGGACCCGTAGCTTTTTTGGTTACTGGAAGCCTAACCATCCATGAAGTACAAGATACTATAACTTTTCAAGAATTGACGGATTTAGTTAAGGAATATTAAGACCCGAAGACTCCTCTAATTCTGAGACACTATTAATTTTACTTGGCAGTCTGAGAACTGGGGAAATCCGTATTAGGATTTTTGATGAGGTTAAGACAACTGACAGAGGCATTTGATTTTGTTTTACCCCTTAATGAGATACTGAGAGACCATTTGGTATGTGGAATTAATGATGTGACCATATAAAAGCACCTATTAGCTGAAGCTCAACTGGACTTCAGCCAGGCACTACAACTGTCATTAGGAAATGCGGCAACTGGAGCATGAGTTGTAGGGTATGCCTGAAGGAAGTGGACACCCCCCTTAAGGTCAGTTGAGCTCAGGGAACACCACTGGAGTGAAGATAATTACATAGCCTAACTCAGGACATTTCCTGAACAGAGGGACTCTGGGTCCAGTGGTCTGGTGGAAAGACCAGTTCAAACTTTCAAGGCAGTCTTACAGAAACAGCCTACAGCGTTTCTCAATGCCAAACTGTCCTGGTTCCTGCTTGATTATAGGACCACAGGGACAGGTCCAGCAGAGTTCCTAATGGGGAGAAGACTCACACCTGATCTTCCCAGACCATGGGGATGAGGTGAAACAGCATCAGGAATGCCAATGCCAGGCACAAGACTCCTCTAAGCGAGAGAGACAGTTTACTTCAAGGGATGAAATTTGGATTCAAAACCACAGGAATGGCCCTGCATGGAGAAGAGGCATGGTTGATGCAAGGTCAGGTCCCATGACGTACAAAGTTTGGGTAGGAGACGTCGTGCTGAACAAGCACAAGGACCACATAAAAGCTGCAACCTCTTAAAACATACCCGACCCCGGAGAACATCTGGCAAGGCTGTCAGAACCCATGGGTTCTCCCCATCTGCCTAGGGTCTGAGGATGAGATGGACATGACAGGTGTCACAACCTTGACGCTGTTATCACCTGAATTTCTTCTGAGATGCTCTTGACAGAAGAAGCAGGATATGGTGGAGTGCACTCCCCCAATATCCGAGGCAGAGTTGGAGAAATCGGACCTAGTGTGAAAACATCCCAGGAGAAATTACAGGAAAAAGAACAGGCCTACGTCCTAGCAGTTGGAGGGGAAGGGATGTAGTGACTGGAACGAAGTCAGCCAGGTAGACCACATAGAATATGAGTTTCCTGATTAGCGCTGTAAACCTGGTCCAATCAGGGAGCCCTGGCTGACAGATATAGACACGATTGACAGGGGTTCTGTTCACTCTAAGAGCCAACTCTGAGTTACTGAGTTAGTGTTAATATCCCAGTGTAAATAAAGGGTGCCTTGGTGATGGGATACCTGCCTTTGCGGAGTTATTTCACTATGGTTTCTCCAAACAAGGAAACCAAGGTTTCCCAATTCAGTTCAGGAATCAATCACCTCAGCAAAAGTAGTTTTTAGGCTATGAAGGTTCCAAACCAGGACTGTTTGAATAGAAATCTTCAAGTTGTTAGAACTGAGCAAGTTAGACCATCAGAGATGTGAGAGATTCATGGCATCAGACCAGATAAGCAGTTCAAATAAAGATTTAAAAAGCTGAGATGGAATTGATTATTCTTTGGGACTAAGTCTCTGTAATGGATGGTGTTGAGAAACAAGTTGAAACTTTAGATTGTGGTATTTGAAGAGAAATTGATTTGAAATCGAATCAACTATTGATATTTCTGAGTTGAGATGACACCTATTGTTAAAAGCTATCTTGAGAATGTAACTTTAAAAAAGTCCTGGGACTTACATATGAAGGAACCGAAACTAACATGATAATTCTAAAAGATGAAAGACCTAAGCTAAATTTGTTTATTATTACATTCCATAACACTGCAATCCTGTTGATATAAAGTTGCTGTGTCTTATCATTCTGCTCCACAACCACCTAATGAAGAAGCAGCATTTCAAAAGTTAGTGCTTCCAAATAAACCTGTTGGACTATAACCTGGTGTTGTGTGATTTTTAACTTTGTCCACCACAGTCCAACATAGGCAACTCCAAATCATTGATATTTCATGTAGCCGTGTGATTGAACAACAAGCATATTTACATTGAGGTAAATAATTTAAAAACTATAATAATTGGACAGAATAAACAGTGAATCTCGCAGTAATTGAGGTATATATGCCAGCTTATCAAGAGTGCCAGTACAAAAGGTGCTGGTTAAAACAAAGTTTGTTGTATATGTCAAGCTTATTATGTTTTCTTTTGCTTGTTGTGTGTAACAAACTAATGTTCTGTTGTTAAAGAACATCAGTGTTGATTATATTTCAAACTCATAACTTGATCACCTAGAGATGAGAAAGAAGCTAATTATTGTTTTCTTATTCCTGTGCTCCTCAGTTATGCACATCTATGAACAAATATATCGTGGAACTAGAGAGGCTATCTTGGGTGGGGAAGGAATTGGTCATCTCTGGCTGTGATTGTCCCTTTTACTCAGCAGAAAAAAGAAAATGTTCAGTGACATTGATAAGTGACACCAAAGTCTTTCTTCTGCAAATCACCAAACTGACAGCTGGATTTTCACTCCTGGGCCAACCACCCAAAGCCCAGAAAATTCACGCTTGATGCACCAGTCCCAAGACAAATTATTCCAAATTGCTAAATTCACTTTTGGTGGGTGTGGGTGGGCTTTTACTAAGAACATGCTAACTTCACAGTTACCTTTGCATATCTTCACTGGCCATGAAAAATGCGTTTTATATTTGTTCAATGTTAAGTTTCTCCATCATGATTAAAAGAATTCCATGTTTTTGTAATCCTTTTTGAAGTTTGTTTCCATTTATATTTTAATTTCCATTTATATTTTCTATATGTATATCCAATTAAAATAATTTAATTTCATTGTCTAAAAATGTGAATTAAAAATGAATAATTTCAGTGTCGTTAACTTCCTGGATTGCTGTGTGTGAATATTTCAATGTGATTGGCTGTCTACCTGCTTGCTGACATCACTGTTACTGCATGGCAAGAGATCCTCTTGACCTGGTGCCTGGTTAAAACTGTCATCAGAAGTGGCAAAAACAACAACACAAAGATTACAAGATCTTTATAAGCAGTTCTGTTCCTAGTTTACCACTGACTGTAAAATCCCACTTTACACATCAGAATACTATGCCTTCATATATCATTTAGATATAAGAAAGATCCTTTGAGGAATATATACCGAGTGTCTTCCCCATTCAGTTGTGCACATCTCAAACCATTGGATGCAAATAGTTTTAGGTATTTAATTTATGATTAACCCATCAGCGAATAAATGATACTCGTAATGCAAGAACGACAGACCTTAAGATCAGCAAAATAACTGTCAAGTAAAAAAAATTAAGGTCAATAGAACTGAGTTTACAGGTTTAATCTGAGCCATAAATCTTCATGCCTCAAGGATGTTCCTTTTTAGCAGAATGATATGAAACATTGATCTATGTATTTGATCTTCAGATCCATCCTTATTCGGTGATACAACTTGACAAAATCTCATTTGGAGGATAACAATGAAGAGACAAACTATTTATTCCTATTAATGTTACTTTCTTTAATTGATTAATGTTTCATATGTCTTGTTCCTTTTCTCCTCCTCAGTTTATTTATCAGGAATGAAAAACTTTATCCTCTAGTGGCTCTATCCTCTCCCCTATACCCAACATGCTTACATATTAATATGGCATAATGTACGCGTAGTAAAGGTGAAGAAAATCCAATGATTTGACATGTTGAGACAGTTTATCTCTTGTTTCAAAATTAATCAAGAAGATAATATTAGAGGACGTGGAATATTGGCAAAAAGTCATAACAGATGCCTAACAGACCAATTCACGGCTGTCCAAGGTGCCACTTACTGAAGTTTGTGAAATTATTAAAGTGTCCTTTGTGACTCTATTGTGCCTGCAGTCATGAAAGTTACAGTATTTTCAATACAGGGTTATTCCAGTCTTATAGATCTTCGACATTTCAAGATGCAGAATAACCAATGATTCAAGAGGTGATCTGTACAATTTTAGAAAGTTTTCAGGCTCATCAGCTTCCACAATGTGCATATCGATATTTGGACAGCTATTGCTGACATCCCAAGGTGCTAGATCTGAATATCACACTCCTACAAATGCTCACAGTCGATCTAAGTATCTACATTAGTTGCAAAGACTTCTAATTACTCAACATGCACATGGTTTATACTGCTTGAGGAAAGATCCGATGATAACATTTGATTTCTGATATGTTGGCCTTTTCTGACCAAGGCATTTGAATTAACTTTTAATGTATGGAGGAAATATTAATACTCGGTATTAAGTTTAAAACTGTTATCTGTAGAGGTGACGTCTGTAAAGTAGAACTCAGTTGAAGAGAATGTTCTCACATACAGTATAGCCAACTTTTATATTAAAATAAATTGGAGCTTAGGGAATTACTGGCTTGACTTAAGGAGAAGTGTGCAGCTCCTTTCAACTGTTGTTGTGGGTGACAGGAAGATATCTGTCTGAAAAGTTCAAGACTGTCACTGGTAATGTCAAAGACTATTCCCGATGTAGTGTGCATAGACAGGTCACATTGGTCTTTGATTTTTACCATGATTTTTGAGAAGCAATACAAAACAAAACTGAAAACCCTGTGCAGCAATTTGTACATCAGAATTTTTAAAGTTTTACAGAGCAACAGGATTCGGTAGCCTTAACAGAATTGGTATAGATCTCTTTACAGTTTCACTGACATTGTGTGGCTGAGACAAAATGTCTCGAACAGATTATGTTTGAAGTATATTATATGCTGTTGAAATATAGCATGTAACAGTTCAGTACAACTTAGATATAGTTCGATCGGCATGTGTGTTCTGTTACAGACTTGATTTAACTGAGAGTAAGGTATTCATGGCTAGTTATAGTAGACATGGTATTGGTTTGAAGTTTTTTTGCTTTATTGAATGTTGTCATTTGTCAACATAAAATAATTCAATTAAGTGAGCATGACAATATTTATAGATACTGTATTAATTATGTATTATACTGCTGTTATCAATGGTTAGCATGCAAGCACTGGAAACTATTAGTTCAATTTTTTTTACAGTAATATATAAACATGATTGTATCACTTTCTAGTTACACATTGTGTTTTCCGTAGCAGCATTTTGATATCGTGTTGATTCAGCCAGCCTTTAAACATTTGATTTAAATGATGAGCAAAACATTCAATAACAATTGGTTTGCATCGCAGGAAATAATATAAAGGGCAAAATAATGTGATCTTCCCAAACTGTCATACCCTTCAGGTGTTAATAAGGCAACTAACAAAAGACCTAAGGGAAGCTGTATATTGTATTTGATAGCAGGTGCCACTTATACAGCAATTAGATTTTCTCATTTCTACTGAACGGCTCCAAAAGCCTCAGGGTATCCTCAAAATCTGCTTCCGTTTACCATTCAACTGTTACTGTCGTTAGGGATGAAACATATTCCCTTGATGTACTGAGCAAACAAATCAGGTTAGTTGATTCATAAGTTCCAATTTATGATTAATTATTACTTTTCATATATCAGGGTTACAGAGGTAGGAAAGTTATCCAACTATTTGTATTAAATAGGAAGTATTTTAAGGTTGTGTAACTGAACATGGTAATATAGCATTTAGAATATGTTTATTCATTGCGTGGGCGGTAACATCTTGACATTGTTCTCTCTGCTGGCCGAATTCACTATGGACAGGCGACCTGTTAAAATCAATTTGTTTCAAATCCCTGTACACAAGCGCTTGGACTAACATGCCCACTGGAAACATTGCAAAACATGTTCATATTTAATGGTGGGCAAATAGAAAAAACATGTCTGGTCCACATACTTGTATGACATTGCAATATCAAAAGTGGTGTTTCTTCACAACATCTCTAGGTTGATCAACTGTTTATGCACATTGGAATTACCACATAATTGAACAACTATATGTTTAGTCCAGATTTACTTTGTCTTTAATGAATCTTTGTGACTGATTGTCTTTGTCCCAGGTGTGATTCATAATCTTTTTTCCAGCTATGGGTCATATCTGTCACAAAGGAAGATGGTTGTGGTTGTTGCAGGTCAGTCAGCTCAGCTCCAGGACATCTCTGTGGGAGTTTCTCAGGGTAGTGTCCTTGGCCCCGCCATCTTCAGCTGCTTCATCAATTACCTTCCCTCCAGCATAAAGTGGAGAAGTTTGATGATGACTGCACAGTGTTCGGCACCATTAACAACTTCTCAGCTACTGCAGCAGTCCATTTCTAAATGCAACAAGATCTGGTCAATTTTGGGCTAACAAGTCTCAAGTAACATTCATGCCACACAAATGTCAGGCAATGATCATCCCCAACACCAGAGAATCTAGTCATCACCCCTTGACAATGGCATTACCATCACTGAACCTCCACTATCAACATCCTGGGGGTTACCATTAATCAGAAACTGAACTGGGCTTGCTGTATAAATACAATGGCAACCAAGAGCAGGTTGGAGACTAGGAACTTTACAGTGAGTAAATCACCTCTTGACTTCCCATTTGCAAGTTCCACTCACCATCCTGATGTATTGCCATCTTGTCACTGGGTCAAGATCTTTCTCACTAACAACAGGTGAACTACAATGGTTCATGAAGACAGCTCACCACCATCTTCTCAAGGGTAACTCGAGATAGACAATAAATGCAGGCCCAATCAAAGATACTTATATCACATGAATGATTGAAGAAAAGTTAAACATATTACTTTATTGCTATTCTGTTAAATTTTGAGGAAGAATTGTCGCTGAACAGCAGTTCCTGTCATATCAAAGTTGTTCACTGCTACAGCTGACGTGATATATCAGTGGAAACCTTTTAAACACATCACTGATATCTTTTTGATTAACTACCCATTGTACCATGTCAACTAATCATATCAACATTTATACAAGAAATGGAGAAAATATCATTCAAGAAAAGTACAACATGGTAACCTTTATTAATTTACAGTGTTTGATCCACTTTGATTAACATCAATACAAATGGTTGATCACATTTTGAGAATATGGAACAATGGAGTAAGCTACAGAAATTTGTAAATGGCACGCCATCTGATTAAACGACCTCTTACCTTGTTATATGTAGCTGGAGGCCCTGTCAAAGGTATATTCCGAAGAGTTAGATCAGCATGCACCACATCCCTCAGTTCTATGAATCAGTCCCAACTTATGCTTGACTTGACTACCTTCAACGGGAACGCTCACTGTAAGTACAAATCTCTGGATGAAATCTCTATATTGGTATTGTGTCAGTATTGTAATCTGAGGATGGTAAAGAATGTTAAGGCTGTAGAGATGGTTTAGAATAAGAACACCCAATATTTTCTGAGCCTTAAGCCTGTTGGTTATGAGAAAAGCTCCAACGTTTACTCAGCATTTAAGAAAAGCATGATTTATGGTTGAAGTTTTAAACAGTGAAGGTAATGGAGAAGAGCAGAGGCAATGATCCAACACTTGATCCCTCAAAACTCCTTCACCATTAATGAGAGAATCAAGTCCAACATTTTTGAAATAGACTTTTAAAATAGTGATGGGAAAGGATAGGTTGGATCTAAAAGTTGAAGTTCTAGATTGGAGGAAGGCCAATTTTGACGCCTTTAGACAAGAACTTTCAAAAGTTGATTGGGGGCAGATGTTCGCAGATAAAGGGACAGCTGGAAAATGGGAAGCTTTCAAAAATGAGATAACAAGAGTCCAGAGATGTATATTCCTGTTAGGGTGAAAGGCAAGGCTGGTAGGTGTAGAGAAATTGAGGTTTTGGTTAAGAAAAAGAAGGAAGCATACTATTCCTGATGGAGGGTTTTTACCCGAAACGTCGATTTTCCTGCTCCTGTGCTGTGAATCTTGAAAGGGTTCAGAAAAGATTTACAAGGATGTTGCCAGGGTTGGAGGATTTGACCTACAAGGAGAGGCTGAATAGGCTGAGGCTGTTTTCCCTGGCATGCCAGAGGCGAAGGGATGACCTTATAGAGGTTTATAACATCATGAGGGGCATTGATAGGGTAAATAGACAAGTATTTTCCCCGGAATGGGGGAGTCCAGAACTAGAGGACATAGGTTTAGGGGGAGAGAGGAAAGATGTAAAAGGGTCATAAGGGGCAACTTTTTCATGCAGAGAGTGGTATGTGTATGGAATGAGCTGCCAGAGGAAGTGGTGGAGGCTAGTACAATTACAACATTTAAAAGGCATTTGGATGGTTATATGGATAGGAGGGGTTTAGAGGGATATGGGCCAAGCTCTGGCAAATGGGATTAGATTAGGTTAGGATATCTGAACGAGTTGGACCGAAGGGTCTGGTTCTGTGCACTACATCTCTATGACTCTTTGTCACTTGCCTGGATAGATGCAGCAACAACAGCTCCAAGGAGTTTAATATTATCAAGAAAAGAATACTCTGTTTGATTTCTTTCAAATTATTCAATACTTACTTCATGCACACACCTATCTCTCTGATACCTACCAGTAACTTGCTAAATTTATTCTAAAAACATCTATGTTGCAATGGCTGCTGCCACTAGCATGGACAAAAGCACAAAGAAATGGAAACACCATCATCTCTGAACACCGCTTCCCAGTCTCACATCTTTCAATATGTAACCATTTCCCATTATCAATATCAGGTCACATGAATAGTATTTCTCAACTTACATCACTATGGGACCATCATTGTTAGAAGGATTGCAGTTGGTCAAATTGAAGATTCCTGACCATTTTCTCATGTATCATTGACAACATAAGCACATTTAATATTTCAGTAAAGTTGGATGGGGTAGAAGGATCAAATTCATTACTATAAAATCCTTAGGTGGAAAATTAATTTAACCACCAGAGTGTATACACGCTAATTATAATTAGCAGTGTCACTAATGAATCATCATTAGCCTCATTTTCTTTCTATTTTTGTGTTTGTCTTGATTAGATCATCAACAGACATTGGGTTAACCTGGAAAGTCTGCTAATGACCTTCAACTCTAGCTCTCCACCAGCTCTCTTGACTCCTCTACTATATGTACATTGTTTAACTACTTTTCTGGCCTCCAGTCTTGAATGAGCTGCTATTTTACCAAATGAAGATTGTGAAGGACAAAGTCAACATCTAAACTTTACCTCAAACTGTATACTCTCATCACTTATATCAT
This sequence comes from Chiloscyllium plagiosum, assembly GCF_004010195.1. Lineage (NCBI taxonomy): Eukaryota > Metazoa > Chordata > Chondrichthyes > Orectolobiformes > Hemiscylliidae > Chiloscyllium > Chiloscyllium plagiosum. Next base: position 47,914,942 of record NC_057714.1, on the reverse strand, counting down.
TTGTCTTTCCAGCCACTGGGCAAAATTATTTGTAACATCACCATCTATCTTCAGCTTCTGACAATGTATAATCTCTATCATAGAGAGTGCCAACTACCAGCTCTGTAACCTAATTAGCCTCTTCCTTAATCAGTCTGCTACTGAAACACTAAACCGTACTTTTTAAACTCTCGATTACACCGTATAGATTGGTGATTGCTTTGCTGAGCACCTCCCCAATCTATATGCCTAAGCTTCTGGTCGTCTGTCATTTTAATTCTCCATTTCACTTCTGAGGCCTTTCTGGTCTCTTCTCAACCTTCTACACTGTTCCAAAGAATCTCAACAGAAACTAGCAGCATCTGTGCAGAGAACCAAGGTTAATGTTTTGGGTCTAGTGCCACTTCTTCAGAACTGATGGTATTCGTATTTATCTTGATGACAAGGGGTGGGGGTAAAGGAGGAAGTGGACAGATGGAGTCAGAGTCCAGAGAGAGAGAGAGACTAAATGTTAGGCAGACAAAGGGAGTGTTGATAGTTAGAGCTGAAAATGTGTTGCTGGAAAAGCGCAGCAGGTCTGGCAGCATCCAAGGAACAGGAGAATCGTCGTTTCGGGCATGAGCCCTTCTTCAGGAATGAGGAAAGTGTGTCCAGCAGGCTAAGATAAAAGGTAGGGAGGAGGGACTTGGGGGAGAGGCTTTGGAAATGCGATAGCCGTCGTGTTGCTATGGTCTGGCGGTGGAGGAGTCCAAGGACCTGCATGTCCTTGGTGGAGTGGGAGGGGGAGTTGAAGTGTTGAGCCACGGGGTGGTTGGGTTGGTTCTCCCAGAGGTGTTCTCTGAAACGTTCCGCAAGTAGGCAGCCTGTCTCTCCAATATAGAGGAGGCCACATCAGGTGCAGCGGATGCAATAGATGATGTGTGTGGAGGTGCAGGTGAATTTGTGGCGGATATGGAAGTGTCTCTTGGGGCCTTGGAGGGAAGTAAGGGGCGCAAGTTTTGTGGGCGCAAGTTTTGCATTTCTTGCGGTTGCAGGGGAAGGTGCCGGAAGTGGAGGTTGGATTGGTGGGGAGTGTGGACCTGACGAGGGAGTCACGGAGGGAGTGGTCTTTTCGGAACGCTGATAGGGGAGGGGAGGGAAATATATCACTGGTGTTGGGGTCCGTTTGGAGGTGGCGGAAATGACGGCGGATGATATGTTGTACATGGAGGTTGGTGGGTGGTAGGTGAGGACCAGTGGGGTTCTGTCCTGGTGGCGGTTGGAGGGGCGGGGCTCAAGGGCGGATAGTTGATAGTTAGCCAGGGAAGAGGAAAAGCAACATAGGTGATTGTGAGGACTATGAATGGGTGAAAACGGGGTGCCTGCTCTGAAATCAATCCATGTCATGACAAGATCCGGGATGTCAGGTGTGTAAAAGACATGGAAGGTGGTGTTCAGGCTCAAAGAATATTGAATGTGATCGGATTGTGTCTTTTTATGAGGATCCACCTATTTATATTTACATAATTACTTACACATTGAAATGGAGAGGTTCACTACCTCAAGGTTGTCAATGTAAAATGGAGTAATGGCACTGGCCAGAGCATTGGGATAGCTCCCAGTGGGGATGAGCGAATGCAGTAAATAAAGGGTTGGTGAATTTCAGCCTTGTACTTTGAGATTTTTCCCAGTCCTCTTGTGTCCTTTGCAGCAAAGATCAAGACTAATTTCGATAGGGCTGGTCAGCAGCAAGGGGCCAAAGGTATTGTTGAATGCTGCTTTGGTTAGCTAGGTCTAAGGAATGAAGAAGCTGACATTACTGTGTAATCAGAATGTGCACGAGAAAGCTAGCAGTGATAAGGCTTATCCAATTTTAATTTCTCTGTAATCCTGTGGTATTGGGTGGGGTGGCACTCTTTGTTTATTATTGTAAATAAATATATATGGTGATGAAAAATCTTTTAAGATGGCCAGAAATCTTTGCTCGATGGTGATGACACCTCCTCCCCTTACTGATGCTTCCCTGCTCATGATGTACATAATCCAACAAGGTCATGTTTTGCACATCAGCAGAAGCTCAAGTTCTGATCAGTAAATAACAAAGAGAGTGTAAAGGTTATCATCTATTGTCAAAAGAATTTTTAAAAATAAATTGGCAAAATCAACTTGTCAGAAGACAAAGGTACCATTTACAAAGATAAACAGAGAATCTAGGCTCAATTTAAATAGAATTTTGTTTGATGACACTTGGTGTATATGCACATTTACAGATCACATTTTTGTGTTACATATCAAGATATCTTATTGAAGACATTAGTTGTAATGGATCCCCTTATTTAAGGAATGCTATTATTTCGTTGCAGCAGTTCAGAGAAGGTTCTTGAGGATTGTCTGATGAGGAAAAAGTTAACTAAGGTTAAAAGTTTGGATCTCTAGAGTTTATAACAATGAGGATTGATCTCATTGAGATATATAGGATCTTAAGGGGCTTGACAGGGTGAAGACTGAGAGGATGTTTCTAGTCTAAGACTACAGGGCACAGGCTCAGAATAAAGGCATGCCAATTTAAGATGGAGGTGAGGAGGAATTTCTTCTCTGATGTTTGTGTGTCTTGGGGGTTGAGGGTCAGAGTTCTTGTGTGTATTTAAGAATGAGATAGATTCTAGATTAGTAGGGGAAGTCACAAATTGTGTGTAAAGAGTAGGAAGGTGGGCGTGAGGAATATTGATCAGTGATGTTAAATGGTGTTACAGGCTTGAGAGGCCGAACAGCCTACATCTGTTTCGATTTTTTACGTCTCAAAGAGAATGAAAAGAGTCAGGGGCGCAGTTAGGCATTCAGTGGCCTTAAGCAACACTGCACAATGGTGTGTTGCCTTCCTGGTGCCAGTGTCAAGGGTTTCTCTTAGTGGCTACAAGACATTCTGCAAGGGGAGGGTGAACATCAAGAGGTCATGGTCCATACTGGAACTTAATGACACAGGCAGGAAGGGTTTAGAAAGTTAGGCAGCAAGTTGAAAAGCAGGACTTCCAGGATTGTAATCTTGGGATTACTTCCCATCCCACATGCTAATGAGACCAGAAAGACAAAAATTGTACAGTTGAATACACGCCTGAAGAGCTGGTGTAGGACGAAGGAATTCAGATATCTGGATCATTGGTATCTTTTCCATGGCAGGTTGGATCTATACAGAAAGGACGGGTTGCACCAGAATGGAAAAGTTTAAACTAATTTGACTACATGGTGGAAACTGGAGCAGCAGGTCAGCATGTATGGAGAAGATAGAGGTTAATAAGATGAACAAGTAGAGCCAGTTTAATGAACAAGAAAGACTACCAAAAGTAGGTACAGAAGTAAGAAATAATAAAAAGATGTTAAAGGACTGAATAGAGGATGTAGCCAGAATTAGTTTTTTTTATACAAATGTACCGAGTGTAAGGAATAATTAAATGAGCTGCAGGCTCAGCTTCAAATTGGAATCTATGATATTGTAGCCATTACAGAGGCATGGCTGCAGGATGGTCAGGACTGGAAACTAGGCACAGTAGGGATGGAGAAAATGGCAGAGGCGGGTGGAGTAGCATTACTGATTACAAAATCATGTCCATGGCGAGGGAAGATGTAAGAGGGGAATGCACCCAGTGGACACCTGGGTGGAACTGACAAACAGTAAAGAAGCAACAGTAGTGTCACATTATAAACTGGTAGCAGTTTAGAAGTTCTAGAAGGTATAAATGCTGGAATTAAGCAACTATGTAGCAAAGGCAAACCAGTAAGGGTGGCACAGTGGCTGAGTGGTTAGCACTGCAGCCTCACAATGCCAGGGACCTGGGTTCAATTCCAGCCTCGGGCAACTGCCTATGTGGAGTTTGCACATTCTCCCTGTGTCTGCGTGGGTTTCCTCCCACAATCCAAAGATGTGCAGGTTAGGTGAATTGGCCATGGTAAATTGCCCATAGTGTTCAGGGATGTGTAGGTTAAATGCAATAGTCAGGGTACTCTTCGGAGGGTCAGTGTGGACTTGTTGGGCCATAGGGCCTGTTTTCCACACTGGTATTCTATCTATGGCATGAATAGGCAATTGTAATCTTAGAGAGACCTACCAAAAAGGTTGTGAACGTCTAGTCTGTATGGGAGAGTTTCCTGTTGCCGTAAGCCTTGAATGCAGCAAAGGGACCAGCAATATTGGATTTGGTCATGAGCATTGAGCCTGATTTAATTACTGACCTAGTTCATGAGCATTTGTCAAATAGTGATCATAACATGATCGAGTTTCATGCAGCACTTAAGAGATAAGCAAAGATCAGATACTAGAATTTCGGATTTAAGTAAGGCAACGGAGACTGTTCACAGTAAACAAGACAATAAGAGGAGATTTTATAGTTATATAAAAATAAAGCAGCTGGTTAAGAGTACTATAGGTCACTCTGCTATAACGGGTGTTTCATCAGTGCGAATTGGCTGTAATGTGATTGACAAATTGTGGATGTTGTTTGGATAAGGCAAACTTGCTACCGAATGGTATAGCAATTTTCTATTAGTGATCTTCTACAGCGCAATTCTGTAGCTTTCCATAGCGCGTTTTCTATAGGCGAGATTGCAGAGAAATTCCGCTGTTGTGTTATAGCAGAACAATCTCTATTGGCACCCTCAAGGCTGGGAGTGGGGAGATTGTCAATGACCGTAAGTAAATCATCAATAACGGGGAAATTAATGGAACTGAAGAGTGACACATCCCCGAGACCTGATGTTAAAGGAGTTCGGAGCACCCTACCAATGCCTTACCATATCTAATTTCTCTGGATTCAGGAGTTCCATCTCTGCAATGGAAATTTGCTTCTCTCACTCTGCTCATTAAGATGGGTGACCAATGGAAAGAAGCGAATTATAGATCAGTTAGTCTAACATCTGTGGTAGGAAAATTGTTGGCATTTATAATCAAGGATAGAACTGATTACTTCAAACATTACTTCAAACTTCAGGGAGAGTCAGCATGGATTCATGAAAGGTAGGTCATGCCTGACAAACTTCAGAATTTTTTTGAAGAAGTGACAAAGGTTGTGGACAGGGGTAAGTTGATGGATGTTGTTTATATGGACTGCCAGAAGGCTTTTCATTAAGAACCACATATACGGTTGTCAACTAAGGTAGAAGCTTGCAGAATTGAGAGCAAATTACTGACATGGATAAGAAATTGGTCGAGTGTCAGGAAACAAGGTTTGAATAATAGGTAAGTACTCAAATTGGCAGGAACTGACTAGTGTCCCACAGGGATATGTTTTGAGACCTCAAATTTATCATAATATTCATTAAGGAATTGGATAATGGCATGAAAAATCAAATATCCAAATTTACTGATGACACAAAATTGGGCAGCATTGTGGACAGTGTGGTCGAGAGTGTGGTACTGGAAAAGCGTAGCAGGATCCAAGGAGCAGGAGAATCAACGTTTTGGGCAGAAGCCCTTCATCAGGAATGAGGCTTATGGGCCGGGGTGCTAAGAGATAAATGGAAACGGGCAGTAGCTGAGAATGTGATAGATACGAACATTTACCTGCTCCTCCTCTTTGGATGCTGCCTGACCTGCTGTGCTTTTCCAGCACCACACTCTTGACTCTGATCTCCAACATCTGCAGCCCTCACTTCCTCCCAGCATTGTAGACGGTGTTGATGACATGATATTGATAGATTAGGTGAATGCATAAAGCTGTCGCAGATGGATTTTAATTTGAGAAAATGTGAGGTTATTCCATTTCAGACCGAGAAAGAATAGATCAGGGTATTTTTTTAGAAGGTACAAAATTTAATACTGTGGATGTCCAATGAGATCTGGGGTTCAGGTGTATATCTGTTTAAAATACCACAGACAGTTGCAGAAAATAGTCAAGGCGGCTATTGGAATGCTCCTCTTCAAATCTGAAGGGCTGGAGTACAATGTTGCAATCATACAAAACCCTAATTAGATCCCACAGAGTATTGTGAGCAGATTAGGACACCACACCTTCGAAATGATTTGGAGGTGCCAATGTTGGACTGGGGTGTGCAAAGTTGAAAATCTCACAACACCAGGTTATAGTCCAACGGTTTATTTGGAAGCACGAGCTTTCAGAGCGCTGCTCCGTCATCAGGTGGTTGTGCACATGATGAAGGAACAGCACTCCAAAAGCTAGTACTTCCCAAAAAACCTTTTGGACTATAACCTGGTGTTGTGAGATTTTCAACTTTGTACACCTTAGGAAGGATGTTTGGCCGTGGAGGGAGTTCGACACAGGCTTACAACGATAATACCTGAACTTCAGGGGTTGAGTTAATGAGAAGAGATTAGACAAATTGGGCCTTTATTCTCGAATTTAGAACGTTAAGGGATGATTTCATCAAGATCTTCAGGATATTATCAGGGAAAGACAGGGTAGATAAACTATTTCCAGTGGTTGAATAATGAGAAGTAGGGACATAATCTAAAAATTAGGGCCAGACCATTCAGGAGAGATGTTACAAAGCACTTCTACATGGAAAGAGTAGTGGAGGTTTGGAACTCTCTTCCTCAAACAGTAGTCAATGCCAATGCAATTGTTAATAAAAATTTGTATCGCTTAAGATTTAAATTTAAGCAAAGGGATATGGGCCCAAGGTAGGCATATTGCATTATACATCTTTATCTTATCGTATTTTTAACTCTAATAAATAAAAAGGAATGCAGAAGAGTAGGATTAAAGTGGCTTTAAAAAAGGGAGCCTATTATCTGAACTAGATTTTAATATCATTGTTAAACTCTGATGGGAGGAGTACACCATAATCAAGCCCCACAAGCCATACTAAAAGTATAAATGTCTTATTTAATCACCAGAATGGTCAAAATATTTCTGTTTATTGCTGTTATCCAGAACAGAAGAGTCTATCACCATACTTCAGTCAACTAGTGTTTATTATAAGCAAACTTATTCTTACAATAAGTGGTCAAACTGGTTATCAACTAAGTTATTCTGCAGAATGAAACTGTACCTCCTTAATCCCAAAGGGACACACAATAATACAACTCCGAAATAGATTGGAATTTTTTCTTTAAAAAATGTGAAAAATATCCCAGTTGAGCCAAGCATCCAACCTGAAATGGTTTTAAAAAGACTTCTTTAAAAATGAGGTGGTCTCTTACTGAAACATAAGCACAAAATGTTGCATATTTGGTTTTAACAATAAAGTAGATGTTCATTTCACGAAAGAAGATAAAATAACAAACTTTTTAGAGATGTTGAAACTGACAGTAAATCATAATCCTATTGCTCCAAAAAACTTTCTTTACCAATCCAAGAAACATCTCTACAGTATCCAGTAACACCCTTTGTACAGTCTTCACCCCAGATGAAAACAAATCTTTCTCCAACACCTCAATCCACTTAATTTATCTGTGACTTCAAGTCCCAGTGTGAAATATCCAAGAGATTATTCCTGGAGCTTTCATACAGTTGAATTTAAATGTCCTCAGTTTCTACGGAGTTTTATCTAAACACTTCTGCCCTGGGACTATTACTAAGCTCCTCTAAGGTAATCTAGTTTGTATCTTCTCCCTTTCTCAAGAGAATTGCTCAATACAACCAAAAGCTTTTGCGGAACTTCCCCAGACTAAACACCAAAACTTTTTTTCCCAAGCTATGGGTATTTCCTTTATGCCTAAAAAAAAGCATCAATTCCAGAATTTTCCAGTAGAAGTCTTGACACAATTGTTTACCTTGTTCAGTGGTAAACTAAAGAAAGCACTATAGCTACAGAAATATTGATAAATAATTAAACTCTTCACACAGAAAAAACTTCATCTGTCATTAATTCAACAGTAAAGATCCAAACTTAAATATTAAAAATATATACATCACTCAGCCTACAAAACAGAACTTAAGAGGAAGCTGAGGATATCGATTTCTGCAATTTCCTTAGTTATGTCTCTTCTAGGAACCTGAAAGATCTGTGCAGCTTGTTCTGCAAGGTTTCTTCTTTTGCAGAGACGTTTTTTCCACCATTTTTGTGTTTACATGTTTATACCATACTGAAACACCATTTTCAAATATGTTTCACTATGATATAAACATGTAAACATACACGATATAAACCATAAAACTCACACTTACATGAACTCATCCTCAAAAGCCTATGCAAGGCACTTGTTAGAAGACAGTTGGAATATTGTGATCAATTATCTAAGGAAAGATATATTTGCTTTGATTTTTATTGTCATGTGTACTCGAATACAGTGAAAAGTGTAAAATGTCACCATTCAAGGTGCCATCTTAGGTGCAAATACCTAGGTACAGAATCTTAACAAGATAGAAAGGAAGAAACAAAGTTAAGATATATATTGGCATTAAAGACTGTCCAGAGAAGGTTCACTCAGCTTATCCCAGGTGTGGAGGGACTGCCTTTTGAGGAGAGGTTGAGTGGATCAATCCTGTAATATAGGAATATAGAAGAATGCAAAGCAACGTTATTAAAACATACAAGATTCTTAGGAGATTTGACAGTAGATGAAGAAAGGTACTTTCGCTTGTCGAAAAGTCTGGTACCAGAGGGCATAATCAAAATAAAGTTACCAGAGATCAAAGGGCTGCTCTGTTATTTTGAAGTGATGACTAGTGGTTGACTTGAACCTGAGGGTCACTAAACCCTCACACATTTAAGACAGATGAGGAGCGATTTCATATCTGAAGGTCTTTGACTAAGTTCAATCAAGTGACTTTCTAATGTCTATTGGATCTCTGCTTTCATCTGAGCTTGTTTTTCTGGCCTTTGGCAATAAGCATGAAGTTTTGTATACTGAGTCCTTCACACCATGATGACTAAAATTGTACACCTTGTTTATCTCGACAGGTTTCTTTCTATAATTAGATTAATATGTTACCCAATATTTCCATTGTCCTTCCTCAATGTACAAGAATATAGTGTCTAACTATCCCACCATTTCAGGGCAGGCTAAGTGGATCTTCAGAGATTCATTTTGTGAATGGTCTACATTTCCTTTTGCTTCATGCTCACTGCCTTTGTCATGTTCCACTATTCTTACAACCTGCCATATTTGCTCCAACATATTTATATCACAAAACTGACAGTTCTTCCTACGATTTGAGGTGTCTATCAGATCATTTTACTAATCCTCTTAAAAACCTTTATGAACCAGTCAATCATACTTTCAGTCTGATATCACTCTAAAGCTCCTCCTATGGTTGATATACTGTGGACTTGGTGTTCAACTGTATTAGAGTCATAGAGATGTACAGCATGGAAACAGACCCTTTGGTCAAACCCATCCATGCCGACCGGATATCCCAACCCAATTTAGTCCCACCTGCCAACACCCATATCCTCCAATTCATATACCCATCCAAATCCTTTTAAATGTTCCAATTGTACCTGCTTCCACCACTTCCTCTGGCAGCTCATTCCATACACATACCACCCTCTGCGTGAAAAAGTTGCCCTTTAGGTCTCTTTTATATCTTTCCCCTCTCACCCTGAACCTATGCCTTCTAGTTCTGGACTCCCCGACCCCAGGGAAAAGACTGTCAATTTATCTTATCCATACCTCTCACAATTTTGTAAACCTCTATAAGGTCACCCCTCCGCCTCCAACACTCCAGGGAAAACATATCCAGCCTGTTCAGCCAATAGCTCAAATCCTCCAACCCTGGCAACATCCTTGTAAATCTTTTCTGAAGCCTTTCAAGTTTCACAACATCTTTCCGATAGGAAGGAGACCAGAATTGCACACAGTATTCCAACAATGGCCTAACCAATGTCCTTACATCCGCAACATGGCTTCCCAATTCCTGTACTCAATACTCTCTGACCAATAAGAGAAAGCATGCCAAACACCTTCTTCACTATCCTATCTACCCGCGACTTCACTTTCAAGGAGCTATGAACCTGCACTCCAAGGTCTCTTTGTTCAGCAACACTCACTCGGACCTTACCATTAAGTGTATAAGTCCTGCTAAGATATGCTTTCCCAAAATACAGCACCTTGCATTTATCTGAATCTATCCATCTATCACTTCTCAGCCCATTGGCCCGTCTGATCAAGATCCTGTTGTAATCTGAGGTAACCTTCTTCACTGTTCACTGCACCTCCAATTTTGGTGTCATCTGCAAACTTACGAACTCTACCTCTTATCTCGCATCCAAATCATTTATGTAAATGACACCAATCCTTGTGGTCTCAGGCCTCCAGTCTGGAAAAACAACCCTCTGTCTTCTACCTTTGAGCCAGTTCTGTATCCAAATGGCAATTTTGTCCCTGTATTCAGTGAGATCTAACCTTGCTAAACAGTCTCCCATGGGGAACCTTGTCGAACCCCTTATTGAAGTCCATATAGATCACATCTGTCGCTCTGCCCTCCTCAATCCTCTTTGTTATTACTTTTAAAAACTCAATCAAGTTTGTAAGACATAATTTCCCACGCACAAAGCCATTTGCCTTTCCAAATATGTGTACATCCTGTCCCTCAGGATTCCCTCCAACAGCTTGCCCACCACTGATGTCAGGCTCACTGGTCTATGCTTCCCTGGCTTGTCCTTACCACTCTTCTTAAACAGTGGCACCACGTTAGTCAACCTTCAATCTTCCGGCACCTCACCTGTGACTAATCGATGATACAAATATCTCAGCAAGAGAGCCAGCAATCACTTCTCTAGCTTCCCAGAGAGTCCTAGGGTACATCTGATCAGGTCCTGGGGATTTATCCACCTTTATGTGTTTCAAGACATCCAGCAGTTCCTCCTCTGTAATATGGACATTTTGCAAGGTGTCACCATCTATTTCCCTATATTCTATATCTTCCATATCCTTTTCCACAGTAAACACTGATGCAAAGTACTCGTTTAGTATTTTCCCCATTTTCTGCAACTCCACACAAAGGCAACCTTGCTGATCTTTGAGGGGCCCTATACTCTCTCTAGTTATCCTTTTGTCCTTAATGTATTTGTGAAAACCCTTTGCACTCTCCTTAATTCTATTTGCCAAAGCTATCTCATGTCCCCATTTTGCCTTCCTGATTTCCTTCTTAAGTATACTCCAACTTCCTTTATACTCTAAGGATTCACTCTATCTATCCTTTCTATACCTGGCATATGCTTCCTTCTTTTTCTTAACCAAACCCTCAATTTCTTTAGTCATCCAGCATTCCCTATACCTACCAGCCTTCCCTTTCACCCTGACAGGAATATACTTTCTCTGGATTCTCGTTATCTCATTTCTGAAGGCTTCCCATTTTCCAGCTGTCCCTTTATCTGCGAACATCTGCCCCCAATCAGTTTTTGAAAGTTCTTGCCCAATACCGTCAAAATTGGCCTTTCTCCAGTTTAGAACTTCAACTTTTAGATCTGGTCTATCCTTTTCCATCACTATTTTAAATCTAATAGAATTATGGTCGCTAGCCCCAGTCATCTCCCCTGCCTTATTTCCCAAGAGTAGGTCAAGTTTTCCACCTTCTCTAGTAGGTACATCCACATATTGAATCAGAAAATTTTCTTGTACACACTTAAATTCCTCTCCATCTAAACTCTTAACACTATGGCAGTTCCAGCCTATGTTTGGAAAGTTAAAATCCCCTACCATAACCACCCTATTATTCTTACAGATAGCTGAAATCTCCTTACAAGTTTGTTTCTCAATATCCCTCTGACTATTAGGGAGTCTATAATACAATCCCAATAAGGTGATCATCCCTTTCTTCTTTCTCAGTTCCACTCAAATAACTTCCCTAGATGTATTTCCAGGAATATCCTCCCTCAGTACAGCTGTAATAGAGCTATAATGTTATCCCTTATCAAAAACGCCACCCGCACCCCCCCCCCCACCCACTCACCTTACTCGTTTAAATCCTCCTGAGCAGCTCTAGCAAATTTCCATGCCAGTATATTAGTCCCCTTCCAATTTAGATGCAATCCGTCCTTCTTGAACAGGTTATTTCTATCCCAAAAGAGATTCCAATGATCCAAAAATGCGAATCCTTCTCCCATACACCAGCTCCTCAGCCATGCATTCATCTGCTCTATCCTCCTATTCCTGCCCTCACTAGCTCATGGCACTGGGAGTAATCCAGATATTACTCAAGTACCTCCTTTTTAAATTCCTGCCTAACTCTCTAATCTCCCTTCAGAATCTCAACTTTTTCCCTTCCAAGTTGTTGGTTCCAATGCTTACAATGACCTCCTGCTAGCCCCTCTCCCCCGTGAGAACATTCTGCACCCTCTCCAAGACATCCTTGATCCAGGCACCAGGGAAGCAACAACATTCTGATTTTTCACTGCTGGCCACAGAAATGTCTGTCTGTATCTCAGACTAGAGAGTCCCCTATCACAATTGATCTCTTGGAACCTGATGCACCCCTCGTTGCATTAGAGCCAGTCTCAATACCAGAAACTTAGCTGTTTGTGCTACATTCCCCTTTGAATTGATCACCCCCTACATTTTCCAAAACAGCACACTTGTTTGAAATGGGTATATCCACAAAAGACTCCTGCACTAGCTGCCTACCTCTCTTACCCTTCCTGGAGTTAACCCATCTATGTGACTGTATCTGAGACTTTCCCCTTCCTATACCTGCCATCCATCACATACTGTTGCTGTTGCAAACTTCTCATAGACTCTAACTGTCTCTCCAGCTGATCCATTCGATCAGATAGGATTCACAACCACCAGCATTTATTGCAGATATAATCCGCAGTAACCCTTAAACTCTCTTTAAACGCCCACATCTGACAAGAAGTGCGTATCACTCTACTAAAGGCCATTTTTGCTCCTTCACAATCTACAGACCCAGAAAATAACACCATCTTATTCCTCTACAAAACACTGCCCAATAGTTATGGCTTATATTTTAGGTTTAATCAAGAGCCATATTTCAAAAAACATATAATCAAGAAAGAACCCACTCTACTCACTTCTGTAGACGTTCTGTAGGCCACACTTAAAACAATTCACTCATCTGTTTCTGTGCTGTGAACTTCGCCCAAACAATTCCTCCAAGATTAGTTGTGAAATTCACTGTTAATTTTCCCAGACGCACTCTGATGTCCAGCGATACATGAATGCAAACAGCAAAGGCAGTAACTGTGCAGGTATACTGTGGTGTAAAGTTGGAACATTGAAATACAATTTGATCAATCAGCAGTTTATACTGAGTGAAAAATTGATGTTTGTTGTTACACTACTTTAACTGTAGGAAGGAGTTCTGGAAACAAGTTACATCCATAATTATAAGGATACCACGTTATCCTGATTTAGTTTTTGGCAGCAGTAGGTCTTCAAAAACTGGTATAGATAGTAATGTTCCCAATCGGTGGAGGTTTTCTCACAGTCTGACATGTTTTACAGGATTGCGTAAAATCCATATGGAGATATGACCAGGGAAAATGCTATATCTCAATGCTTACATTTTCTATGCCCTACTATAGGAACTTAATTTGATACCTGCACTCTCTCTTTATAATATCAGGGTGATATCACTATGTGAATAACCATCCACTCTTCTTCGGCAGATTTATGAGGAAGTCTTTTATCTCCTCATTAGAGATCCATTTTTAGCAATCTGGAACTTCTTTTGCCTCAATTTTGTAACACTGGATTTGCTTTTCAAGGCTTAATTAAAGATGGTCTCTTCAATACTTCTTTTGAGTTATCCACATCTTTAAAGAAAGTTTCAGTGACCCTAAGATCTGCCTGTGGTATCACTTTGACCTTTGCTGATCAAGCATTGCTCTGGTCACCACACACAAAGGAAAAATCTGAAACTAGCTCCTACTGATGGAAAGGCAGGTTGGCTCAGTTAGTTAGTTTGCTAATGTGTGATTCAGAATGATGCCAAGACCATAAGTTAAAATTCGATTCCAGCTGAGATAGACTTAGGACTAGGGCAAAAAGACAGGTCCCAAGAGTGGAAGGCAATGGCAAAGCACCACTGGGAAAAAAGAAGTTGGGAGAAACTTCACATCAAAGCTGTTGAGCTGGATTGCAGATATTGTGTTGCATCAGGATGGGAAATCACAGAATCACAGTTGTTCTAACTCAGGAAGAGACTATTCTAATAATCGTGACTGTATGGGTTATCCAACTGAGCAATATACTTTGGTCCATTGCTCTCCCTTCTCCCATGTACATCCTTCTCATATAATAATAAAAGTTGCTGTCAAATGCCTCATCTGAACCAGAATCCACATTCTCAGGGATTGCAGTCCAGAACTTTAAACACACTCTGCTTGAAAAGCCTTCTGCTCCCGTGTTTGTTTTGTAAATTATCTTAAATCTGTGCTTTTTTATTCTCAATTCTGCCACCAGTGAGAAATTATACTTATCTACTCTGTCCAGAACACTCTTGAATACCTCTATCAAATCTTTCAATCTCTTTTCCACAGAGAACTGTCTCAATTTCTTCAGTGAGTCTACAAAATTGAAGTTCCTTGTCTGGAGGACCATTCTAATGAAGCTTCTCATACTCCATCTAAAGTATTCCCATATATTCTAATGTGCAGCATCTAGAACTGCATGCAGTGCTACAAGTAGAGGTTGAAGCAGGGTTTTATGCAAGTTTAGAGAATGAACTAATGACATCTGTTTGAATGCTAGGATGCTGACTTAAAGGAAGCAGACCAGAAATGTCAACACTTCCTTTTAGATATAACAGGGATGATATGTTGGAACTGCATAAAATCCTAGTTGATGCTTGGATGAAGTATAGTGTACACTTTTTATTCTTCAGTACAGGCTGTAGTCAGACAAGGATACAGAGAAAAATTCTGAAATTTAAACCAAATATTGCGAATTTTAGCTATACAATACATTTAGTTAAGTTGGGAGTATTTTCTTCAGAACTGAGGTGCCTGGATTGGGAAGATAGAATGCATTTATATCCCTTTTAAGAGGGATCAGTCACCTGGCCATGAACAGTGATCAGTAAAAGTACTGGGGAGGGGGGCACAGTTGAGAATATGTTTTCAACAAGATGGTCCAAAAAGAATGTAGAAGCAGAAATATTCATTACATTTTAAAACCTAGCCTACACATTAAGAGCTAGAATTTGGAAGCAGTTTATCAAGAGGCCACTGAAAGACTAGAAGGTTATCTTATTTGTCCTCTGACTTAAACATACTTACACAAGCAATGTTTGTACTTCCATTGCCAAATATAGATTTTTCTTCTAATCAATCTGCTCAGAGATGATATTACACACTTTTGCAACAGGTGAGTGTTTAAACCCAGGCCTTCTGGCTCAATGGTAGATACTACTACTGCACCAGAGGGACCCTCTCTGTTGCCAAGTATATAAACAGCAATATCCTAAATCATGAAATAATGGTAACAAAACAGATGATTAAGTAGAAACATATTTATACAATCAGTAAGTTATGTTTTTACATGTCTGCTTTTATCCACAGTGAGTAAACTTCAGCATGTTCAGCTCCTGGGAAACACTGGAAATTCCAAACAGTTCTCCTACAACATGAGACCACACACTTCAGCAAAGACCTACAAAGCTAGACCAAAGGAATAAGTTATGGCGCAGGACTGTAACCAATACGTACATCATGAAAATGTACCAAAGTCGGTTCATGGAATTGTACTCGTGCCCTATGCACTTCACTGAGGCTTAAGCTGTCAAGTACATTTGGGCAAATGTTCTTAAGACTTTAAAACTAGGTTATAGATTACAGGTATTAAACAATGCCAAAGAATATGAAAAATACTCTGTTAAATCCTCTTAGAGTTGTTACATTAATGGCGGTTGCTGTTGCACTCCATTATGCTAATAGGCAGAATTGGGTACTACAGATACTGGAGATTAGAGTCAAGATTGGAGTGGTGCTAGAAAAGCACAGCAGGTCAGGCAGCATCCAAGGAGCAGGAAAAATAGACGTTTCAGGCAAAAGCCCTTCATCGGCTTTTTCCTGCTCCTCGGATGCTACCTGACCTGCTGTGCTTTTCCAGCACCACCCTAATCTTGACCCGTTATGCCAGTGTCAACTCTGTGGTATCCACACATTTCCATTACGCTGTCATTTTCCCACACCAATTAAAAATCATAATTTTTACATTTAAAACTTATAAAACTACATGGATTCTGGGATGGCAGCAATCTTTGTAAACCCTTACGTCCCTTCAGTCCATAATGATTTTATGTTGGACAACAATTTATCTTCCTTAATTTCTAATTGTGTGGTAACTTGACAACTGTTTTCCTTATTACCATTTTCAACAGCTTTCATGATTTTGGACACCTATCTGGTTTCTTCTAATCTACGTAACAGCTAGTTTCCCTTGTCTCTTTGCCTCTCTACCCCTCTTTTGTATTCCACCTGCACAACCTCAACAGTTTCATGGCCGGAAAGACTTAATACAAATTTTATTGAAGCCTAAACAGATATTTGTTCTCTCTGCTTTTAGATATTACACCTCTATTTATGAAAACAAAGATTTCTGCTCAGGTTCTCATTTGAAAGTTTTAGCACTAAACTTTACTTTCTCTAGTTTTTGTTTCCAAAATATTTCACCTCCAGTTGTAATACGTTAACCAGTCCACTAACCTGTTTGTTGCTCTCGTTACTTCAAATTTTCACAGCTAAGATACTGTATATTTTGATCTACCTGGACTAAACAGGTCCCTTATAGTGAAAACTATTATGCATTTAACATGCAGCTCACTACATCTGATTAGTAATTTCATGTATTTTAATCTCCAACACATTACTTTTATAACTTCATTTTTTTTTCCCTAAGTCTAAAAATATTTACAGCTTTCAGGATGAAATCTCGGTCCTGTTTGCTAGAGCATCTAAAAATTTACCTGCCCAAACTTTCTCATTCCTTTCTCTACTAAAATTTATTAAAAATTGTCCAACATTAGTGTTTGCTGTAATCTTTTCCTAAGCAATGTTTTCCATGTTTCAGGAATCATCTCCAATTATATTTCACTAGCCACTTTCATCACAGTGATAATTCTAGATTTTTTTTTGTGTAATTGTTAAATCAAACAGAAAATCATCTCTATTCTTACATCTGTCTTTTAAGCTACTAGGAAGTAAGTAGGCAGAGACCTACTTACTTCCTACTTCTGATAAATGGTCATCCTCTTTCATTCCTCCGTACATTGGCAGACATATTCTGTAAACAGAGATATTTTCACAGATCAAGTGTCCACGAATTCATGTTGCATGCAAGAGGTTTCAATAACTTTGTTAAATTCAGCTATGATATTTTTTAAAAAGGTGATCAATTTAAGTACATTTTAGCCCCTTAAATTTAGCTGTAGGCCCATTGCAACTTTTAATTCCACACCTTATTGGTTCTTTGTATTCTGCTAATCTTCATCAACTTAATGCTAATTCAAACTTGTACTGTTACTTTAACTGAAACAATTAACTGGACTATATCCAATTGATTATGTAAGCAATTCATTAATGTTAAGACACTCAAATCAAACAGTGAGACAAACATAATAGTTGAGTATTAGAAAAGTATAATAGAATACATAAATTTAAAATGTATACTTATTCCATTCATTGCCATAGAACACAGGAGTTTATTTGAAGCAAATAAATATTTATGGCCACCCATAACTCAGAAGAAATTAGACCAAAATCACACAACTGAAAGAGGAGTATGTAGTGATTATATAAATGTAATCATTGCCATCCTTTAAACAACTGGTTCTCCCCCCCCCCCCATTTTTTTTAATATAGTAATAATCAACACTTCTCTTCCCCAATCATGGGATGTGGGGAATATGGCACATCCGTAGTTGACCTAGAGAAAGTGGTGGTGAAACCCACAACAGTGCTGACAGGGAGTGAGTTACACGATTTTTAAGTTACAGTTAAGAAACAGCAACATAGCTCCAAATCAGGACGATGTGTAGTTGGAGGGGAACTTGCAGGTATGGTGTTTTTTTTACATCTACTGTCCTCCTAGCTGGTAGCAATCACCGGTTTGGAAGTTACTGCAGTGCATCTTGCTGATAGTATACAAACCTAGCAATAGATACAATACATTTCCATTGAACCTCTCCAGCAGTGGGGTAAAATCTATTATGTGTTAGGATAAAATAATGTTGTACCTTCATTTATATCAGGCTACTTTTAATTACAGTTATTTGTAAATTTAAATTAAAACCATCACTGTTTTATTAAAATTGCCTAATCCACACAACTGGATAATTCACATTAAATTATACTTAACCAATATATCAATACTGTAAAACAATGAAATATATATATAAATAAATATTACCTAACCACTCACTTGCAAGCACTAAAATGTACAATATTATGCTTCAAGTTTGGAAACAAATATCCAAATATGGCTATTATGTAGCAAGCAGCTTTGATTCATGCAAATAGAATGAATGTTACATTCACAGTACACAACTTATTTAGTGGTACTCCACAACTTACATGACTTGCTGTCCATCATAATAGTTATAGATCTATTTCATCTATATTTAACTGTATCTGGAAATATTTATTATTGTTCTGTTAAGACAACTTTTTTGTATCAGAAATGCCTCATTATTAAAAGTTATTTTTATAGATTTTATTAAATGAATATATACATTGTCAATAAAGATTTTTTTTTATTTCTGTAACAAAATACATGATCACAAACAAAAACAAGTAAATATTTTGCCATTAAAAAGGAGCTGTCATATAGATTGATTAGTGAAAGGATACATAATCAAGATTCACAATTGAAAATTCTAGAAAGAATCAAGTTGCATCTTTACAAAGAAAACTAAGTTTTTCTGTCACCACTGAAGTATAAATGGAATGTGACAAAAGTGACTTTGGTCAAAGAGACAGAAACAAGTTTGAAAGTAGCTAAGAGACATTTTTAGGCACACGTGCAATTGGTTCTCAAAAAACCACAATGAAAAGACAGTTCTGCAGGTTTATCAAAATCTTTACACTTTCACTGAGGACAGTCTGGAAATATTATTGCAAACAGAAATTTCCTGTGAATAATAAGAGTATAGAATACTCTCCATGCATACTTACAGAATAAAAATGCATTAATCTTGAAAAATGCTACATCACTCTCAACTAATGAATAAATCTAAACTTCAGTATAGAACAAATGAACCATTGCTATCCCTATGGTTTCAAGCTAAAGATTTCTATCCTGAGCAACAGCGGAGCATACAGTATCTTATTCCATATGTTTGTAAAGTTATAGAGCCGCAAGACCCCATTTCTAATTGTTCTCTGATGTAGCATTTCTTAAGAGCAAGTACCAATATTTTACTGAATTTCTTGCATTTCAATAGGTCACTGTGAAATTAGCTGAATTTCTGTGCTGTGTTGTAAGGTAGAGTCTGAAGCAATAATGAAGGTCAATTAACCACTGCTCTTGGAAATCTTCAGCTTTGAAGTTCTGAAAAAAAATATGAAAAGTCAGAAAAGCCAAACTTTTGTCTTTCACTCAGCACTTTTTCAAACCCATCACATCCAGTTTTATTCTGTTCTATGTAGGCTACATATTTTTGGTAAATAGTGAAAAAGGGCAGTTGATGATGGTAATTTCACCTTGGGTCTCAGATTTCTATCTGTACTGAACATTGGGCAAGTAGAGCAGTGCAACCAGGTCATTTTGTGTAGACTGACATGGGGTTATACCTCCAGCTAAATCACCATATTATCTACCAATTTGTTAAGGGAATAACCACCTAATCAAACCATTTACAACCAATTCCTAGGAGCAAGTTACTCAACTGCCCAGTCTTTTTCTGCGTACAGGTACTTATCACCACAGAGAAAGAGGAAGTAACTCACCCCAGTCAGCCAAGATAATCTTTGCTTTTTAAAAATAAATTCAGAATCTCTGGATACAAGAAGCAATATTCACGAATAAATCTATTTTTAAAAACGTACACAACAAAATGTTAAAAAGAAAAATCATACTTTCTCTTGCCTCCTGTCTCCCAGTCACAAGTTGCTAAATTGATACCAGTAAAACCTTTCTGCTTCAAATTTAAGACAGACAAAAGCCTTTGAAATAAGAGGCAACTGTGATCCTCACCAGTTGTTGAAAATAAGATCCACTCATCACTTTCTCCTCCATCAAATGAAACCCGATTTTAAGAGCTAAGTAGTAGTTGCCGAAGGCACGGATCACTAACAGCTATGTCATCTAACCTCTGATGCACATAAATCATAAAGGTGAATTCAAATTATTGCTAAATTAGATATTAAAAAAACACTTTGTTAGTCACTTGCATAATGCTAACAAATGTACCTCACAGTTAGACTTGACAGTCTTCCAGGCACTAAGCCGTGAATGTTAATAAATATATTTCTAACTTCTACATGACTTGCTGCAAGGCATTAACATAAAAAGTGAGACAAAGCTTATGCAGTTAATATTACACAGTGGAATAGGAAAGAATTCTCTCCACTCACTATTCATTGGCACGGAAATATTTTATTGGCAATGACAGTGGGAAGGTAAATAAGCAAATGCCTTCCATTTATCTATGAAAGAATGTGAAAATCCTCAAAGTTTTAAGACTACAAAATCACTGATAAAAACAATTCAGTAAACTACACTGGTGTAAAAATGTTCTCATGTCAGTGGCAGAGACAAGTCCCTGTCAAATCACTTGCACAATGTCATGATAGCTCCATGTTTGTAAACAAGATTATTGTTTTTCCATTTTAAACTGCAATTTTTATGAATATATATATTAATATGTAATATATTAATATGTAATTTTTGCATGTGGCTCCAAGTCAACTGTTTTTACAAAAGCTGAATATTTAATATGAACCCCTCTGATTAAAAATCCTTATGTAGTGAACTATTCTTGCCATAGTTTAGAACGTTTGGAGTTCTGAATGCATTTCACAAGAGACTACTGACCCATATTTTGATACAAAAATAATGGAGAGACATCAGAACTCACCATTATCAAAACGTAACTGACAGTAACAACCAGCAGATAAGAGTATGCAATTACTTGTAGAAACATGAAGTTGCTGTCAGTTTTCCACGCTTCACTATACCAGTGCATCATCAAGAACACAGGACAAAATACATGTGGGCAATATGCGAATTCATCCTCAAAATGAAGGCAAGTAAGCAGTGAAAAAGAAAACAGATAATTCAAGAAAGGAAGCTCACCCCACCCCCTCAAAGAGTCAGATACAATTATCCAGACTAGAACCTTACAACTTGAGAGTCAATGAATAGTTAAAACTATTTCCTCCTTTAATTTTTGTAATAAGCAATCCTTTTGGAGCTGTGTGTTTTTATTACGGGAGAAAATGGGAGGAAGATAGTGTTTCTGGCAAGTGCTGGAAAGTAGTAATTGAGCAGATTCTGTTTAAGCTATTTATAAATTAACAGTGCCCTTCTCAACAAATTATTGCGACTCATCCATTCAACGAAAGAGGAAAAGAAGACTTGGGCAACAGGTAACATTACTCACTTGCAGTTTATGTTAATTATGTCTCCCAGATACTTATCATTTCCTGACCTTTATAATTAATTTTAAAAAGCCAGGTCCGGGGGAGGGTTTAAATTTAGAAACCACCACTGAAATAAAAATAAATCTTTTCAATGGTTTCCTGCCTCTTTTATATTTGTCCAATAAGTTATTTGGAAGTAAAGTTTAAAGTGTGATAACAGAGATAAAATATTGTTAGGAAAATCCAGTTTACTTTTGTTGCCATTGTTTTTGCTCGAGGAATGCTTGCCTGCATACAAGCTTTCTTGGTTATTGTTGTGCACAAGTATTCCTTTTTAAGAAATATTTTGAAGTGTGGAAAACGTTAGGTGATTAATTGACCCAAAAGAACCCAACTTTCTAGTCTTATGCAATCCTGCAGTTTTCTTTAAAATCAATCTTCAGTGACATTGGGGTTGGGATGGACGGTTGGGGGGGCGGGCAGGCAGTCATTAAAGGAAAACGAATTGTTTCAAATTCTTGGTCACCAGGCCCAGCATTTCTTGAATGTGGACTTTGCCCTAAAAGAAAACCTTGAAAACCAAAAGATAGCTGCCAAAAATCATGAAAGTAAGCCTTAGGGAAATCTCAAAAAGAGCCCCAAGCAGAGAAAAATTACTTTGCCCCGATCAAAACACTCAGCATTCAAACAAATGGAAAGGCATAGAATTATAGCACAGAGAGTGCCTGCCAATCCCACGTTGCTCTCCTTAAGAAAAGTCCATTCAGCCCCTCTCCAAAACCTAGAGACCTTTATGTTTTTGGAAATGTTTTCTCAACCTCCCTGCCACCTTTAATGATATATGCAGAGATAACTTCTCAATTGTATCTGTTGCTGCCACCACTTCAGAGCTGCACCCATTTTTTCATTGTCTCTTCTATCACTTCACACTTTTCAGCATCAAATTACATCTAGTCTCCCTTCCATTTCATCAGTCTATCCATGGCATAATTAAAGCAATCACCATCCGCCTTCATGAGCAGGGCACTTAATAGAAAATTTTGCAAGTTTTCTTAAGTCATTAATACGTTTCACAAAAAGCTGTGGTAACAGTACTAACATTTGGGAAACCCCACTGGATACTTTGCTTAATACAAAATCCACTGCTCACGACAACACTTCCTGTCACTTAGGCAATTTTGTATGTATACTACAACTGTCCTCAATCTCACTGACAAGTCTAACATGGCATTTTATCAGACTTTTAGAACTTAATACACCACATAGCATTAAATTCTTAAAAAGTTATTTCATTGCGATTTTCTTTCAATCCATCGTGTTTTGTTTAAACTGATCTACACTTCTCCAAGTGACTGTTGAATTTGCCTTGGGGTATCAGTTCTAAAAACTTGCCCATTGCCAAGGCTAAACAAGATGCTGAGATAAAAATAGAATTTGCTGGAGAAACTCAGCAAATTTCTTGCAGCATCGGTGGAGAGAGAAACAAAGTTAATGTTTCAAGTCCAGGTGGGAGATAGAAAACAGAGTTAATGTTTTGAGTCCGGTTCCCAAGTTTGCTTCTCCACTGATGCTGCCAGACCTGCTGAGTTTTGCGAGCACTTGTTTTTGTTTCAGATTTCTAGAATCTTAGTATTTTGCTTTTATTTGTGTTGTTACAGTACTTATGTAACAGACATGCTAGGATCATGAACGTATACATAAAGATATTTCTGATGGAGACTGACAGAATTTTGGAAATAAAGGGATTCAGTCGATGCTGGGATAATATGGAAAAGTAAATTAACATAAATTAGCCATGATACTAAATGGTGAAACAATTTTAACAAGCTGTTTGGTCATCCTCTATTTCTATTTCTTATGCTCCTACAAATGTTACAGCAAACTTGTACAGAAAATCAAAGAATATTTGAAACCACAGTTTCTGGTCTCTATTATTAAAAAAAAAGTGGAGACAATAAAGGAAGTGCAAGAAAAGGTTTACAAGAATCTTACCAAAATTTAAAGATTATACCTATCATGAAATATTGAACAGGCGGGGCTCTTTCACCAAGGGAAAGAAAATGGAGAGGTAATATGATAAAGGAAGACAGTTGTGGTTCTTGAAGGTCAATCATCTCAGTGCAAGAGTTTCCCAGAGTTGTGTTCAAGGCACAACGTCTTCAGTTGCTTCATTAGTGAACTTGCCCCCAATTCCACGTATCTGCTACCCTTGTCCTTCTAGGTGGTAAAGGACATAATTTTGGAAGGTGCAGTTGATGAAGCATTGGTAAGTTGCTGCCATGTATTTTCGTTATGGTACACACCACTACGTGTTGCTAGTACAGGATGGAAATGTTGAAGGTAGTGGGCATGCTGCAAATGAAACACGTGGCTTTGTCCAACAGGTTTCAAGTGTCTTGAGTGTTATTGGAGTTGCACCCATCTAAGCAAATGAAGAGTATTTCATCAGACTCTTGACTTACACTTTGTACATGGTAGACAAACCTTTGGAGTCAGGTGGTGAGTTACTTGCTGCAGAATTTACAATCTCTAACCTGCTATTGTATTTACATGGCTGATCCAGTTAAATTTCTGATCAATGGTAAAGCACAGGGCATTGATATAGTGGGAATCAGCAATGGCAATGCCACTGAATTCAGGGAGAGTTGGTTAATCTCTTTCTTGTTGGAGATGGTCATTTACAGAAATCATACAAAACAAAGGAATGCATAACAAATGGTGGGATCCTGAGAAGCGTAAAAGGAACAGTGGAAATGTGACCACAAATTTGCTGATCCCCGAGATAACACAGCAGCTGGATAAAGTGGCTAAGAAGGAATACTTTCCTTTATTTACTAAGGCAAACAGTATAAAGAGCAGGTCGATTATGCTAGAAATGGTAGACAAGACTGTAACAGTACAATTTGTTACCCTTAAACAGACAGTTCAAGTAGACAAGGTGTATTCCCACAAGGTGGAAAGGAAAGAGAAACAATGAAAGATGGTATTCTCATGGAGAGATGATGAAGCAGATAAAGAGGGGCATATCACAGGTGCCAGGTTGATAATTAAAGTGAGAACCAAGCAGAATATAGAAATTTCACTGGAGGAGTGAAAAACATGACAAAATGAGCCAATACTGACATCTAAAATAAAAGTAGATCTAAAGTCTTCTGTAGGCATTTAAGTAACAAGGAGGTGGGAAGAGTAGGGCCAATTAGTGGCCAAAAGTTGCTTATAGGCCCATTATTTAATATACACCTTTTGGAAGTCATTTATTTCCATGAAGGCAGAGACCATAAACCCAAATGCCGAAAGAATATTTGCCATCTTTCTTTACCAAGGAAGCTGTGGCCAAGTCATATGATAAATGATAGCTAAGAGACTGGGTGGGCTGAAAAGAATGAAGCGATGATAGTGTTTAACGTTGGCCACCAGGATCAGAAGGGTTGGACATGCGAATACTGGTGAAAGTAAGAGAAAATGCAGATGCATTGGCCATAACCCTTTAACGTTCATCAGATACTGGATGCTGCTAGAGAACTGGAGGAATTGGAAATGTTACACATTTGTTCCAAAAAAAGGTGCAAGGATAAGCCCAGTAACGAAAGGTCAGTCAATTTAACTTCAATGGTGGGAACCCCTTTAGCAATGTCAATCCATACCAAAATTAACAACCAATTGGACATGTGTTGATTGAAGGAAATCCAGTTCATTTGTTAAGGAAAAAAATTACATTTACTCAACTTGTTTTAATTTTTGTTGATAAAGGTACAGATTAGATGATAATGGTTATGTGGTTGATTTAAGGTACGTGGACCTCCAAAAAGCATTTAATAAAATAGCCACATAACAGACTTGTCAGCAAAGTCACTACCCACGGCCCATGGAAATGGTCCAGTAGTTTAACAAATTTAACACTGACAGAGTGACAAGAAACAGATTATAGTGGTGATTTTTTCTCCTGCTCAGACTGAAAGCAGAAGTCATACAGCAAGGTTTCTCAGGAGTTGGTATGAGAATTATGACTTTCCTTCATCTATTTAATAACCTAGGCTGGGGCACACAGGGCACAATTTTCATGGTTTATGGATGACACAAAAAACTTCAAAGGACATCAACAGCTGAGGAAATAGGTGGAGAAATGCCATATGAAGTTTTAATGTGTAGTGATGCATTTTGGCATGAAAAACAAGGAGGCAATTTAATCTGAAAGGTACAATTTTAAAGGTGGGGGTGAACCTGGAGCACTTGTGCAAATATCACTACTGGCGGCAAGACAAACTGAGGAATCTCTTAGTAAAACAAATGGGATCCTATGTATTATAAAGAAAAGACTACAAAGCCAAGGAAGTTATAGCAAATCTATGTAAAATACTGATTCATCCTCAACTAATATTAGACACCAGGCTTTAGAAAGAACATGAAGGAATTAGAGCAGACGCAGAGAACGTTTATGAAAATGGTTCCACAAAAAAAGACTTTCCTCATTCCTGAAGAAGGGCTCATGCCCGAAACGTCGATTCTCCTGCTCCTTGGATGCTGCCTGACCTGCTGCGCTTTTCCGGCAACAGATTATCAGCTCTGATCTACAGCATCTGCAGTCCTCACTTTCTTCCCACAAATAAGGCATGTAATGTGCATCCTTAGAATGACTGAGATAAGATTTGATACAAGTGTTCAAAATCAGAAGAGAAACTTATGAGTAAAAGAATCAAGAACTAGAGGACATAGATTTAAGTTGATTGACAAAAAGAAGCAATGGTAACATCAGTAAACAAGTAATTAGGCAACAGGTAATTAGAATCTGGAATGCACTGCTTGAAATTGTGGAGGAGGCAAATTCAATCAGAGCTTTCCAAAGAGAATTGGATAATTAGCTGAAAGAGGAAAAAAAAATAAATTTACGAGAGAAGTGAGGGGGATGTGTGTCTGATACCAAGTGAGATTGTAGAACACAACAGATCTCCTTCTACTCTAACAATTCTGGGATCATGTATTGAACACCAGATAAACCATAGCTACAGTATTGCGTATAACTTGAGCAACCACATGACAACACCAGATCGACTACTGTTGATTTCTTAAGAACAAAGAAGGGTGATGGGAGATTTAATTGAAGTGCATCAAATTATGAGGGGGCCAAGATACACTGGGTAGGAAGGACCTGAATCCCTTTTCAGGAAGGTTATGACCTGAGACATAGATTTAAAACAATCAATAACGGAAAAGGGCAGGGTTGAAAAGTAGCTCTTTCGACCAAAGGTTGACACGAATATGGAACTCACTGTCTGAATGAGTGGTAAAGACAGGAACTCTTATTGTGTTAAAAGAACACCTGGATATGCACCGGATGTGTCGTAACCCCCTAAAACACTACAGAACAAGAGGTGAAAGATTAGGAATAAGATTAGATAGCTCTTCAGATGGATGAGACATAATGAGTCAAATAGTCTTCTTCTGTGTTGTAAACTTTGCTGTTTCGTCTGGTGGAGTTATAATGAGATATCTTTTTCAATGATCAGATTGATTGAAAACGTCAAATTACAAACTTCAGATTAAATATCATGTAAAAATTTGTTTCAATTATTTTCAGCAGCTTATTGAGAATGCACTTTGACAATGTCAGCTGTAAAGAACAAACTGTAACAATGTAGAAAGAATCTATTTTAAAAAAAAGCTAATGAAAGCTAGAGGAACAGAAATTGCAAATATTTTAGATAAAAAAAGTGGCCTTTCTCAGCACCACACTGAGTGTAAAACTGTTAGCATGATGATCAGAATGGAACATTCAAAGGGATGAGATAGTAGAGGAAAGGAAAATCATAAAATGAAAGGAAAATCATAAAATGTCAATTAGTGACTAAGCATAGTTGCTCACCTAGAAGAAAAACAAATATTTCAAATGATATAATTAACAACTTAAGAATGGACTTTAGTGCAATTGACAGTGACTCCTAGCTTTTAGTTTGAAGCTTATATATGATGGAGATTGTACAAAGCTAACTTGCCTAGAGTACTAACTATTCCAGACGAAAGCGAGAACTGCAGATGCTGGAGATCAGAGTCTAGATTAGTGGTGCTGGAAAAGCACAGCAGGTCAGGCAGCATCCGAGGAGCAGGAAAATCAATGTTTTGGGCAAAAAGCCTCATTCCTGATAAAAGGCTTTTGCCCGAAAATGCCAATTTGCCAACTAATTATTCCAGACTATTCAAATTATCCATAGTGCTTTCACTAATTTATTTAAGCCTCAAAACACACTTTTGAATTAGTAAAGGTGTCAGACAACAAAAATGAAACACATAAGATGGTGGATCTAGAAAATGCTAAAATAGTGTGTTTAAAATATTGATATTCATTCATAATAAGTACAAGAGTTTGGTGTGCTTGGAATATTGTCAAGAAAGACAGTCATACCGTGATGTCCTGTATGACCTGTTGCACAAGTGCTGCATTTGCTACCATATGCTGCCTAAGCTGTACTTGTTGAAGCAGAAGACGAAGGATCTGTGCAACGACAGGAAGCTCCTCCTGGCAGGTGTCAGTTACTCGCAAACTCTGCAGCATCAGTCGCAGCAGGCGGGGTATGCGGACCAGTGCAGTAAGGCATGATCCCCACAGCAATTCTCTGCAAAGAAATTGTTAATATATCACAATTAGAAAAATACCAAAAAAAAGGGCAAATTGATTTTTTTGTCTTTACATCTAAAAGGAATAGAATACAAAAATGAAGTGGTAAAGTAGAATCTACAAGAGATGTTATAATAGCGCTGAAGAAGCTCATTACCATCCAAGACAAAACAGCCGACTTGATCAGCATTCCATCCACCTCTATCATATTCAACTGGGCAGTTTTATTTTGGAGATGCATTCATTCAGGCAAGTGAAAAGTATTTCATCACAGTGCTGGCTTGTACCTTGTAAATGGTGCATCTGTTTTTGGGTGTCATGAAGTAACATATACACAACAACCTAGCTTTGGACCTGCTCTGCCACCAGTGTACAACATCAGCAATTTGTACCATCTACAAGATGCACTGCAGTAACTCGCCAAGGCTCCTTCAACAGCAATTTCTCAATTCACAAGCTCTACCACCTAGAAAAGCCAAGGACAGCAAATATGTAGGACCATGCCAGCTACAAAGTCCAATGCAAGTCATATAGCGCAAGTCATGTGATGACTTTGGAACCATTTCTTCATTTGTTGCTAATAAATAGATCCTATAACTTCCTCACTAAAGGTAACATACCTCCAAGAAATGGACTGCAACAGAAAAAGATTCAACACCACCTTCTCAAGTGCAATAAATACTAGCCTAATCAACAATGCTCACATTCCGAGCAAAAATGTTTTATTCAACTTCTGTATAGTTAATAATCTAACACAGATTTTAGCTGATTAATGAACTCTGAGAATTCTGTAAAAACCAAATGATGTACTGCAGATACAAGTGGTCAGATTATTGAATGAATTTCCAACTCTGGCTTAGGAAACTAATGGACACAAATCACATGCGACAGTGGAGCAAACGTAATTGCCTTTGACATTGTTCAGAGAAGAAAAACATACACAGTTCAAGGAAACGCAAAGAACCTATAAAATTCTCCTAATGGACAGTAACTAATAGAGCCATTTAAAAAACCGTGAATCTCACCAACAAATAGTGTTTCTTTTGAATGATGGACCTGCAAAGAATATTTGAGGTTCTTTGAGAAAACAGCCCCAAATGGTTTCATCCAAATCTAAAAGAGGGAACTGGGATTCTGCTAAGTCTTTGTACTGCAATAAGATGTCTGGTTTCATTCCTTATTTCATATGGAGCAAGGACAGAAAATACACTGATATTGAGGTACTGGTGTTGGACTGGGCTGGACAAAGTCAGAAGTCACATGACATCAGGTTATAGTCCAACAGGTTTAATTGAAATCACAAGTTTTTAGAGCACTGCTTCATCACTTCATCTGACGAAGGAGCAGCACTCTGAAACTTTGTGATTTTAAATAATCTCATTAGAAAATACACTAACGGTTACTATACCAATAGCCACTTAAAGACTAAGCTCAAATAAGATGGACTTGTGTCACATATCAATGTCTACTTAAAAACAAGCCTTAACCCGCGGCAGCTGAATTTTCAATAATTTTTGTTATCCTGCTGTCACAGAGAATGATACATAAATGAAGCCACAGCAATGAACAAGATTACTCAATTTGACTTTAGTTAAAAATAAGATCTATCTGATCAAGTAATAGCCTGATTGGCAATAGCATTTACAAACTGTGTAAGCAATTGTTGAATGTCATTTTATTAAGTGTGTTTTAACAAAGATAAATCCTTTGCTTGTTTTCTAGAGATACATTTTATATAAATTTTTCTAAGGTTCTGGTTTCAGTTCCACCATACTTACATTTCTCTGCTGTTTTTAAAACTGGTATCCATCAAAATAGCAGCTATTTAAATTATACTACAAAGGAATGAGAACAAACTATGCAAGTAAAAAGGCAACTGATTATAATAACATTGTACTTATTAGTTTCCAAGCAGAACCTTATTTTTTTCCAACTTTTTACCAACGGTTCTCTAACCTCCTTTGTCATCTAATGAAGGATTGCATGGCTTTAAGATACTGTCTCTTTGATTAATTGTCATCATGAGTAAACTGATCTATAAACGCAACATGACTTAACATATTAAATACCAAAATTTGACCAAGTCAGACTTGGCTGACTCTTAGCAAACATGAAAGGCATTCATCTCAAGTCCTTTGGTCCACCTGTTATCTTAATTGTTCAGCAAGATCAGTATAGATGAGGAAAGCAACTGTTAACATTAAAGGAATGGGATTATCATCAGCCTGAAAATGTATCTATTTCTTTCCTTAGATACTGCTTGATTTGAGCTTTCTGTTTTTATTTCAGATTCTGAAGTCTGTTGTTTGCTCAATAAGCATTCTGTCTTTAGAGTTGTGAAGAACTAACTAAACAGGATGAAAAATAATATTAAAATGGAAATAATCGAGAAGTAAAATTAGGAAAAGAAATTGTGAATGCCACAGCCTGCTGTTTAAAAGAAAGGTACAGAGTTAAACCAAGTAGCATTAAGCAGTTAGTATCATATCAGTAGTATGCAATCTGCTCAAATACATGAAAACACTTTGAATTTAAGCAGAACCTTTAAAATGTTTTACAGTGCTTCCCAGCAGCATCATAAACAAAATTTGACAACGATAGAAGGAGACAGGAGACAGGCAAACAAAGGAATGGTCAAAAAGGAGCATCTTATAAAAGGAAAGAGGTACAGCAGTTTCAAAAGACTATGTCAACATCAAGAACCTATGCGGCTGAAGGCACAGCTTCTAATGGTGGAATTATTAAAATTGAGAATACACAGGAGGCCCAAACTGGAGAAGCACAGATATCGCAAAGGGTTACAGGACTGGAATAGGTCACAGAGCTGGTTAGACAAGGCCATATGGGATTTAAAAACGACTATAAGAATTTAAGAAATAAGCCTTTTGCTGCCTGAAAACCATGGTACATCAATGCGCATAGGTCTGACAGGTGTATAGGATTTGTTTCAATATCACACCCAAAGGTTTTCATGCTCAATTGTGTATGTAAATAATCTATAAACCTAGTTAACACTTCGTGCAGTCCATCAATCTGACCAAACAAAGATACTCATTCAAAAAGGCAGACCGAACAGGCTGAAGCTTTAACAACGATTCCAAATAAAACTCAATTAATATTGGATTACACTGCAGTGTAAGCCATCTTAGAGGATTGTTACTTTCAAAAAAAAACTTCTGTGCAGGAAGTACATAATATTTGGAAATATAAAAACTAAGAACAAATAAAACTAACAGACAGGAAGAAAACAATCTTCTGAATCGACAAAGAAAGAATATTACTGAAAATAGAGGAATGTTAGCAGAAAAGGAATTTTAGTTACCTTTTTTGTGCATTTCCTCTGCTGTTCCTTTCCAAAGTTAGTATGAAGTAAAGGATACTGTAGCAACACTCAGCAAGGAAATTCAACAAACACTCATTAGGAATAAAGGCTGGATCTATGAGCTGACCAACTGCTTTTAAGATTGACCCTGCGGTGCTGTCTGGCAAGAGATGAACACTCACCTGAAGAGAAAGAGAGAAACATGGGTTTACATATATGAAACATCTAATTAACTCTGCAGAAATTATTTTTGTTCAAAACCAAAATTTTCCAGCAATGCTATCAGAAATACAAGAGAAGGAAAATTAAGTGCATCCACATTCCTCTTGTCGATTTAGATTAATTCTCAGTGCTATCATTTTTGGATCATTGCTGGTAGAACAAATTTATACAGGGAAGAATTAAAAAGCCTTTGAGTGCTAATGGAATTTTTAAAAAGAATTCTGTATATTTGTTTAAAGAAAACACGTTTCAGCAACATTTTACATTCTTTGAAGTTTGTTTTCGAAGGTTATTGGAAAAATAGGACACAATTTTCACCTTGCAGGTGGTGAGGAAGGCAATGAAAAAGGACAAATAATTGAGTAAGCTAGCCCTGGAGAGATACTCACTCCCTTCTCACCACCTCAACATTAAATGCTCGATAACAAGATCCACAAGACTTTCTCAACCCACCCAGAATTAAGGCCCCAACAAAGTACTGGTCAATTACCTGTCTTCCTATCAGGAAAGAAAACTGACTGGATTCCCAATAGGGAAACAAGTGTAAATTGCTTGATAGTTTGGAGGGAGGGAGGAAGAACATGGAGAATGGGTGATCATTGATGGGCATACAGGAACTGTGAGGCCTTCAGATCAGGAGGCCCACTCAAATCTAAGGAATCCAAGAATGACTTCGCAGAGCCATTAAAGACAACCAAGGAACAATACCGATCCAAACTAGAAACCCAGCAACTATGGCAAGGACTGAATGATATCACAGGTTCTAAAAAGAGACAGTGCAAGATAGCAGACGATGACACATCCCTCCCAGATTGTTTCAATGCCTTTTATGCTCGCTTTGAGTAGAATTTCGGCGGAGAGGTAGCACCTATTCCGACAAGTCCTAACCAATCTATCCCAGCAGTCACTGCACCAGAGGTAAGATCAGTTTTCTTTCATGTGAATCCATGGAAAGCAACGGGATCAGACAGAGTTCCAGGCTGCGCACACAGAGCATGTGCAGATCGACTTGCAGAGGTCTTCTCAGACATCTTCAACCTCTCCCTGCAGCAGGCCACTGCACCTGCCAGTTTCAAGAGGGCCAACATCATCCCTGTGCCTAAGGAGGCTCATGCAGTATGTCTCAATGATTACCGCCCAGTGGTCCTAACTTCAGTGATCATGAAGTGCTTTGAAAGGCTGGTCAAGGCATTAATCAACTCCAGCCTCCCGACTATTCCTGACCCACTCAATTTGCCTATCGGACCAACAGATCTATGTCATATGCCATATCACTTGCCCTGCACTCCTCCCTAGAACATCCTGACACCAAGAACAGCAACATAAGACTACAGTTTTGATTGACTTTCACTGACTACAGTTCAGCCTTCAACACTATTAACCCCTCAAGACTGATTACTAAACTTAGTGATCTCAGACTAAGCCCACGCTCTGCAACTGGACCCTCAGTTTCCTGAACAATCAGTGAAGACTGGGGACAATATTTCATCCTCACTAACACACCCCTGAGCCCCTCAAGACTGATTACTAAACTTAGTGATCTCAGACTAAGCCCACGCTCTGCAACTGGACCCTCAGTTTCCTGAACCACAGGCCACAATCAGTGAAGACTGGGGACAATATTTCATCCTCACTAACACACCCCTGAGCTCCCCAGGGGTGCGTACTCAGCCCCCTACTGACTTGCTGTATACCCATGACTGCATCACCAAATACCAGACTAACGCCATTTACAAGTTCGCTGATGACACCACAATAGTTGGTCAAATTTCAGATGGCAACGAAACAGACTACAGACGGGAGGTGGAAGACCTGGAAAAATGGTGCACTGAGAACAACCTAGCTCTCAATGCCGGCAAGACCAAGGAAATTATCAACTTTCAGCCGATGTTACTCATGCCCCCTACACATTAACAGCACAGAGCTGGGACAAGTGGAGAGTGTCGAGCTTCTGGGAGTGGTCATCTACAACAAGCTTTCTTGGACTTCTCATGTGAACACACAGATTACAAAGGCCCAACAATATCTCTTCTTTCTCAGGCATCTGGGAAATTTGGCATGACGGCAAACATCTTTGCCAACTTTTATAAGTGCACCATAGAGAGCATTCTGTCTGAATGTATCGCTACCTGGTATGGCAACTGTACTATTCAAGATCGGACACAGTTACAGAGAGTGATGAACTCGGCCCAGACAATCACAAAGGCCAACCTCCTATCTATAGAATCCATCTACCAGGCCTGCTGTTAAGGAAAGGCTGCCAGCATTCTCAAAAGATCCATCCCACCATGGCAATGCTTTTCTACAACCTCTACCACTGGGGAGAAGGTACAGAAGCCTGAACACATGCACCAGCCGGTTTCAAAACAGTTTCTACCCTACTGTTGTTAGAATACTGAATGGACTCACAACTCTTAGCATTCGTCTATAACTGTGGTTTTGTTTTTGCTGCTGTTTACCTACTATTCACTAATATATGCATATTTAATTATGTGATCTGCCTGTATTGCTCGCAAGACAAAGTTTTTCTCGATACACTTGACTATAAATTCAATTCAATTCAATTCAATTCAAATCCAACTTGAGTCACCATCAGAGATGGTTTATTGAACAGACTGAAGATTCAATTATGAACAAATGGGATGACAATAAAGTTCATTTTTAGGAACGATGTGACCAGTCATCACTTTTTTAAAAATGGTTTTCAGATCTAAATATCCAAGGTAAGACTAGCATTTATTCCCTATCCTAAAGTAACCTTGAGAAGATGACCGTCAGCCACCCCTACGAACCATTGCAATGAATATGCCCACAATTCTGTTCAGAGGATTTTCGAGTTTGACAGATGCCACCTGCAGTCATTGTTTTTACCCCATCTGCTCCAGAGCCAATCCCAATTTCCCAGCAATCTAAAGCCCTCCCTCCTGCCATGTTTCCAACCATACATTCATCTCTTAACCTCAAATTCTGTACTCACTTCAACTAGAAATAATCTGGACATTACCATATTTCTTTTACTCCTTCACATGATGTGTCACTGCCCAGGCCAGTATTTATTGTCCATCCCTAATTGCCCAGAGGGCAGTTCTGAATCAACCACATTGCCATGGGTCTGGAGCCACAGGCAGGCCAGACCAGGTAAGCAGTTTCCTCCCCTGAGGGACATTAGTGAACCAGGACATTTTCTGACAGTCTACAATGGGTTTCATGGCTCTTGTTAGATTCTTAGTTCCAGGCATTCTTTTTGAATTTAAATTTCACAATCTACCATGATGAGATTTGAATCAAGGGCACTAGAACATTTACTGGATAGATAGTCTAGCAATAATATCACTTAGCCATTGCCTCTCCTGTGGGGATCCTGCTTGCTACCTTTCTTCCCATCATTCTAAATTCTGATTGCAGGACCACATGCCCCTTCCTGTCTAAGACACTAGTGCCAACCTGGATCCCGAGCCACTCTGAGACATTCTGGGTCCTGGCACCAGACAGGCAGCATACCGCCCAGGTATCAGACTTGAAAGCCACAGAAACATCCATCTGTTCCCAACCAATGTGTCCCCGATCATGTTAGTTCCTCCTTTTTTCTCCCTGCCCTCTTGTCCAGCCAAGTTGCTTACAGTGCCACAAACGTCACTCTGGCCGTGCTCCCCTTAGGAGCCAGTTCCCTCATTGGTTTCCAAAATGGAAAACCAATTTGT
This sequence comes from Chiloscyllium plagiosum, assembly GCF_004010195.1. Classification (NCBI taxonomy): domain Eukaryota; kingdom Metazoa; phylum Chordata; class Chondrichthyes; order Orectolobiformes; family Hemiscylliidae; genus Chiloscyllium; species Chiloscyllium plagiosum. The sequence continues at coordinate 47,879,691 of NC_057714.1, read as the reverse complement.
GAGCAACTGCCGGGGAATTCCTGCACTACCTGCCTGCTTCCCTTGGACTACCTGGCAGTCAACCTTCCTTCCACTAGTCCCTTAAACTCTGATTTGACCACCTCTCTGAACATGTTATCCACATAATTCTTAGTTTTGCAGATATGCCGCACTGCCTTCTGTCGCCATTCTAGCTCAAACTCACATCTCACATTTGTGCAGCTGAAACCACTTTCTGCACATATGGTCAACTAGGACACCAGTAAGGTTGCTGACTCCCATCATATTATAGGTGACACATTGCACTTGACAGTCTGACAGGTCTTAAACAAAGTTACTTAGTCTTAAAAACTTATTCCCTTACACTACTTGGCTTACTGGTTTACTACGTTGGCCCGGACTTTCATTAACTCCTGTTATTTCTCCGTTAATCCCTTTGTCCTAAAAAAAATGCACTTCAAAAATCAACCCACCAATTTCCTGTGACATCATTGTTTGATTTTATTTTCCCTTGAAGTGGCAGCTGTTAGACCTTGCCTCCTCTCTCACTGCTGATTCCCTGATTCGGGGCCTCAATATAGCCTGCTGTTGTGTCCTCTCTTGCTGCTGGTTCCCCAAATTTGGGCTCCTCTCTTGCTCCTGTACTGAAGCTGCAGTGTATCATAGCAGAAATAGATGACTATACCAATTCCATCATCTTGTTACAAACAGTACAGGTGTTCAGACAAATATCCTTTAGCTCTGCCTTGTTGTAATTTTTCCTGCTCTACCCTTACTTGTTGGCTCTCCTTGCTTTTGTATGCTCTGTCTCAGTATGTCACACTTTGGCTGTCATTATCCACATTGTTACACTGAATTACTGCCTTGTGCAAAAGGCTAGCTGCATCCCTGTTTATATGATTCATTAATATAATAGTTGCACTGTGATTCATGTGAAATCTACCAAGTGGCTCTCATTTGCCCCAAACATGGTGTTTGCCTTTGGCAGATAGGCTAAAGAAGAATCCAAAAGAGATTTACGAGTATATTAAGGTCAAAAGAGTAACAACGGAGAGAATATGACCCCTTAAAGATCAACAAGGCAATTATGTGTTGACCCACAGGAGATGGGCGAGATTCTAAATGAATAATTTGCATCAGTATTTACCATGGAGAAAGACATGGAAGTTAGGGAACAAAGGGAAATAAACCGTGATGGCTTGAAACAAGTCCACACTGCAGAAGAGGTGGTGCTGAGAGGTCTTAAAATGCATACAAGTAGATAAACCCCCAGGACATAATCAAGTTTATTCCAGGACATTGCAGGAAGCTAGGGAAGACTCAGAGTACAAGGGGACCTTGATCAGGTGAGCCGATGGGCCGAGAAACTGTAAATGGAGTTTAATTTAGAATGGGAGTGCTGCATTTTGGTAGGGCAGGATTTATACACTTAATGGTAAGGTTCTGGGGAGTGTTCCTAAACATAGAGACCTTGGGGTGCAGGTTCATAGTTCCTTGAAAAGGGTGGGGGTGGGGGGTGACCTTATTGAAGCCCGTATAGATTCACAGGTAGACAGTGTAGTGAAGGCCTTGCCTTTATTGGTCAGTGCATTGAGTATAGGAGTTGGGACTGTACAGGACATTAGTTAGGCCACTTCTGAATATTGTATTCAATTCTGATCTCCCTGCTTTAGGAAATATGTTGTGAAACTTGAAAGGGTTCAGAAAAGATTTATAAGGTTATTGCCAAGGTTAGAGGGTTTGAGCTATAGCGAGGCATTGAATAAACTGGGACTATTTTCCCTGGAGCGTCAGAAGGGGGTTGGGGGTGACCTTATAGAAATTTATGGAATCATCAGGGACATCGACAGGGTGTATAGTCAAGGTCTTTTCCCCAGCGTAGAGGTGTCCAAAACTAGACAGCATAGGTTTACGGTGAGAGGGCAAAGATTTATAAGGGATCCAAGGGGTAATTGTTTTCACACAGAAGGTAGTGCTTGTATGAAATGAGCTGCAAAATGAAGCGGTAGAGGCTGGTACAATTACAACATTTAAAAGACATCTGGACAGGTATAGGAATAGGAAGGGTTTAGAGGAACATGAGCCAAATGCTGGCAATTGGGACTAGATTAAATGTAGAATATCTATTCTGCATGGACAAGTTGGACTGAAGGATTTGTTTCCATGCTGTACATCTCTATGACTAACATGGAGATTTTTGAAGTTACAGAACGACTCAATGACATTTGCTGTTGATATGGTGTACATGGACTTTCAGAAGGTGTTTGATATCGTACCACACAACAGACTTGAGCAAAGTTACAGATCACAGAATAAAAAGGTCACTGGTAACATGGAAACAAAATTGGCTGAGTGATAGGAAACAGAGTTATAGTTTATGATCCTTTTTGGCGAGAGGATTGTTTGTAGTGGAGTTCCCCAGAGGTCAGTACTGCTGTGCTTCTGGTAAAGGTTGGTGCATTTATGACTACAACGTTCACACTTAGAATGTTTCTAATGTTAATATCTAAAGTTAGTGGCCAATTAAATCAAGCTGAAACACTAATCTAGTTTCCAGTATTTCAATTTTTATTTCAGATTTCCGTAATTAACAATATTTTGCTTTTACTTCTGACGGCTGTCAGGCTTCAGTCTCCCCAAGGGCTGATGAGTGTGGGCCTCAAGGGAATCACTGCTTGGGATTAATGCCTCTCAGCTGAACAGTCACTGATCACCCATACTACGATGCTTTAAAATTCTAAATGAAGCGTAATCTTAACCTTTATCTGACTGAGAAAATAAGGGGTTAGAGTCCACAGACTTAAAATTGGGTTAGAGTCCTCTAGGTATATCGGGGTTAGAGTCCCCAGAGTTAAAAAGGGTTTTGAATCCTCGAGGTAAAAAGAGGTGAAGGTCCACTACCCACACGAGGTTTGAGGGTCTAAAAAAAGTTAGAATTTGATACTTCTTGTAATTGCTGCCTTTGTCCCCCACACCTTCCCTTTGAAGTACTTTTGGGACGGCATGGCATCACTGGGAAAGGAGAAAGTGGAGCCTGTCCGCTTAGATCCCGAAAGTAAAGTGCACTGACTGCCGGGAAAGCTTTCTCCAGGTTTTTTTTTGTGGACTCGACTCTGCGAATCCTTCTTTTGGGGCGCCATGCAGTCTGCTGCAAAGCTTTCACTCTTTGTGGGTGTGATTCCGTTGGAGAATACGGCTGGTCTTTCTTTCCTTCACGGCCTCATCCGGTAGTGGGGTGGCGTTCCTAGGTCTAATTTCCACCGAGGTGAGGATGTTTTAGTGATTTTTTTGTGTACACGTGCCAGGCGGTGTGGGGTTCACAGAGCTTTGGGAATCTTCGACCAGTGCTTGCATTTTTTTTTCTCTGCTGTGGTGGTTGATTGGGAGTCTGTGGACATGATTTATTTTTGTCTAACTCTGGTGTGGATCTTTTGGGGCCACTACCTCTATCTTTTTGACTCCTAATTTTCCATTTCATGGATCAGCACCGGGTGAACCAAGGGGGGGTCTCAAATGTGCGCGATTTTTCCCCTAGAGGCTCTTAAAAAAAGAGAAATGCTGAAATTAAGGTTGTACTAATAGTTGGGTCAATAAAAAAAAAAGGGAGTTTCAATGTAAATTGTGCCATGCTGTGTGTTTGATATTTCAATATTTTGGTTTGTTAAAATACTGGTTCAGAAAATCCTTTTAAGTCACTGTTTTGCCTTGCTTGAATCAGGATCTCAATTCAGTGTGTTTTGTGGGCTATGTAATAGGGCAGATTTTGTTTTTACATTAATATACAACATTAGGTTCTTTTTAAAATTATCAAACACGTAACCTTAAAACGAATTGATTGAGGGCCTTGAGCCCCTGATTTGTTTGAAATTCTACAATGCCCGTTTAATTAAAAAAATCATATCAGTCATCATGCTTTAGCCAGATGAGAGTATTGTATTAAAATATCTTTGCTGCTGTGTTTTTTAATGCAGAGTTTTCATAAAAGCAAGAGTGCATTTTGAGTTTGATGTTTTAAGATTTTAGAGAATATTAGAACTTGAGGCTGAGCTGTTTAAATTCGTTCAATTATTGTTAAGACTTCAGTGGCCCCCTTCATATTGCAAATTCAAAGAATGTTGATCTCTACCAAAGTTGCCACTGTAATTCCAACTGTTTTGTTTGAGAAGTTTCACTTGGAGAACATATATTAAAATATTCAGCATTGTTTCCCGTGAATATTTGAGATTTTAAATCTAAACTGAAACTGCCTCCGCAATGGCTTAAGCACAGGAAACATTGTTTTTTTCTTGCAGTTCCAGATTTTGAAATACTTTTCCTGACAGCTTTCCCATTAGCCAAATATTAATTTATTAAAGGAAAATAATCTTTGAATAACCTGAATGGAGGCACCAAACTGTTTAATTTTAGGACCACTGATTGTTGTTTATTATTGACTGAATTGTTGAGGCAGTACAATTTAGAAGTTTATGGATTGTATGAAACTTGATAATGCCATAAATAGTGAACAGAGTAACTGACTTCAAGACAACTGAGTATGTTGAAATAGGCAGATACAATTTAGTGAGTTAAATGTGTGACTATGTTTATACTGATAACCACTTGGCAAGGAAGGAATGAGAGGGGAAATGAAAAGAAACTTTAAGCAACTGACATTGCCTCTAGAGTTTCTCCATTCACAGGTAAAGCACGCCTTTGGACCATCACCTGCCCCTCCACAACCTGATCCAACAGATTCAAACCACTCCCCAGTCACGAGCAAGAAAAGTGAAGCAGCTACACTTTTTGTCAGTGGCTTTCCTACGGATATTAAACCACATGAGCTTTACCTTCTCTTTCGATCATTTAAGGCTATGAAGGTTCACTGATCAAGCTTACATCACAACAGCCAGTTGGCTTTATTACATTTAGCACCAGAGCGGGAGCAGACGCAGCAAAGAATGTTGCGTTCACCAAGCCTCTAGCTGCAGCACTGCGCATTGTCCTCCATCTGAAGCATGGAAGGATCAAAGTCTCATCAGCTTTGTGAAGTACTTAACTACCCTTACCAAGAATTCAGATTTCTCTGTGGAATGGTGTGCAAGGACAAACTGTTTCAGGTTGGGCTTTACTGAAGGAGATTTTGGAGAATTGGCTCGTTTCCACTCGACTTGGATGGGAATGGAGTGGTCACTAAGGCCTGTGGATTTAAGAACTTTACTAGTAAATTTTTTTCCACATGGGAGGATTCTTCAAACTCTATTTACTGTAACGGACTAGTAATTTTTGTTATTATAATGACTGTATGTTGTTTGTCAATGGCTTACTTAAATACTAGCTGTCAGAGTCTTATGAAAGTTGGTATTGCCGTCTAAGTGGTGATCATGAAATGATAAAGGAGGGAATGAGAAAGTGTATAAGGTATGAGTATGTAAGGAAAGAGTTAAGTTTTGGGTTGCAAAGACTCAGCTAGCATGACTTTGACCAGATAAGACCTTACAGTAAACAATGAGGGCAAGGGTAGTGGGTTAACAAGGTGAAAAAGCATTCATTATGCGAAGCCAATTAAAGTTAAGGTCATCCATTGTATAACACCAAATGGTATAATATTTACTATTGACACTCACTGATTCTAACGATCACCCAATCAATATAGATGTTGCCTTATTTGGATGCTGCTCCCCATGAGTGGCTAGATAATTCATTAAGAATCTGCTGTTCTAGAGAAGACCAAGAACTTATGTCTCTGTCACATGGGCAATCGTTCTCTCTCCCTCCAGGGCTCGGAATAAAGATGAAGGATGTAAAACTATACTGTGAGAGAGTGTTCTGCTTCAACTGAGGCGGGAACAGAATGACATGACGACAATTCTACTCATTTCTGTCTGCAATTGTTCACAAATATTGCACTTTTTGAGTATTGTTGAAAAAGACATTTAATACTCAAGACAATTAGGAAGAATACCAAGCCAAGGGGGAAACAACATTCACACTACAAGAGAGGAGATTGCTGATTGGTTGAGAAATGGACTGTGATTAGTAAAGTTTAGATCAGAGTGGTGCTGGAAAAGCACAGCAGGTCAGCCAGCATCCGAGAAGCAGGAAAATTGACATTTCGGGCAAAAGCCCTTCATCAGGTAGGGCTTTTGCCCAAAACGTCGATTTTCCCACTCCTCGGATGCTGCCTGACCTGCTGTGCTTTTCCAGCACCACTCTGATCTAAACTCTGGTTTCCAGCATCTGCAGTCCTCACTTTTGCCTCTGTAATTAGTAAATGTGTTAGCATGAAAAATGTATCAATGAAGGATGATTGGCAGGTATCTGCCAGGCTTTATATAATTTTTAAACCAGGGATATTGATTAATTGGTCAGGACACTATCCCGAGAAATGAAACAGTAAATGGCTGTAACCTATTTTGCTAAGATGAAATAGGTTCGTTGCATGTACATGTTCTGTTTCAGAGAATAAGGGTCTGAATATGTTGCTTCTAGTACACACAAGCACAAGAGTCTGACAAAAATCTTAAATTGCTTGTCATTCTTTGCACAGACAGGATTATTGGTTAAATGTTCTCCAGTTGCAAAATCCCATTAAAGTTAGACAGTGCGCTGCAAGTTTTACAAGCATGGGCTGGCTGGGTAGGATCCATAAATCGCTTGTTGCCAAACAACCAATGGAATAGTTTCATACAAACCATCAGTTTTGGGCCTACATACCTGGCATCACACCAGCAATGAAATTTGTATACCACACTACTGACGGGCAGACAGTGTTTTGACTAGACAGCCACTTCCTGTTAGTGACAAACACCACGTGCGTTGAGAGTATGCAATAACAGCTTCACCTGTTGCTCAAGATTTTGAAATACTTTAATCTGAAGTAGACTTACAGAACTAAGAGCCACCAAATTAGGATCTCTTCAGATTAATATACAGCAAGAATTGATCTGATCACAGTAGCCACTGTCACACAAGATGTCTCTGATGCACCATATTTCAGCATTAAGCTTTCAGAGTGAAAAAAAAGAGCTCAGGCCTTATTCACAAGATTACCGTTCAGACCAGTCTTGTAGTGCACTAAACTGTATGAAACCCAATGCAGTGAAGGTAGGTTTACAGTAGTCAATAGTGGCAAACCCCATGGCGGATCTCAACTGGGACTTCATGGAAAGACAGCACATTTGAATGTTACATTTCAAATGTGGATTTAAGCACAAGATGAAGCCCATTAAAACATGCAAAGAAATTCATGCAGCTGCAGATTTAAATATAGCAAACATATCATAAATATGCAAGGGGAGGAGGTTAGGTTGCATTGCTTCAAAGAACGTGGAATCCAACAAAGATGTTTGAGTAAGCTGGGTCGAGCGGGAATCCATTGGCAACACCATCTTTTTAGACATACATGGTCTATTCAAACTGAACTCAACTGCACGAGTTGCCAAGTTCAAGAATGCAGTGAATACTGAATCCCAAAATGATGGCGGGTCTAGGGGTCGAGATCGTATGGTATAGTGCGGGAGTGCAAAAGTAAACGTTTCCTTGAGTGGCGCACTGATGAACAGGTTAACAATACCAAATAAGCAGATGAATAACACATAGCTATTGATATGCAAATCCTTTATGGTCTCTGCAAATGTCAAGGACTTCTTCACCAAGCAAATAGAAAACGTGTTCAACATTGGTTGAATAGATTGGGTTGCTACAACCATTTGCCCAGTTCACGTTGTGCAGAACCAGTTACGGTTAAGACAGCAAGTTTTCCCAGTTTGGGTTCCGCCAGGGTCAATCAGCTCCTGATCTCATTACAACAGAGTTGAATTCCAGAGGCGAGATGAAAGCGACAGCCCTTGACATCAAGGCTGCAATAGACCAAGTACGGCATCAAGGAGCCCTGGGAAGATTGGAATCAATGGGTATCAGGGGGAAAACACTCCACTGGTTAGAGTCATATCTGGCAAAAAGTAGAATAGTTGTGGTTGTGGACGGTCAGTCACCTCAGCTCCACGAGTCCCTCAGGGTAGTGTCCTAGGCCCAATCTTCAGCTGCTTCATTAATGACCTTCCCTCTGTTATAAGGTCAGAACTGGGGACATTTGATGATGATTGCACAGTGTTCAGCACCATTCGCGACTCCTCAGATACTGAAGCGCGCTGTAGCCAAATAAAACAAGGTCTAGACAATATCCAGGCTTTGACCAGCAAGTGGCAAGTAACATTCACACCACACAAATGCCAGACAATGATCACAAATAAGAGATATTCTAACCACCACCCCATGATATTCAACAGTATTACCATTACTCAATCCCCCCACTGTCAACATCTTTGGGTTACCGTTGACCAGAAACTCAACTGGACTCACTACATAAACACAGTGGCTACAAGAGCAAGTCAGAGACTAGGGATACTGGGGATAGTAACTCACCTCCTGATACACCAAAGTCTACCTACCATCTGCAAGGCACAAGTCAGGAGTGCAATGGAATATTCCCCACTTGACTGGATGGGTGCAACTCCAACAGCCCTCAAGAGGCTTCACACCAACCAAGACAAAGCCACCCGCTTGGTTGGCGCCACATTCACAAACATTCAATTCCTCTAACACCGACTCAGTAGCAGCAGTGTGGACTATGTACTGCAGAAATTCACCAAAGTTCCTGAAACAGCACCTTCCAAATCCATGACCACTCCCATCTAGAAGGACAAGGGCAGCAGGGTACTTGGGAACATCACCACCTGCAAGTTCCCCTCCAAGGCACTCACCAGCCTGACTTGGAAATATGTTGCCATTCCTTTACAGTTGTTGGGTCAAAATCCTGGAATTCCCTCCCTAATGGCATTGTGGGTCAACCCACAGGAGGTGGACTGCAGCGATTCAAGAAGGCAGCTCACCACCACCTTCTCAAGGGCAAATAGGGATGGGCTGTCAATGTTGGTCAGCCAGCAACACCCAAGTCCCATAAATGAATTAAAAGGAAATTCCTTGTGTACATCTTAGCGAGCCTCAGTTACGCAGACACAATGCACCATGAGCACAACCCTTATTGTAAGTATCATACAGCTGTTTGTTATTATTACCAAAATATAGCAAACGCTATTTTAGCATGGTTTTCAGTAAGACCGTCTGGCCATACCAATCAACAGGTCTACTGCATACAACCTTGAACCTGTCTTTAATGACAGCATGCACTTTGTTGATTTAGTCAGACTTTTTAAGGATCACTGTTCCAGTCCCTTTCCCAGGTTTACTGACATACAAGTCCAGTTAGGCCTTGAGGCAAATTTTTCAACAGTACTCAAATTCTGTGGTGGCTATTTAAATTATTTTAAACCTGCATTACAAACATGCATCTCTCCCTCAAGCTGAACTGATTTCACCATCAAAACACAAAATACTGGTAAAATATTTTCCAAAACAATTCCAAATTGAATAAAACTAGATTTTCATTTAGTGACTTTTGGAGGCAGCAACTTATTTCAATAAATTAGAAGTCACAGGTTTCATTCTCAAAAATAAAACGGTCAGAATCATTGAATTCAATCTCAAAACCTAGTAAAATTTAGACTTTTCATGCCACAGGTTTCACTTACTCTGAATAAATAGCATTATTCATTTACAATGACACAGTGTCATTAGACAAATAATAACTACAGCTCAAGGCAAAAAAAATGTCAACTGTGACGCAAACATTTCAGAAACTTTCAAAAGTATATGTGGCTGCTTTCATAACTCAACAGTCATTTATTGACTGCTCAAGTCTAAAAGTAGACATAAGTATTTGCTTTATTTCTTCCTTGCCTTTTTTTTAAAGAAAGGTCAAAAATAAAAGCAAAATATTTTAAATGTAATGTTATCAAACTAAAATAACTTGAAGCAATTCTCTCAAAATCTGGTGCATCACATTTCACAGCTTTTCTTCTTCATGTGACTGATAATTCTGTTATGATTTATCCAACTTACATTTTCAGTACATTTAGGATTGTAATTTTTTTTGTGCCAAGATTTGAAGCAAGAATCAAGTGATTCAAACTAGTCACATTGACCATGACTTATATTAGTAACTCAAAGCTTTCAGACTGTTCTTTTTTGAGCATTCCTCTTTGCTCTAACGTTGTCACTTCTCGTCCTTCATAATGTCATAGGTTTGTGGCAAGTTTCCAACTTTTTACTTTTTTTTAAAACCTACGTGTCTGACATCAGTGTTCCACCTTCTTAAGGCAATAAAGATGATGTTATGAATTTGGTGGAATAGGAAAATCAGATTTGTGTGTTAAGATCTAATGGCGTACTGAACCGACATCTCAACATACTGCGCCGTTTCTGTTCAGATCTTCTCTGTCCAATGCAACATGAAGGTCCACAGTGCCCTCCCAACTAAAAAAACACAGTAATCCAAGAAGTGGATCACTATTAACAATTCAACCAATTACTGGACTTACCAGATGCTTACAAATGGCACTTTGTAAAATATCACAGCACTGGATTCTGGATGGTATGGCTGATAAACATTGACATATCACCTGAAAGATAAATACAAAAGCAGTTCATAACAAAGAATATGACATATAATATCCTCTATGTAACACGTTTGGCAGCTATCTTCTAAAATATCATCAATATTTTCCATACATGGGCAACAGATACTTAGCACTTAACTTCAGTTGAGTCTACATTATATTTACAAAGATTATATGGTGATTCCATTTAAATGCTACAACAACTGAAATGTGAAATCATAAGTGTCCACATAAATCAAAAAAAAACAATAAAGGACGCGCTCAGCTGCAAATTTGGTTAAGGGATAAGAGACATACAGGATTTTTTTCCCCCAAGAATGCAATGAAATCCCCTGGGGTTTATAGCTGGAATATTGTTTTCCTTGTTTTATCTAAATGACTTGGAATTTTGTATAAGGAATACAATTTTGAAATGATACAAAATGTGGTGAGGTTATAAATTGGGCACGGGCTGGAGAAATTGAGATTTTTTGGGGGTAAAGTGGAGTCCCAAAAGGCATGCAGTGTGAGACTAAATGCAACAGCCTTTTGTAAAGGTGGACTTGTATTTGATTAGCCAATTGAAAGTTTTATTCTATGATCCCTCCAACTCCAATTTATTTTTTTCCCCAACAAAGGAAAGGAATAGTTTGGTATTTAAAATAGTTAATCCAACAGAAAATGGATGCAAGTTGCAAAGATGTTGTGCAACAACTAAGAATTTCAACATCTAAGAAAAATATTTGTATAGCTTCATTAAACTGCAAGCGAAGCATTTAATCCAATTAACAGCACAGATTAGGAAGTTATCTATGGATTTGAGCATTTGTGTAATGTTACAGTGGAAAAGTATATTGCAAATTCATAATTCTGTAATTTTATATGAAGTATCTAATTATCACCAGATTGTAAGTGTGCAAGTGATATGCCAATAAGTTCTCAATTTTTGCTTACAGATTACACAATCAAAATTTGAAAAATAATTAATTTATGCATATTTCCCCAGGAACTGTCAACTTTTACCAGCTAATAGCTTATACCAAGAGCTGTGATATCTTAATACTATTCAAGACTTTAGTCTAGCTATGTATAGAGATTCATGCAACACCTGGATGAAATGTTATGCATCAAAACTTGCAAAAAGATCACAAACAATTATGAATATCATCTAGACAGAAAGCTCAAGAAACGTAGAGTGTTTTGTCTTACAAAGGTTTAAGCTTTCTCGAAATCTCAAATCTTTTATGAATGTGAAGGGACAACATCAGGCACAGGATTATTAGTGTACATTAGTTTTCATGTTCTTGCGAAGTATTGTAAGTTACCTCAGTCAAGGCCCAGTGGTGTGCAAACTGGTCAAGATCCGTAACATAAAGACGCACTGACGAAAACTGGGACTGACTTATATGAGGATTACTGGTGCTGCTCTGGAGCCATGTCAATTCTTCTCCTGAGAATCCTGCAATACAGGAAATGAACAGAAGACAGACAATTAACAATTACAACCTTTTCCTATCCACGTAGTCCTTTTGAGATATCTGAATACCATGCAGATAAAACATTCTGAAAATAAGGTTTAAAAATTGTCTGTTTCTTTTTTAACAAATCAGCATACTTCACAATGCTTGCAGCTACAATGAAGTCTACTCTACAGGAAAAAGATACAGGAATGACACAAGATGCACAGCTCTTGCAAAGAGCCAGTTCCCTTGCAGGTTCCCCAAATGAAGCCACTGACCATCGAGACTTAGAAATATATTACCATTCCTTCAGTGTTGTTCAGTCAAAATTGTGGAATTTCTTCCCTTACAGCATTCCTCCCCTAGAGCACATGGACTACAACAGTTCAAGGAGACAGCTCACCACCTTCTCAAGAGCAACTAGGAATGGGTAATAAATGCTGGTCCAGCAAATGATACCAGAATCCCATTTGTAAATTAAGAAAGAAGCTCAGAGATAACAAGTTGATTAGCCTGCTTATATTACTAAGCATTCTACAATTTTAAGATTTCACTGTTAGCATGGAAGTGTCAATATCCATAGTATAATATCAAAACTAACTATAGTATGAAACAATGTTTCTTTGAATAAAAGGTAAGAATTCCTTTACTAGCCCCATGGTGATTCTGATCACTGGAGATTCTGTCCACTTGGCACCTTGGTAGCCATTTCCACAAAGGCAAGATGTTCATCACTGAACAACCAGCAGGATGTTTCCAAGTAGCTCTGTGCTATTAACTTGCTTTCGATGGCATAAAACCCATCACATTCTCACCTTCCTTTTGTTCTGAAGGAGTCATATTTGCCTAAAAACACTAAACCTGTTTCAAAGTCAGAAACTGCTGGAAAAACTCAGGTCAGGCAGTATCTGTGGAGAGAAAGTAGAGTTAACATCGAGTCCACTGACCCTTCTTTCAGAATTTTTCCCTCACTACAGATCCCTGCCAGACCAGAGTATTTTTCACATACTGTTTTATTTCCAGCAATTGCAGAATTTTGCTTTCATTGTTCGACACTCCTAATAGGACTTTAAAAATATTATAAAGAATCAATTTATGTGCTGCTTTCTATTCAAATTGGACAGAGATAATGTAGTTCATGTTAATGATATTTCATGCAATACTGCTAAACAGGAGAGTGATTGTATGCATACAGTACTGATACTAATGTGGTCAGCTAAAGTACCACAAATAAATAAAGGCTGATTGAATTAAATCAAGAAATGCTAAACTGGAAAGTCTGGCCTACTGCATTCAAACAAATTTTCAATTTTAATATTTAAAGTAGAAGAATATTGGACATAAATACCTGTCAATGTAGAAAACAGAAAACTGAAGTAATCCACATCATTCACCAGACTTTCTGGAACCGAACAAGTCCATCCACCAAAAGATGACCTGGAATTAAATAAAGTACAACATAAAGTGTCCTGCATACTTCAAATTTTAACATACACCATTTCATCTATTATATGGAAAATGCGACTTCTCTAGAGACTGTACACAAATTTTACCTAGATAACGGAGAATAAAAAAATTCAAAGCACACTTGATAAAAACATTTTAATAGAAATTAACTTTAGCAGTGAAAAGGGATACAAAAATAAATTAGAATGCACAGCAAAGTGTAACCAAACTGATTAAAGATTTGAATTTAAATTTAATTACTTTTCACATTAAAGTTTTTGTTCTTTAATTGACATCCAAAGATCAAGCCGGCTCATTTGAAAACAAGTTATATTGTCTGCTTTCTTTTTTAAATTGTGGAACTCAGTCAACAAATATGCCAGTATAATTAAATGTTTATCATGTACCCAGACTCTGCTTTCTCTTGGAGCAAATTGAACATTGGCAATAATAGTGATGCTGAACAGAAATAATTCAATAAAACATAGGCATTACTAACAGAGATGTTCTAAAGTACTTTATAGTCAATGAAATACTGAAATATCGTCAAGGGTGTAATACAAAAACAGGGCAGCCAGTGACTGGGTTTTATTTAATGATGCTGTTCAAGTACTAATAGTGGAGAGAACACTTTGCTCCGAAATATGCCATATCAATCCAACAGCACAAACATAAGCCTCACTTTAATGTCTCAATCAAAAGACAAAACCTCTGATGATGCAGGACTCCCTCAAGAATGCAAGGAGATTTCTGCTTTCATTATATGTTCAACTCATGGAGTCATGCATGAATCCCCAAAAAATGTCTGATTCACCTCTAAGTCCTATCTATTTGGATTCCACAATCCTAAATATTGAGAAATTCAGGATGTGCTTTTAAAAACACATTGTAGAGGACAATACTCAACATAACCACTATACTTTAATGGTGACTGGGATACATGAACTGACAAATACAGGAAAAAGAAGTCTATGTATCTTCAGTACTACTTTTGGAGTCTCTAACTGGCAACACTGAAATCATTGAATGGAAAAGTTTAGTTCAAGCTGTTGAATTTTAGAAAAATCATGATTGAAAAGTGACAAATTACAAGAAAGACACAAGCTGAGTAGGTTTTATGGGGCAAAGAGCAATGCAAGATTTATTTTTTTTAATGCTATTGTTCTGTGGACCTGTTAACCAGATCAAGATATGGTTTGCAGAGACAATATTACAGGAATGTCTTACAATTGCTATTTCTATCAAATTTCAAGATAAGAGGATGGTTACCCGTGGATCTGACTTCTCATTAGTGTCACAACATCAAGACAGACAGCTGAATCAAACAGCCCTTCTACCTCTTTATTCACAACACAGTAAAAGTCAAACTTTCAAAAACCCTCAAAATTGTCCCCAGTGGTTCCTAACCAGACTTTTAAATAGCCAGTCCCAGATTCCGAATAATGAATTCCAGTTGGCAATTTATATTGTAAACTAAAGACTTAGCAATTTACTAATATTATAACTATTTTAGTAGAACAAAAATTAAACAACAAAATAATCTGGACTATGCTTTCAACCCAACAGCCTTTGCTTCCAGCCCCATTCACACAAAAGACAGACAAACACATTTAAGGGGTAAATAAAAGAAAGAAACAAAATTGGCCAGATTACTGATGTGGTTTTCACTATGCGTTGTTCCAGAGGCACAGATGGTGATTTTTGGTTGATTTCACTAAGTTGTCAATCAGAGTCACATTTACAGTTCACTCAAATAAAGGCAGTAATGCTTATCATTTAGTTTTTTTTATTGTCTGGCCTTCCAAGAGCTGCTCATGGAAGGTTAGGCAAGGGGGCTTCAAATCTTTATGCTGTAGCATCAACAGATTTCCTTTCATAGAAACCACAGTCCAAAATCCAATTCAAACTGTGACCACTCCCTGAAAGACAGACTGACTGCTCCCCAAGGCTCCACGGAATCAGTGTTGGGCCCCTGCTGTATGTGATACACATAAGTGATTTTGGCTATAACATAGCAGAGTTGATCAGTAAGTTTGTGGATGATACGAAAGTTAGTGAAGTTTATTGCACAGGTTTCTATAAGCCATACTTTTAAGTTTACCATAATTGCTCTGATTTCTCTTGTACAATAACATTGTCATGTACAACAGCCATGTCTTGTGCTCCAATTCAAGCATGCTATCCCCCGTTCCATTTTCCACACCCTGATTGCTTCCCAGCCCAGGTGTTCGAAGGATCCTATTCTTAACTAACATTACAAAAGTCAGTCCAGAAATTCAACCGCCATCCTTTATACTTTCTATGGTTCAAGTGTTCCCTCAGTACAGGCAGGAACATCTGAAATTACAGTTTCAATTATTTACAAGGTGAGTGGAATCTGTATCCTTGAAATTACAGTAGAAATATATTGTATTCAACAAAATACCTGTTTAGTAGATGTGAAACATGGGAGTTATAGTCATAGGGCACAGAAAAAGTCTTTTGTCTCATTAGGCCTGCATCGGTCAAAAACAATCTCATTTGCAAGCACTAGACCTATACAGATCTTGTATCCCTTGGTATTAACAACTGTATGTCTAAATATTTCTTAAATGTTATGAGAGTTTCTGCCTCAACAACCCTTACAGACAATGAGTTCTAGAGTTCTACCACTGTCCGGGTGAAAAAATATTTCCTCTCATTCCCTCTAAATCTTCTGCCCCTTGCCTTAAATCTATGCTTCCTGATCACTATCCCTCCACCAAGGGAAAAGTTTCTTCCTGACTACTCTATGTCTTTCATAATTTTATACATCTCAATCAGGTGGAGGTCTGGTTTTATCTCTCAATTTCTAAGGAGGTACAAGTTACACAAGATCCAAAGTTGCAGTTCTTAATTTCTTTTAAAATAAAATCAACCAGCATGTCTTCTGGCTATAACTTAACTGAATTCATTGATAACAAATAATCTCACTAAGCTCCACTATTTTGGTGCAATGAACTTCCAGCTTGTTTGAGTTCAATTTACTTCAAAGCCACTTTTATCAATTTTTCAAACATTTGCCCACATTTTTTAAAATTAAAATAATTAATTTTTAAATTTCAAAGATGTATTATATCATTTCTGAAGTTATATTTTAGAACACATAAATGATGGCAAAAGATATACATAACATGATCAAGTCAAGTAGTCCACTAAATTCTATTTTAGTTCAATGGCTACTAAGTGTGCCAAATACTGCTGAACATTCGTAATAATACTGCATTTCAACCAGAGATCAATGCTTCAGAAGGGAGAGAGAAAAACAAATCGAAAACTCTAATTTTAAGAAGTATTTTAATCAGAGTGAAAAGCCATTGTAGTTGGTTAAAATTCATGTCTAAATATTTCCCAGTCCCCTTCCCTTGCCACAGTAGAAGGGTTATGCCCGAAACGTAGACTCTCTTGTTCCTCAGATGCTGCCTGACCTGTTGTGCTTTTTCCAGCATTACTCTACCAACTTTTGACTCTCAAGCTTCTGCAATCCTCACTATCTCCCAAAATATTTAGCATCCATTTGATCACAGTGCATTGAACAGGTCAACAAATGGTTTCTATAAATAAAACATCACATGCTTTGCATCAACACAAAATATTCCAGATGCTTACTCAAAGTTTGATGTCCTTGGTTGTTTTAAAATCATTTTGAACAACCTGATTTAAAGATAACATGTAAACAAATAAAGTGGAAGCAAGGTTATAAAGCTTGGTCAGTAAGTTTTAATTCCTCTTATTTACTTTCAGTAGAATCATGACAATGTGACAAATAATGTTTATTCAATTTAGATTCAAATGTAAGATTGCCAATTATCCAATATTTCTAATGGAGACGGATGGTGATCACTGGATTTGGCCAAAGGTGACACTGATTGATAAAGACAAAATCAGAGAAAAATAGTGTTGGCAGGATCCAAACAGGATACCATCTGTTTTGTCAATACAAAATTAAAGAAAAGTTTAACTCATTAGATTGTAATGATTGTTTCTGTGCTGTACTGTTATATGTGCTATTTTCTAATGGCAGCCAGAGTGAAGCAACACCCATACAATCAGGGGAAGGTTGAGGTATTAACCAGGAATTATCTACCTATTTGTTGTCATTGAAGCCATGCTTGCTATAAAAGACAAGAACAGGAAGGGACTTAAACAAAAGTCAAGTGGTATGTTGCAAAACAGCAATGACAAAGGTCCTAAGGCAATATGAGCCTTGGGCAGGGGGACTGTAAAACAAGATCGATTAAATGTTCTCTCTTTAAAACAAACTGAAAGACTAAGATTTCGTACAGTTAACCCATTCTACATTGGAGTCACTCCTTGCTCAATTCGGCCTCCACTAATTGATATTTAAAACAAAACTTTTTTCTTTTCTTTCACAGGATATGGGTATTACCGACAAAGTCAGCATTTAGTAGTGTTCTACATGTTTGGTAATTCAATAAACAACAGGAACATCATTGAATAAAACACAGTATATTTTAATTTTAAGGATACATATTCCTCTCATGAGTATTATAAGTATTTGCAACTATAATTGTATATGTTCCTGCAGGCTCTCAGTGAGCACTTGAAACATAGAGAGCAAAAAAGGATGCAGGTAGAATTCCTGGATTGAATTTCATGATGTCAGGTGGGAATAGTGTCTTCAGTATACTCAGGCTGAGGTGATTAGGATAGAGAAAATGGTGAAGATTTCAGTGACCTGTGGTAGAACTGGAACACAAGTTTTTGCTGTGACATCCATTATGATCCTGTCAGAGACTTTTTTTTATTGAAAGAGGGCACCAAATCCCCAGCAGCTAATTATGAAAATTATGCCACAAGATTCTCTATTTTAAAAAAAAACAAGAACAAACATTATTGTACATGTAAAGAGAGCCCATCACTAATTGTCTTTTAACTAAGAGGCCTGCTCAGACATTTCAGGGACAGTTAACAGTCAATCACTTGTCATGGGTCTGAAGTCACAAGTAAGTCAGGATGACAATGATGTTAGTGAAACAGTTGGGTTTTTATGATAATGATAGTTTCATGGACACCAAAATAGAGAATAGTCTTATATTAGTTGCCACATGGAAGGATCTCCGGATTATGGTCCAGTGACGTTCACACCATACCACTATCTCCCTTTAATTCAGAAGGTGCAAAAATATCTCCATTCCTGCACAGGTACGGAACCAGTATTTTTATTTTAGTAACTGAAGGGCAACAGTTCACAACTTCTCTCTCCAACTGAGGAGAGCAGATGATGAATGAGTACATATATTTTTCTCTCAAAAGAATGGTGAACAGACCAAACAAAAGTGCATGTCTCTAATGATAGGCCAAATCCAAGGTCAGGAAAGAGAACAAAGCAGAACTCTCTTTCCCCCACCATTTGTTTGATGTCACAGAACGGGTTTTTTAATGCAAAATTAATGTTACTACTACAATATCCAACTGAGAGGTCAGATTTTCCTAACTTCAAGCTGAAACAAAGATGACAAATCAGCTGAACACACAATGCAACATAAGACTGAAGCTCTCCAGCTTTGAACCAGACCATATCTCACTAGAATCTCATACAAACGTGCACAGAAGTTTTTTAAAAAGCAGGAGTGTCAATCGGCCCCCTTGGCCTGCTCTGCTGTTTGACAAGGTCACGGCTGATTTTATTGAACTTTTTTTACTTTGGTCTCAACTCCGCCTTCCTGTCTCGCACATAGATCGTTTGGCTCACTAGTTAGTCAAAAATCTAACTTATTCAACCTTTAAAATATACAATGACACTGCCTCTACTATTCTCTGGGAAACACCAACAGAAAAAAGTTCCAATCTCAGCATTAAATAGGAGTCCCTTTATTTTTAGGCTGTATCCCAAAGTTCTCTTCATTCCCACAAAGAGAAGTATCTTTCAGCATCCACCATGTCAAGTCCCTTTAGGATCTTACATGTTTTAATAAATTTACCTCTCGTTCTTCTAAACTTCAACAGATAAAGGCCAAACGTGTCTAAACGCTTCTTAGTAAGCTAACACCTTTATCACAGGAATCAATCAAGTAAACCTTCTCTAAACTGCTTCTAGTGGAATTCTATCCTTTTTCAAATAAGATGGAAATGGTGTAGTACTCCAGATGTGGTTTACCTGATGGCCTGTATTTTGTAGCAAAACATTCATTCTTTAATACTCCCATTCTCCTTGCAATAAATAACGGTCCACAGTGTTCTTCATCACTTGCTGAAACTGTATACTAACTTTTTTTTGTTCTAAGTGTGCCAGGGAACTCCAGATTATTCTCTACCGCAATGTTCTGTAACTTCTCCCCATTTAAATCTTTTTATTCTTCCTGCCAAAGTGGACACATTTACATCTTCCCATGTTCTACTCCATTTGCCAAATTGCTGCTCACTATCTTGCACCTGTTGCAGTCTCCTTATGGCCTTTTCACAATTTAATCCCCGACCAATCTTTGTCCTCTAATCAAATGTACCCCACCACATTTGGTCCCTTTATCCAAGTCACTGATATGGATTGCAAACAGTTGAAGCTCCAACACCGAACCCTGCAGTACACATGAAAGTGACCCAATTATGCTTACTGTCTGCTTCCTGCAAGCTAATTAATCCTGCTTCCATATTAATATGTTACCCTTACAACATGAACTTGTATTGTGTGTCATTGCCTTTGATGTGATACCTTGTCAAACATCATCAGAAAATCCAAGTATACCATATCGAAAGTTTCCTTTTAGCCACATTGCTGGTTACTCTCTCAAAAGAAAACTAATAAATTCATCAATCACAACTTCCTTATTTAATTTTGTTTTGGAAGTTTCCTACTATAATCTGCTTAACAATGAAATCCAGGATTTTTCCTCTGACATAGGTTTAGCTAACTGGTCTGTGATTTCCTGATATGTTCCAATGTAATAGCTTCCACTATCCCACATAACAGTAATCTACGAAAGAATTCATTCCTGTCTTTTTAAAGTGAATTGCACACTCCTAATGAGGGTAGGTGAGGTGAAGAGGAGTAATGTTCACAGAAATTAGTGCTACACTATCATAACAATTTTTTTAATGCAGCATTAATCCCCACTGACAATGTGGAATTACACTTCTGATCGAGCCAGTATCTTCAGCAAGAGGATTTTTTTTTTTAAAAAATCACACGGACAGTAAAAATCCTCAATAAAATGAAGTTATTTTTAGAGGTGTTTCCTCAGTAAGTAATAATACAGAAAAGAATGTCACTTATTAATTTTATTTTAAATTAACGTTTTTTATTAACAACTGCAATGAGAAAGAAATAAAACGAAATTCACTTCAATTAGCTTGAAACATGAAGGAGGTTGTAGAAGCTATTAGAAAACAAATACTTCAACAAATACCTGCATTCATAGGTATCACAACAAGCTACACCAGAAGAGTTGCTAATAGGAAACTGTTTTATATGCGAAAAGAACTCAAGAAATCTCCAAATTACTTAGAAAAATATGAAGCCAACAGTCAGCAAATTCTGCACATCAATTATTTTACTAAAATCCCACTGCATTAGACATTAAACATTATTTTCTGATGCACAAGTTAGCAAAATCCACAAAATGGAACCTATTCACTGGCATCATTGTTGAATTGATTATATTAATCACAACTTGAAAAAAAACAGCTAATCTACCTGTTTGGCTACAAGCCAGTTACTATAAAAGGAACTGAGGCACGATGATAATTTGGCAGATAATCAATGCCCTTTACCATTAAATGAAAGCTCTATTAGCATCACTATAATCACAAAGTCAGTGTGTGTGTGGTACACTACAAAGCATCACAGAGTTCCAACTCTGGATCTGTTGTTCTACCTGATGCTGACGTCAACGTGTCCAAACTTATGCCTAAATGTTACTTCAAGGAATCCCCTCTTCAACACCAAGTACTTTTAGAAGTTGTAATCTAGATAACTGTCATAGAAACATTCAGCAGCTCTTTGCTTCCAAATTACAGTTGGCGAATTATACTGGGAAATATAAAGTTATTGGAACAAGACAATGTGAAACTAACAAGGAGTCATTATCCAAGCTTACTAATATTTGTAAAGTAAAATAAACCTTAAAGATCATTTCTATATATCTGTAAATAGCTACATTTTCTAGAGAAAAGTTATGGTTCAGATGTCCACTTGCATCATAAACCTTTTCAATAAAGACTATTACAGTGAAGGAATTGCAATACAGTATAAAACATGATCAAAATACATTTTTTAGAAGTTCCAAGTAACAAAGATGTGTTATTTCAAGGGCCAATTGAAAGCAGTGGTGACTTGCTACTGGAAATTTGGATGGTGCGACTGAAGGAGCATGAGTGAGTTTTTATAGTACCCCACTTGTAGATGCTACATACAGCTACAACTTTGGATATGTGGTGAAGACAGTGAATAAAGAAGAAGGTGTTTGATGGGATGCCAATCAAACAGGCTTTGCTGTCCTGGATGAAGTCATGCTTCACGAGTGCTGTAGGTAAGTGAGGATTATTTTGTCATACTCCTGACTTGTGTCTTGTCGATAACGGACAGGTATTAGGGATTAGGTGGGGAGTTACTCACTGCAGGATTTCTTGCCTCTGCTCTGTAGCCAAAGTATTTATATGGCCGGCCCAGGTCAGACTGCTTTGTGCAGAGGTTTTGGGTTTGGGGTCTGGCTCAAAACATAACTTCCTCACACCAACAGCCCAGCATATCAGTGAAAAAGACAAAGCTGAAGCATCTGCAACCATCTTCACCCAGATATGAAAAATAGATAACCCACCACAGCCTCCTCAAATTCCCCATAATCCCAGAGCCCAGCCTTCAACCATCTCAATTCACTCCCAAGTGATGACTTGAAATGAGTAAAGGCCTTACATATTGCAAAGGATATGGGGCCTCACAACACTCTGCCAACAATGCTGAAGGAATATTTTTCTAAAACTAGCTACACCATAGCTTAGCTGTTCAGTACAGTTAAAACATGAGCAACACAGAAAATCGCCTAAGGATGTCCTGTCACAAAAAAGCAGGACAAATTTATGTTGGCCAATTGCTGCTCTACTTTCAATCATCGACCAAGTGATGGATGACATCATCAATAATGCTATCAATGAGCAATTACTCAACATTAACCTGCTCACTCACGCTCAGTTTGAGCTCTGCCAGGCCCACTCATTCCTGATCTCATCACAGACTTGATCCAAACACAGACAAAAGATGTGAACTCAAGAGGAATTTTGGGTTACATCACGACAGCAAATGACCAAGCATAACATCAAGGAACCCTGAAAAATACTCCAGTCGATTTGAATTAGGGGGAAAACTCTTATACAGACACAGAGTGATAACTAGTAAAAAGGAAGACAGCTGGGTTTGTTGTCAATTATCTTAGTTACAAGACATCATTTCAGAGCTCCTCAAGGTAGTGCCATAGGCCCAAATGCCTTCAGCTGCTTCAATGACTTTCTCTACATCAAACGTCAGAATTCAGAATGTTTGCTGATGCTTGCACAATGTTCAGCATTATTCATGATTCATAATATCTTTGCTTACGCTGTTGGGGAGGATTTAAGCTAATATGGCAGGAGGATAGGAGCCAAATGAGGAGGTTAGTGGACAGTAAGGAGGTAGTAACTAACGTCTGTAAGGAACTAGACAATGAAGTCAGCGTGACTAAGGGTAAGAGTAGGCATGGAGCAGATGATGAGTGCAAAGGGACTGGTAGTCTGAGGTGCATTTGTTTTAATGCAAGTAGTGTAGTAGGGAAGGCAGATGAACTTGGGGCTTGGATTAGTACCTGGGAGTATGATGTTATTGCTATTACTGAGACTTGGTTGAGGGAAGGGCATGATTGTCAACTACATATCCCATGATACCGATGCTTCAGGTGGGATAGAGAGGGAGGTAAAAGGGGTGGAAGAGTTGCATTACTGGTCAGAGAGAATATCACAGCTATGCTGAAGGAGGGCACTATGGAAGACTCGAGCAGTGAGGCAATATGGATAGAGCTCCGAAATAGGAAGGGTGCGGTCATAATGTCGGGGCTGTACTACAGGCCTCCCAACAGCAAGTGAGAGACAGGGGTACAAATATGTAAACAGATTATGGAAAGATGTAGGAGCAACAGGGTGGTGGTGAGATTTTAATTTTCCCAACATTGACTGGAATTCAGTTAGTGTTAGAGGTCTAGATGGTGCAAAATTTGTCAGGAGCATTCAGGAGGGTTTTCTCGAGCAGTATGTAAATAGTCCACCTCGGAAAGGGGCCACACTGGACCAGGTGTTGCTAAATGAGCCAGGCCAGGTGATTAAGTTTCAGTAGGCAATTACTTTTGGAATGATGATCACAATTCTATAAGTTTGAGGATGCTCATGGACAAAGACGAGAGTGGTCCTAAAGGAAGAGTGTTAATTTGGGGAAAGGCCAACTATACCAAAATTCAGCAAGAGCTGGGGAATGGAGATTGGGAAGCAGCTGTTTGAAGGTAAACCCAATTTGTTATGTGGGAGGCTTTTAAAAGAGAGGTTAGAGTACAGGAGAGACAATGTTCCTGTGAAAATGAGGGATTGAAATGGCAAGATTAGGGAACCATGGATGACAGATGAAATTGTAAGACTAGCTAAGAAAAAGGAAGCATACATAAGGGCTAGGCGATTGAACACAGACGAAGTTTTGGAAGAATATCTGGAGCGTAGGACGTTTCTGAAATGAGGAATTAAGAGGGCTAAAAGGGGTCATGAAATATCTTTAGCAAACAGGGTTAAGGAAAATCCCAAAGCTTTTTATTCATATATGAGCAGCAAGACAAAGGTTGGCCCAATCAAAGATAAAGGAGGAAAGTTACATGTAGAGTCAGAGAAAATGGATGAGATTCCTAATGAGTACTTTGCATCGGTATTCACCGAGGAGAGGGACATGACGGATGTTGAGGTTAGGGATAGGTTATTCATAGTCAAGTCAACATAAGGAGAGAGGAAATGTTGGGTATTCTAAAAGGAATTAAGGTGGACATGTCTGGATGGGATCTATCCCAGGTTACTGAGGGAAGCAAGGGAGGAAAGAGCTGGGACCTTAACAGATACCTTTGCAGCATCCTTGAACACAGCTGAAGTCCCGGAGGACTTGAGAATTACTAACGTTGTCCCCTTGTTTAAGAAGGGTAGCAGGGATAATCCAGGTAATTACAGACCGGTGAGCCTGACATCAGTGATAGGGAACCTCTGGAGAAGATACTGAAGGATACTATCGATTCCCATTTGGAAGAAAATAAGCTAATCAGTGATAGGCAACATGGTTGTGTGCAGGGAAGGCAGGTCTTACCAACGTAACCAAATTCTCTGAGGAAGTGACCAAGTTGATTGATGAGGGAAGGGCTATAGATGTCATATACATGGGCTTCAGTAAGGCATTTTAAAAGGTTCCCAAATGGTAGGTTGATGGAGAAAGTGAAGTCGCATGAGGTTCAGGGTGTTTTAGGTAGATGGATAAACAACTTGCCTGTGCAACAGGAGACAGAGAGAGTAGTAGTGGAAGGGAGTTTCTCAAAATGGAGAACTGTAACCAGTGGTATTCCACACAGTGGTTTCCCAGCATGGACCATTGTTGTTTGTAATATATATATAAATGATCTGGAGGAAGGTATAGGTAGTCTGATTAGTAAGTTTGCAGATGACATTAAGATTGGTGGAGTAGCAGATAGTGAAGGGGACTGTCAGAGAATACAACAGAATATAGATAGATTGGAGAGCTGAGCTGAAAAATGGCAGATGGAGTTCAATCCGGCAAATGGGAGTGGATGCATTTTGGGAGATCCAATTCAAGAGTGAAGTATACGATAAATTGGAAAAGTCATTGGGAAAATTCATGGAGAGATCTGGGTGTTCGGGTACATCGTATCCTGAAGGTGGCAGGTCAATAGAGTGGTCAAGGCGGCATATGGAATGCTTTCCCTCATCGGACAGGGTGTTGAGTACAAGAGTTAGCAGATCATGTTACAGTTGTATAAGACTTTGATTCAGCCACATTTGGAATACGGTGTACAGTTGGCTGCCACATTCTAAAAGGACGTGGATGCTTTGGAGTGGGTGCAGAGGAGGTTCACCAGGATGTTGCCTGGTATGGAGGGCACTAGCTATGAAGAGAGGTTGAGTAGATTAGGATTATTTTCATTAGAAAGTGGGAGGTTGAGGGGGTACACGATTGAGGTCTACAAAATCATGAGAGGTATAGAAAGGGTGGATAGCAAGAAGCTTTCCCCCCCCCCAGAGTGGGGAACTCAATTACTAGGGTTCACGAGTTCAAGGTGAGAGGGGTAAGTTTAAGGGAGATATGCGTGGAAAGTTCTTTACACAGAGGGTGGTGGGCGCCTGGAATGCATTGCCAGCAGAGGTGGTAGACACAGGCACGATAGCAACATTTAAGATGTACCTAGACAGATATATGAATGGGCAGGAAACAGAGGGATATTAGATTCTTAGAAAATAAGCGATAGATTTAGATAGAGGATCTGATTGGCGCAGGCTTGGAGGGCCGAAGGGCCTGTTCCTGTGCTGTAATTTCCTTTGTTCTTTGTTCCTCAGATATCAGAGCAATTTCTAAGCTTGGGCTGATAAGTGACAAGTAACATTTGCAATACACGTGCCAGTCAATGGACGTCTTCAACAAATAGGAATTTACCAACTGCTCCTTAATATTCAATGGCATTAGTAAAACTGAGCCAAAGGTGAAGAGAATACACCAGTGCTCACAGCAGGAAGATTCAGAATAGCTGTGCAGCCATGCAGTTTAGAAGGAACATTAACCGTCACGTCCAGCAGCAGACGTAGTGGAACAAATTAACTTCCCATGAAGCCATACATTATCCTGACTTGAAACTACATCACCATTCTTTCATTGTTGCTGGGAGAAATTCCTGGAACTCTCTCCTTAACAGCACTATGGTGTAGCAATCATGTCTAGGGTGTAGTGGTACAAGACGGCAGCTCACCACAGCCTTCTGAAAGCAATTAAGAACAGAATGAAAGCTAGCCAAGCCAGTGACTCCCACATCCATTGAACAAGTAAACATCCTCAACACATATGCATGCCACACCCACTAAGCCCTCGCTCCACAAATAACCTCCCTCAAATCACACGGATCCCAACGACAAACCCTCGTCAACTTCACTACACAGAGGCCCTCCCCACCTTTACTCACAGCTGCTTCACCAACATATAATCCCTCCAAACTTAAACTTCCCAGTCCCCACCTGTAATGATTGTGAATGGTCACCCAGCTGGACCTCGGAATAGGAGTTCCCTGTTTGGGGCTGTTAATCTGATCCAAATCAGGGAGCCCTTGCTGACAGTGAAAAGGAGGAGTATCCTCCAACTCTATTTTGATTTAATCCCTGCCCTCCCCTTCACTGTTTGATCACACAGCACTGCCTTTTGTGAAGGGCACTGCTTGTCACTGGCCACTCGGGTGTTTCCTTTCTTCCTGGTGGTGGAAATCGAATAAAGATTTGTACACCTTGTATCTCTCACTGTGTCTCACACCTGCACACACACATGGGTGCTGGGGAAAAAAATAAGCACTACCGTAGTAAGGCGGTAGTGTGGGGGTTTAAAAAATGAGAAAAAATAGAAAAAGGAGCAGTATCCTCCAACTCTATTTTGATTTAATCCCTGCCCCCTCCCCTTCACTTTTTGATCACACAGCATTGCTCTTTGTCGAGAAGGGCAGTGCTTATCGCTGGCCACTCGGGTGTTTCCTTTCTTCCCGGTGGTGGAATATAAATAAAGATTTACACACTTATTGTTCTTCAGTGTGTCCAACACCTGCACACACACGACATGGGTGCAGGGGAAAATAAGCACTACTGCTGTTAGGCGGTTGTGTGGGGAAATAAAAAGCAAGAAAAAAAAGGGGAGTCAAAGGTTCTGAAAAAAAAGTGTCACAGGTTCTGACACTCTGGGTGCTGACTCTGACTAAGCTGTGCTAGAGTCAAGGAATTTCTGTGTGTAATAAACAGTGACATTATTCTTCCTACCAAAGTACATAATCTCATATCCACACTGTATTCCATCTGCCACTTCTTTGCTCACACTCCTAGCCTGTCCAAATTCTTCCTGCTTCCTCCACTTATCTTTGTGTTATCTGCAAACTTAGCAACAATGCTCTCGGTTCCTTCATCCAGATCATTAATGTATAATTTGAATAGCTGTGATTCCAACATTGACCCCTGCGAAACTTCACTAGTCACCAGTTACCATCTTCCAAAAGAAATAATCACTTGATCCCCACAGGCCATCTTCTTCTATGTTCTATCCATGCCAGTAACATATAATAACACCATGGACTCATCTTATTGAGCAGCCTCCTGTGCGACACATTGTCAAAGGCCTTCAAAAAATCCAAATAGATTACATCAACCAACTCTCCTTTGTCCAACTTGCTCATCATCTCCTCAAAAAACTAACAGATTTCTCAGGCATGACCTCTCCATATCAAAGTATGCCGCAATCTCATCCTTAATAATGGACTCTAAAATCTTACTAACAGCTGAGGTCAAGCTAACCAGCCTATAATTTCTCATCTTCTGCCTGCCCCCTTTCTTAAACAGTGGTATTACATTAACCATTTCCCAGTTTGCTGGGACCCTCCCTGATTCCAGTGATACATGATCAATGCCTCTTCAATCTCCTCAGCTACCTCCTTCAGAACATGACGTGTCGTCCATTTGGTCCAGATGATTTATCTGCCTTCGGACTTCAGTTTTCCCAGCACCATCTTAGTTGATGGTCACTGCACTCAACCTCTGCCCCCTGACTTTCTTGAAGTTCTGGTATGCTACTGGTGTCTTACATCATGAAAATCAATGCAAAGTACTTACACAGTTCCTCTGCCATTTTTTCTGTTCCCCATTACTACTTTCCCAGCAGTCCAGCGTCCACTCTTGTGTCTCTTTTACCTTTTGTGTATCTTAAATACTCTTCCAATCATCTTTTATATTACGCGCTAGCTCAACCTCATTTCATTTTCTTCCCACTTATTGAATTTTCAGTTGTGCCCGGTTGGTTTTTAACAAGGTTCTCAATCCTCTGGCTTCCTACTCTTCTTCAACACATTGTATGCTTTTTTTTGCTGCCCCTGATTTTCCTTACCAACCATGATTCCTTCATTCTCTGCTGTGCCTCTCAAATTACCCCCAGAAATTCCTGCCATTAGTACTTCACAATCTTCCCTGTTAGGTTCCACTTCCAACTCTCTCTCTCTCTCTCTCTCTCTCTGTCAAACTGTAGGGTGAATTCAATCATATTTTGATCGCTGCCCCCTCAAGCTTCCTTCACCTTCAGCACCCTAATCAGGCATAATCACTCATCACGAAATTCAGAATTATTTGTTCCCTACTGGGATCTACCACAAACTGCTCCAAGACACCATCTTAGACATTCTACGAATTACACTTTTTGCAATCTGCTACCAACCTGATTTTTCCAGTCCACCTACACATGAAGTCCCCCATGACTACTGTAGTAGTGCCTTTCTTATGTGCCTTTTCTATCTTGTAATGTATTTCTGCTCCACATTTGGACTACTGCTAGGTTGCCTGTATGCAAATCCCATCAGGGTCTTTTCTCCTTTGCAGTTCCTGAAATCTACCCACACAGATTCTACACCTTCCAACCCTATAATCACTTCTTCCCAACAATTTAATTTCTTACTAACAACACAACCCTGACCCTCTGCCAATATGCCTGTCCTCTCAATAGGACGTGTATCCTTTGATGTTTAGTTCCCAGCTCTGATTCTTTTGCAGCCGCATCTCTGTGACACCCACAGCTGCTCACCCTCCAATTTCATAGGGCACCATAAGCTAATTTACTTTGTTTTGCAGACTGCATGCAATTAAGCGCAACACCCGTCGCACAGTTGTCCCTTTATCTGCCGTGCCTGCAGTTAAGATTCCTGACCCTTTCCATACTCTGTTCTTTTTATTTGTTCTGGAAATATTAATAATCTCTTCTGAGCCCTTTCCCACTTGAACTTTTTCCATAATTTTCCATGTAACCGCCTACATTTCCTTCCCCTACTGTTTAGTTTAAAGTCCTATCCACAATTCACCAGGATTCTGGTCCCAGCATGATTCAAGTGGAACCTGTTTGATCGGAACAGCTCCCTCCTTTCCCGGTATTGGTGCCAATGTCCTATGAATTCAAACATGTTGTTCCACACCAATCTTTGAGCTTTGCATTTACATCTTTAATCTTGTTGACCCTGTGTCAATTAGCTTGTGGATCCGGACACTACTACCTTTTTGGTTCTGCTGTTTAATTTAGCCCCGAGCTGCTCATATTCCTTCAGCAGAACAGCTTTCCTCTTTCTAGCTATAGCTTTGGTATCTATGTGCACCTCAACGCCTGGATTATTTTCCCCTTCCACTCCAAGTTCCTCTGTAGTCCTGAAAAGATATTCTGAACACTGGAACCAGGCAGGCAACACAGCCTTTGGGACTCTCAGTCCTCACCATGTCAAATAATGCCTTTTCCCTTTACTATCCCTTATTTCAACTGCACTTCTCTCTTCTCCTCTCTTGAATGGCTTCCTGTACTATGGTGCTATGGTCAGTGTGCTCATCCTCCCTACAGCCCCCACTCTCATTCACACAGGGAGAAAGAATCTTCAACGTGTTAGTCAAGCTTCGGCTCCTTCCGTACTACCTCGTGGATCCCCCTACTTGTCTCGCTCATTCACAGGCATAGCCTCATGTCCCTGATTACTGACCGAATTCAAGGCAGTTAATCCAAGGGTTTATACTGCCTCCTGAAACAGTGTCCAGGTAATTCTCCCCTTCCTCGGTGTGTCACAATGTTAGAAGCTCAGACTCCAGCTCATCAACTCTGAGTCGGAGTTTCTTAAGCAACCAACCCTTGTTAAAAAAGTGGCCACAATGAACCACAATTGGGTCCACCAGCTCCCATATCATGCACGCTTAAAAACAAACCTAAGCTTTACTAAACAATTATTCTTATTCTTCATGAAAGACTTCAAAGGGTCACCTTACTGCTGATACTTATATAAAGTCTTATATTACTTGTCCCCTCTGAACAATTGTGCAACATTGCCAACCATTTAATCGAAGGAGGCTTGAGGTCAGAATGCTATTGCATTCATTAATTAGATTAGATTAGATTAGATTACATTAGATTAGATTAGATTACATTACAGAGTGGAAACACCCCTTCGGCCCAGCAAGTCCACACCGACCCGCCGAAGCGTAACCCACCCATACCCTTACATTTACCCCTTACCTAACACTAGCATGGCCAATTCACCTGACCTGCACATCTTTGGACTGTGGGAGGAAACCGGAGCACCCAGAGGAAACCCACGCAGACACAGGGAGAACGTGCAAACTCCACACAGTCAGTCGCCTGAGGCGGGAATTGAACCCGGGTCTTTGGCGCTGTGAAGCAGCAGTGCTAACCACTGTGCCACCTTGCCGCCCACGGTGGCACAGTGCTGAAATTCTTTCAGCATTTTTGAATGTCTTCCACTAAGTCCACTAAATTTTATATACTATGTTCAGTCCCATCAACCACTTTTGTAAAAACCTGTTATGTTCATAAGATTTCCTTTTGCACCTTTAATCAGTCATACAATTCCACTCATGTTTATAAAATCTGAAGTTACTTACTTGTATATTATTGTCTTGTGTTTCTTCACTCCTTTCTTTAAAACACATTATAATGCGTCTGTTCTACTGGCTTGCTTTTGTATTATTAGATACAGCCTCTTTACTCGGGTATCAGATTAAGTTCTCTACTCCAGTTTGACCTTAACATTTTGTATGAATATGTCAAAGCTGTACCATAACCATCTCACATTTGAAAAAGCTTCCAATTGTTGTGTATTATCCCATCCACCTAAATTCTAATTATCTGGACAGGTTTGTTTAAATTCATCTTTCTAGTTAGCTATCTTGTTTTACTTTTACTGTTCTTTTATCTCAATTAATGTCTCATGATATATCGACCACTACACTATTCTATATACAGTACCTTCCAGGCCTTTAAAAGAATTATCTGGGGAATTAGTTATTAATTTGGTTTTCTCTATTTCCTTGTTGCAGGAACTAAGTATGATTACTTCTGGAAACTCAAAAATAAACACTTTAAAATATACAAAGAGATAACAACAAACAACAATTAATTATTATCTAGACAGGAGTATTAATTGCTTTTTGGGGTCTAGGCATTTACTTACTCA
Organism: Chiloscyllium plagiosum; assembly: GCF_004010195.1. Lineage (NCBI taxonomy): Eukaryota > Metazoa > Chordata > Chondrichthyes > Orectolobiformes > Hemiscylliidae > Chiloscyllium > Chiloscyllium plagiosum. Next base: position 47,848,065 of record NC_057714.1, on the reverse strand, counting down.
ATAAAATAAAGTATAACTATTGAATAGTTTGCAATCTTACCTTATATGTAGTATACGAATAAGACTAATGGCTAGTTTGGAGGTCACTCTTCCCATGGTGCAACAACGACTGAGGCAAGACAATAACTCAGATGAAATAAACGGTAAGAAATAAACAAGCTGCACCAAAGAACGCTGTGCTTCAGATGGAAGTAGGACCAGAGTGCCATCTTGTGGATCTAAGTAAAATAACACAACTGCATCAGTAAGTAATGCACTATCTCATTTCATGCATGAAGGACAAGCCCCACAACGGCAGTTCTGTTTCACCAACCCCAGTGGAATCTTACACTATGGGTCCAGTTAAGTTCTAATTACTTCTGAGCAATGGAATCCATTTAGAAAATAAAATATCAGCAAAAAAATCAAGTGGCATTTCTAGAAGTTACTTTTCTGGGATGTTTCTGAATCCAAATAATTCTAACTTATGACCTGATTTTAACTAATGGGCTCAAATATTTCTCACCCAGGATAGGGTTTACTGTTACTTTAGTATCAGAACATGCTTGTCCTGAAAACTTGCTTGGATTTGATCACAAGTATTTTTTGATACAGACACATTATATTCCACAGTAATCCAGCAATCATAAATTTAAATTGTCTCAACATTGATTACAGCAACTAAGAAATGGATTGTCGTTTTTGCAAACGTAGAGACCAAAAGTGTACACAGTACTTCAGATGAAGTCTCATCAAAGCCCTGTACAGTTTAGCAAGATTTCTTCATGAATTGAAACAAAGACCAACATGTTATTTGCTGTACCAGAGGAAATTTCACACCAGAGGAAAAACTGTTTTGCTTTGTTAATCTTACGACCAAAGTGAATAACTTCACACTTCCCTAGCTTCATATTTCTGCTACCTTGTTACCCACTCACTTTAACTACCTTATATCATTTTGCCACCAATATGTATCCTCCTCACAGCTTACTTGTCCACCTAGCTCTGTTTCAGCAGCAAATTTAAGATAACGTTGCTCAGTCACTTCATGCAAGTCAATAACCTGGATTTCTAGCATGTTCAATCTCATGAGAACAAATTAGTACTTTCATGGGCTGGATATAATCAGCGTAAAATGAAAAATTTTCTAAATAGTCAAATCAATGCAGTCTTCAAAGAGGTATTACCTTTAAATGAGGAAAAATTTTAAAAATGTGAATATGAAAGTTATTTTTACAACATTAACGGCTACTGATCCTGACATTTACAGTCACAATTCTTATTTAATTTTACATTAATACACCAGCAGTGGCATTGTGGTAATGTAATTGGACTAGTAATCCAGGACCCCAAACTCTAGGGATTTGGTTTATATTCCACCATAAAGTTAGTGAAATTTGAATTCGATAGAAAAAAATTCTAGAATTAAAAATTCACTGAAGGGGGACCACATAACTGTCAATTATTATTAAAATCCATTTGGTTCACTCGCATTCTTTAAAGAAATCTGCCATCCTTGCCTGGTCTAATGTACAGGCGACTTCAGATCCACGCAATGTCATCGGCTCTTAACTGCCTTCTGAAGTAGCCGAAAGAGTCTTTCAATTCAAGAGCAACTAGAGATGTGCAAAAACTTTCAGCCTTGTCAGCAAAGCCCACAATCCATAGAAGAATTTTTAAAAAACAATATTTTCCTCAGTATCCAACAAGCTTAACTAATGAAATAACTGAAGTTTATTAACAGTAAAGTTGAAAATTGAGATAATTTACTGTGAAATGCAATACTGTTTTAACATGAAGGCACAAACCTAAGACACCAATTTATGAGTTTTTTTAACCCAAGTATGATAAAATTTACTTTTGATCATTGTGCCATTTTGAGTCTGACTTTAACAAGGTATAAATTGCTAACTCAGAAATCTGGTGCAGAAGGGAGAGGAGGTGCTGCATTTTATTTGACATCAGGCTTCCACAAGCTGATAATGTTTAACGCTTTAATCATGCATTTGTTTGTGGTTGATTACTGAACTAAAACTTTATGAATTTAGGCACAGGCAATAGTTTAAACCAATACTGGGAAATAAGACCTCCATTAAATTTCTAGCTTAACTATTTGAACTAACTGAAATACTACAGACAACAGTTAAATTATATTTTTAACTTCAAAAAGAGGAATATAATGTGTTGCAGCTATAGCATGTGGAAGCTCATGGATGCCAGTTTGATACGCAATAATTATATCTGCACTAAGTGTCTGCAGCTGAAATGATTAGCTGGAGGATGAGCTACAGACACTTGAATACACGGAGGTTACACTGACACTGTGAAGCCCCCAGGCCAGACATTTCAGATTTGGTCTGTAGAAAAGTACAGGGAGGTACAACTACATGAGAGGCTTATTTTTAAATACTGGATTGTGGGTGTCATTGTCAAGATCAGTACTTGCTGCCCACCCTTGTCTTTGAACTGCTTGGCTTTTAAGGGGTCATAGAAATTGACAGCACGGAAATAGACTCTTCAGTCCAACTCATCCATGTCAACTAGCTATTCTAAATAAAATCATAGAATCATACAATACATAGAGTGTGGAAACAGGCCATTCAGCATAGATTTACAGTGAGCGAGGAGAAAAATTTAACAGCGACCTATGGGCCAACTTTTTCACGGAGAGGGTAGTGCATGTATGGAATGAGCTGCCAGAGGAAGTGGTGGAGGCTGGTACAATTACAACATTTAAAAGGCATCTGGATGGGTACATGAAGGGTTTAGAGGGATATGGGCCAAGTGCTGGCAAATGGGACAAGATTAGTTGAGGATATTTAGTCGGCATGGACGAGTTGGACCAAACTGTGTGTTCCCATGCTATATATCTCTATCGTTAAGCCCACATTGAACTGCCGAACAGCATACCAACCAGACCCATCTTCCTACCTTATCTCTATAAGCTTGCAAGTCCCACGGCTAACGCACCTAATCTACACATCCCTGAACACTATGAGAAATTAAAAATGGCCAATCCTTGCATGTCTTTGGACTGAGAGGAAACCTGATCCCTCAGCAGAAACCCACGCAGACACAGGGAGAAAGTGCAAATTCTCCACAGATAGACAGTCACCTGAAGGTGGAGTTGAACCCCTGAGCCACCCTTGTGGCTCCTTCTCGTCCCATTTGCCAGCATTTGGCCCATATCCCTCTAAACCCTTCCTATTCATATACCCATCCAAATGCCTTGTAAATGCTGTAATCATACCACCCTCCACCACTTCCTCTGGCAGCTCATTCCAGACATGCACCATCCTCTGCGTGAAAAAGTTGCCTCTTAAATCCTTTGCAAATCTTTACCCTCTAGTTTTGGACTCCCCCATCCCAAGAAAAAGACCTTGACTATTTAGCCTATCCATGCCCCTCATGATTCTATAAACATTTATAAGGTCACCCCTCAGCCTCAGATGTTCCAGGGAAAATAGCCCCAGCCTACTCAGCCCCTCCCTTTCGCTCAAACCCCCCAACCCTGGGAACATCCTTGTAAGTCTCTTCTAAATCCTTTCAAGTATCCCAACTTCCCTCCTATAGGAGGGAGACCAGAATCACACGCAATACTCCAAAAATGGCCAAACCATACAGCCTCAACATGACCTCCCAACTATATAATCAATGCACAGACCAATAAATGCAAGCATACCAAACACCTTTTTCACTATCCAATCCTCCGTTAAAAGTCAACCACATTACTGTGGATCTTGTACCATAGGTAATATGAACCAGCTAAGAGTGACAGATGGCCTTCCCTAAGAGAGACATGTTAGTGAAACAGATAGGTTCTTAGGATAATTAATGATAACTTCTTGGCACCCTTACGGAGACTCGTTCTATATTCCAGAATTATTAACCAAATTCAAATTCTACCAGGTGCCATGGTGGGATTTGAGCTGGTATCCCCAGAGAATTAGCATGAGCCTCTACATTACAAGTCCAGTGACATTACCACTGTGCCACCAGCTATCCAAAGCAAGAAGGCCAGAAGGAAACACTGGAAGAACGTCCATCCCAGCAACTGCTAAAAACTAATTACTCTCCACTAGATTCCTGGCTTCTGACCTGCTCTTGTAGCCATGGTACTAATAGGGCTAGTCCAGTTATGCTTTTGGTTAATAGTAATCCCAGGATGCCACTGAATGTCAAGAGACGATGATTAGTTTCTCTCTTGTTGGAAATGATTATAGTCACGTTACTTGCCACTTTTCAAGTCAAGCCTGGATATTGTCCAGGTCTTGCTGCATTTGAACATTAACTGCATTACTATCTGAGGTATTGTAAGTGGTTCAATCATTTGCAAATATCCACACTTCTGACCTTATGGTGGAGGGAAGGTCATTGATAAAGTAGCTGAAGATGGCTGGGCCTTGGAGTCTAACCGGAGGAACTCCTGCAGAGAGATCTTGGAGCTGAGATGGCTCACTGCCAACAACCACAACCATCTTCATATTTGCCAGGTATGACTCCAAGCTGTGAAAAGATTTCCTCCAAATTCCCATCGATTCCAGTTTTGTTTGGGCTGCCGGATGCCACACTTGGTCAAATGAAGCCTTGACATCAAGGTCTGTCACTTTCACCTCGGCTCTTTTTCCCATGTATGAACCAAGGCTGTACTGACAGCTGGATGGCCTTGGCAGAACTCAAACTGGGTATCAGTGAGCAGGTATCTTGCTTGTTAACACAATTGATAACTTTACTCACGATCGAGAATAGGTGGATGAAGCAAAAATCGATCAGGTTGGATTTGTCCTGCTTTTCATGTACTAAACATAGCTGGATAATTTTACACAATGTTGGGTAGATGCCAATGTTGCAGCTGCACTGGAAAACTGTTTCATCAGGGGTGCAAGTTTGACTATTTCTGGAATGTTGTCAGGGCTCATAACCTTTGCAGTATCCAGCATCTCCAGCCCTTTATTGGGATCATGTGGAATGAATTGGCTAAAGATTGACAACCATGATCATGACCTCTGGAGCTAGTTAGATGGATCATTCGCTCTGTACCTCTGGCTGAATGCTTCAGCCTTAGCTTTTACATTGATGAGCTCGGGGATGGAGATATTTGTAAAGCCATCTACTCCTCTCCGGTGAGGCACTTAATTGTCCACCACCATTCTTTACTGAATGCAGTAGGATTGCAGACTTTGGATCTATCTAGTTGTGGAATCACTTAGCTCTCTCCATCACTTTCTGTTCAGCGTTTCATCAGGTCAACACCTCATTTTTAAGTATACTTGCTGCTGCTCTTCACATACCCTCTTGCACACTTCATTGAACTAGGGCTGATTCCCTTGAAGGTAATGGTAGAGTGGGAGATATGATGGGCCATGTCATTGTAAACTAGTGTTGGATGGCCCACAGCATCTCATGAATGCCCAGTCCTGAGTTGCTAAATCTGTTCAAAGTCTATCCTATTTAGGATAGTGATAGTGCCACACAACATGATGCAAAGTATTTTCAATTTGAATGCAGGACTTCCAACTCCATCAGGGCTGTGCAGTGGTCACTCTTACTGACACCATCGTGAGCAATGCATTTGCCATAGGCAGACTGGTGTGGAGGAGGTCAACTAGATTATTCCCTCTGGTTAGTCCCCTCATCACATGGTACAGACACACAATCTACCAGCAATATCCTTTAAGGTCTGACCAGCTCAATTAGTAATATTGTTACCGAGCCACTCTTGGTGACGGACATTGAAATCCCTCACCCAGAATACATTCTGCACCGTTTCCACCCTCTAAGTCATGTTCAACATAGAACACTAATTCTTTAGCTCAGGAAGGACAGTATGCGGTAATCAGTCGAAGGTTTTCTTGACCATGCCTGCCCTGGTGCCATGAGACATCATAGTGTCTAGAGTCGATGTTAAGGACTCCCATGAAACTCCCTCCCAACCCCATATCACAGTTCTAATCACCTCTGCTGGTTATGTCCAGCTGATGGGAAAAGATATATCCAGGGAAGATAATGGTAGTGCCTGGGACATGGGTCTGCAAGGTATAAATTTTGAGAGTATGACCGCATCAAGTTGTTGCTTAACCAGACTGAAATAAAAGAGGCTTAACACCATTCAGGCCAAAGTAGCTCATCTGATTGACACCACATCCACAAACAAAATAAGCACTGTTGAAATTCACTAAGTTCCTTAAAGAGCACATTCCAAACCCACAACCACTATCATCGGGAAGGACAACAGCAACACATACATGGTGACCACTACCACTTTCAAGTTCTCATCCAAGTCATTCACTATCCAAACTTGGAGATACACATTGCTGTCCCTCCAGTTGGATTTGCTGGATCAAAAGCCTGGAATTCCCTCCTTCACCTGCACCAAATGGATTGCAGAAGTTCACCACCACCTTTTCAAGGGTAATTAGGGATGGGCAATAAATGTTGGCCCAGTCAGTTCCATATACAACCTGCAAGCGAGAAAAATAAAAAAATGCAGCTTTCCCAATTTTGGCACTAACCCACAGAAATGAGCAATACTTTGCAGAGTTGACATGACTGTGTTAGGGAAAGGGGAGAAAAGGGGGAAATAGAATGGGTCGGAGTTGGGATAGGATCCCTACAGAGTGGAAACAGGCAATTCAGCCCAACAGGTCCACACTGATCCTCCAAAGAGTAACCTAACCAGACCCATTGCCCAACCCTATTACTCTACATTTACCCCGATTAATGCACCTAACCTACACATCACTGAACACTATGGGTAAGTTAGCATGACCAATTCACGTAAGCTGCACAACTCTGGACTGATTTGAAGAAACCGGATCACCCAGAGGAAACCCACACAGGCACAGGGAGAATGTCTGAAGTTTGCACAGACAGCTGCTGAGGCGAACCAGAGTCCCTGGAACTGTGAGGCAGCATTCATAATCACTGAGTCACCTTGCCATTAGGCAGTCCTTGCAGTTTAATTTTGTTTTTGAGACTTTCTAGTGATTGTGAGTGACTATCCAGGCCAATACAGAGGATAGTTAAGAGTTAATCACGCTGCTGAGGGTCTAAAGTCAAACAGGCTGAACAAAAAAATGGGCAGGCAGGAACAGCAAGTAATTAGCAAGATAAATGGAACACTGGTCTTCATTGCAAGGGGATAGAGTCCAAAAAGTAGGGAATTCATTCTGCCCTGCACAGAATATTGGTGAGACTGCATCTAGAGAACTGTGCACAATTTTGGTTTCCTTACTCAATAATGGATAATTGTACTTTGGAAGTGGTTCATAGAGGATTAGCCTTTACGAGGAATTTGTCTGTCTTGTTTCTTTTTTTTGGGGGGGGGGGGGGCAGGCAGGGTTTGGTAAATCTGATGCTGAGGTCTCTGCTCCATAAAAAGCAGAGTAAACAGCTTTGGTTATTTTTAAATTAGACAAGCATGAGTGGGTTGGGTCAAGCTCACACAAACCCAAGGTTTTAGTTTTTGCTTTCAGCTGTTGAAATTGGGGGTTTTGTAGTTCAGTAATACATTATTTTGTTGAGCTAAAGTTATGTCAATTCTTAATTTTTTGTTTATATTTTTGCTGAGATGTAAGAATAAAGTGTGTTTCGCTTAAAGCCTAATAGTTTGATCAATCGAATCACACGTGGAATACAGTGCCTTATACTTGCTTTAAGATAAAAATTAGGGTCTAGCCTATCTCCTTGATCTATTTTGAGGGGGTTTGGTCTGGTTAGGCCTATGCTCATTGGGAATTAGAAGAATGAGTGATGTTCTTACTGAATCATACAGGATTCTGAGGGGCCGTGACAGTGTAGATGCTGGAATAAGTTTTCCTCTAAGGAGGAAATCTTGAACTAAAAGGCAGATTTGTCAATTTAAGACAAAGAGGAGGAGGAACTTTCGCTTTCAGTACCATTAATCTTTGGAATTCACTTCCACAGTTAGCAACAGAGGTTGTTCATTGAATACACTCAAGTCTGAGTTATACAGATTTTTAATCAGCAAGTGAGTCCATGTTTCTCAGGGAAAAGTTCAGTTAACATCACAATTAGATCAGCCATGATCTTACCAAATGGTGGAACCAGCCCAACGGGCCTACTCGAATTTTTCTTTAATGATCTTATAAACAAATTGAGTGTCTAAAAGCAGCCTTACCATATAACCTGTAGACATTACTCTGGAGGCTCTGAAGAAGTTCTTTGTTCGAGCGAGCAGCTGCTGCATGTATCACATCAATCAATTGTACTGAGAGAAGTGGATTCCTTGAACCAAGTTGAGCCAACTGTAATGGCAGCCCAGCTAGCCAACGTGTCAGCACCTTGCTTCTGTCCAAGAGAAGAAGCACATCAGCAATCAACAGGAAACAAACCATCCATTAAATGAACATCGATTAAGGGTGTTATCACCAAACTGCCTGAAATGTTTTGTGGTTCAGAATGTTTACAAAGTATTAGGCATTATAAAATTTTCCATCCAAATGCTGGCATTCTACATTGAGGTAGATTTCAGACCAGCTACTTTTTACTTCAAATGGAAAATTCATTAAACTCTGTCCTTAAAGCATGCAATTCTACTCACAGTATTGCAAAACAAAGGTCAGGAGGCAAACCTTGTTTGAACCAGCACTATATCAGCCAGCACTCTCGATAGATCAGCAAAAAAATTATATACCTCAAATACCTCAATCTACCACGATGTCTGAGTATTCTTTATTTACTCAAAATCTTCCTTTATTTTAATCATAAGCCATCGTCCATCTTTTACAAGTTAACACACTCTTGGTACCCAAGTGCGCTGCTGCTTCACCACAACTATTTTCTGGTTCTTCACAGCGAAATGCAGTCATGTAAAGGTTCTCACAATACTTGTTCTTGCAGATGTGTCACAAACTGTTTAGGGTAATGTGACCATTCTTGTTGATAGTTATCTTTTCATAGAATGTTGCTGGCTTGCGCTGACCCACTCATTTTTTGAGGACCACCACACCTTTCCCATCAGCTGCTGGCTCTACACCTATAGTTCTGTGGTGAATAAATCCATTGTAATGAAAAGACATTCTGGATTTCAGATTGTTGGACTCAGTGCTATTGACCTGGTGGTTCCTTTTAACTAGAAAACTGGAGCAGTTCCAGTTGACCCAGATCGAAGGTGAGCCAACATTTCCCCAAGTTCTCTCAGCACTGCCATAAATAAAGTAGAACAGTGATCTTCCTTCCCACTTTTTCATTTACCCTCCTGTCTGACCTATCACCATTACATCTGCCTCCATCTACCTACTGCACTCTCAGATACCTTCCCTCACAGCCCCAGCCCCACCCCCCTCTCCCATTTATCTCACTAGCTCCTCGGCGCTCAGTCTCATTCCTGATGAAAAGCTTTTGCCCAAAACGTCAATTCTCCTGCTCCACGGATGCTGCCTGACCTGCTATGCTTTTCCAGCACCACACTCTCGACTCTAATCTCCAGCATATGCAGTCCTTACTTTCGCCTGTAACAGTGACGTGTATACCCCCTGCATTATGTTTCCATTACTTACTGCGTGTTTTTACATTGAATTTAGGCACTGCGTTAATGTTTTTGCATCAATTGTTCGAGAGATGGTCAGGGTTCACTGCGGTTATGTGCAGCTTCTGATAATCTGAAATATTTGATCAACCAAGCACATTCCTGGTTCCATGGGTACCGGTTAATAAAAGATTTGTTGCAATGCTACTCTCTTATTAACATTTCCAGTGCTTTTCTGCCATTCCAACCAGCTTGCATAAACAAACAGAATACAAATAGTGCGAGTGGAGCCTGGGATCCTAGTCGGATGTATGCATTAATAATAATTGGTTTTCCAGAAAATCTCTAAGCACTAACCAACACCAAGTAGAAGCAGCTTTCTAGATTCTAAAATTGGAACGACCTCACATATTGCCAAAATTTGAGCTCTAAAGTTATACTTACATTTAATGTTACTGAAGCTACCTGTTTAACAAATATCAAAGTAACTGAGCAAACACACAATTAAAGCAAACCCACTTCACTTTATCTATTACAACTGAAAGTTGCTGAGGTCACGTCAGACAATTATCAGAGAAGTTTCAACCATGGAGGGAAGTGCAAAACGCAAGGCTGAAGTGTCAATAAGGGCATTCAGCCAAAAGTACAAAATGCTAATAGTACTTCTTCCTGACTTCTTTGTTATCATAGATGCTACTGCCCAAAATAGAGGTCTCAGTGATTTTACGAAACAGCTCAATAAATGGGAAGCAGAAGGCCGAACACAATGATGGATTCTGTCAACGTACCAGATGCTACATTTAAACTAAAATATTCAATCAAAGCCATGAACTAGTTAACAAAATGCAAGGGCAATCTAAACTAGACAATTATCACTATTACTAGCCCACTCCCATTCATTTGCTATGTGCTCAAGTATCACTCACTAACTGACACAAAGCTCAATTTCTCTAAATTCATTTCCCTAAAAACCACTCCATTTATACTTTCACTGACAACTGTGAAGATGCCGCTCCTTTAACAAATTTATTCTGTCCTTGGACATTCTTTTCAGAAGGGTCGTAAAGGCAGACATTTCGATATATCTGGAAATATCAACATGAAAAAACTTTAAGGACTTTGAAAAAAATATATTTGGACAATGAAAGGGGAGTGGCCAGTTCTCCCAGTTCAGGGTTTGGTTTGGTTTTAGCAAGCTATTTTGTTTGCAGCTGCTGGTCAAGTTTCAGCTGAGAACCCAGAGAAGCTGCTACGGACCTAAACAAGCAGTTCCATGCTGATCGTCTCTCTCTCTCTGGCATTTCTCCTGTAAGAATCGGTGTTGATTTTACCTCTTTTTGCCAAGGGGAGGGGGGGTGTTTATGAGGATGTTGCATGTATTTGGAACAGCACCATTAAGTTGCAATAGTCAACTGGCTATTCAGATTGTGTTAAGTTAATCTAAATTCTTTTCTCTTTTGTGTTTCAATCAATAGTCTGTAAATAAATTCTGTTTTGTTTAAAACTGAGTGGTTGGGCCAACTGCTTCACTCCTGGAATTTCCACTTGCTTAAAACAACTAGAAATGTTTGGGTCTGGGCTACCTCCTTGAAATGTTTGAGCTGGTCTGGCCTGGTCCATAACATGAGGAGAAAGTGAGGTCTGCAGATGCTGGAGACCTCCTGTTCCCTGGATGCTGCCTGACCTGCTGCGCTTTTCCAGCAACACATTTCCAGCTCTGGTCCATAACATAACTAAGCAGAACATACAAACAAGACTTGAACAAAATCTACTTACATTGAGAAATGATAGATTAATGAAACATAACTTTTGAACCAGGAAAATATTAGCTAAATACGACTCCCTAGGGTTTGGCTTTCGATTCATCATTTTCTCATTTTTAATATTGACAAATGACTGATAGCAGCAATTCAAGACCATTTGTATTCTTTTTAGAAGGGATAAATGAGAAAAGAGAAAGCAAATTTTAACAAATCCTAGTCAGTGTGCTGCCATTATCTCTTCACTATTCAGATTCAGACAGGGACTATTTTAAAATGTTTAATTTTAAAGTGAAGTTTTTCCATTTTTCTATCTTTTCTTGATAATCATTTGAAAAGCTGCTGAAATAGATTAATGATAAGAACTAAACTAAAATTGCATATGTTGAACTACACAACTGGTACTCAGCTCTGGACAAAAATGGCAAATAAAGAAGAAATTAAGTACTCAAGTAAAAAATGTTGATAAGACATTGAATACAATTCAATAAATGCACTTTAGGCCCGGACAATCACAAAGGCTAACCTCCCATCTATAGAATCCATCTACCAGGCCCGCTGTCAAGGAAAGGCTGCCAGCATTCTCAAAGATCCATCCCACCCTGGCAGTGTTTTTCTACAACCTCTACCATCAGGGAGAAGGTACAGAAGCCAGAACACATGCACCAGCCGGTTTTGAAACAGTTTCTACCCTAGTGTTGTTAGAATACTGAATGGACCCTCAAACTCTTTGCATTCGCCTGTACCCGCGTTTTGGTTTTTGCTGCCGTTTACCTATTATTTACTTATCTATGCTACTCAATTATGTGATCTGCCTGCATTGCTCACAAGACAAAGCTTTTCACTGTGCTTTGGTACACATGACAATAAATTCAATTCAATTCAATTATTACAAATTATATCATCTATTGAATTTATTTTATTGAAGTACACTTTATGGATGTAGAAATTATAAGTTATAAGTTATGAGGAAAAAGTGCAAACAAGAATTTTATGAAAATGTAAAATGATTTCTCAGAACAATATGATGTAATTGGCAAGAGATGACAACTCCAACAATGAAATTCTCATTAGCGTGCCTCATGCTGACTGACATGCGGACAAATTACTTGCTAGAATTTCAATTCGATGCAGAACCCACATATAAAAATGTATTATCACCACAAACTAATTTTGTTTGCTTACATGCAACACAAAGAACTGGCTTGAAGCAACATGTGGTTAAAGTGGGGAATAATTGAACCAGAATGTAACAGCAGTCTTATTGTAAACTCACGCATCCTATTCTTATTTTCAAATTTCAATATAAACAGTTATGTCTACATTTGTAATTAAAACCACACAAGTAAACTTACATGGGGCAATTACATCCTCATGTCAGTGATGCTGCAAGGCTAGAAGCAAGAACTCTGGTGTTGGATATAATAAGCCTTTTCAGAGGAATCAAGTTACAAATTGACAAGGAAGAATTTTGAGTTGGAAACTTCCTTCTTGATGAGAATATATTACCTCGCAAACTGAAGATTGGAAGTTTTCTCTCTCAAATAAAGACCACTAAAGAAGTTAAGCAGCATAGTGCGAACTGCAAGTGAAAGACCCTGCTGCTGATACTGTGTGTAAACTGCCCTCAGCAGTTCTTCAGTGGAACCTAAAAGCAAATATAAAGAATTCAGAAAATGTCAAAGTCAAAATTTAACAATTACTATATTCACTTATTTCAGAGGAGATGGAAGTGAGCACAGAAACTGGTCTTGATGATACTACCATGGAGCCAAAGGAAAAATACCATTCAATCTGAATGATCTGGTGTACTTCTGCTTTGAATGTGGAAATATATGGATGTGAAAACTGTGAGCATCCGATAGAGGTTTAACCAAAGAATCAATTTAGGTTTGCATGTGAAGGACAGCCATCGAGGCAAGGCAATCCAAGGGCACTCAATGTCCATCAAGAAGCATAAAAATTGGATAATACTAAACTTCTCCTTTATTACAACTTCATTTTTCAAAATGCTTCTAAAGAATTCATGCAGAAAAATCATTTATTTATTGCCCTATAACTTCAAGTATCAAACTCAACGAATAAACAAGATATCAATATTTTTAATACTACAATAAATGAAAATTGCTTTAAAACATTTTCAGAAACAAAATTTAATTCACAGATGTATCCATGCCAAAATGTCACATGCACCTAATTCACAAGTATTATCTTACGACACAAGAATTTTCCAACTCTTTTCACTTTACAACTGCCATCTTGTTCACTATTTTATCTCACCTCTGTTGCACTGTACAAGTACAAGTCTCCACACCAACATCAGCATCCCATTCAGTTGCTGAGAGGTCAACTTCCTGCCATCTGACAAGCTTTCGGAGATAAATTTTCGAATTTGCTCTAACCAGTCAGCATCCAGATGGACAGTTAAGGCACTGGTGAGTGACACCATGACTTGACACAAGGCAAGGTTCAATGCAAGAGGATGGTCTGTATTGTTCATGAATGTTGCTGCTTGTTTGTCCCTAAAAATAAAAGAAAATATACAATTTTCTTCTAGTTTACTCTTCATGCAGGATTAGATTAAAAAGAAAATCTCATTAATTTGTGCACCTTTTAGCTGTCAAATTAGATGTTTTAGAGAAAGGGTATTCAGAGGGGAATCAAGGTTGTAATGCTTAAATTAAAATCAGAAAAGGGTGGTTTTAAAAATAATACTTTAGAAAATGAAGTAAGTTTTCATAGATCATAGTTAATTCTATCTTATGGGTGCAATGTAGTTGGGTTAAATGTAGCTTTATCAATTTTTCTGCGGTGTTGTAGTACAATGGAGTACTTTTTATCCTAGTTCAGAGGGCAGTTAAGAGTCAAAATGTGGTGGGTCAACAACCTGACTGAGCAAAGATGACTGATTTGCTTTCCCAGAGGATACTGTGAAGCAGAAGGGTTGTTACAACAATCTGGAAGTTTCATCATCATCAATTCATAATTAAGTTTAAATACCACTAACTGCTGGGGTGCAATTTGAACTGATGTTCCACGGGATTAATTACAGTCACTTGATTACAGTTCCAGTGACATCATCAATATGCAACGGTACAGGATGCAAAACTTCAAAACAAAAAGCTGCTAGTTCAAATAGAAATTTTCCTCTCAACATGATCAACTTAGTTATCTGCTTCCAATTTTGTAAAACAGATTTATACTTAAATGCTTTGAAAGCACTACACTAAAATCATTGTGAACTAACATAATCTGAAACATCTGCTTGCCCCCAAATGATACTGTAATATAAATATATTTAAAGTCACTTCTAAGTGACAGTTGCAATTTATACAATTAACTAGACAATAAAATAGTTTACTGACAATAACGTACACTTCAATCAAAAAGACGCACATTAGAATACTCCACAGCTAATTTCAGTTTAAGGTAAGTTTCCTTTAAACTGAAAAATTAGCCATTTTAAGATATGCGGCTGTCCAACAAAATAATACCAAGTCCGATTACCTTACGCTAAAACTAAGTGTGTAAGATTTTCAATTTTACAGTTATGGAATCATACAGCACGAAAACAGACCCTCCGGTCTAACCAGTCTATACCAACCATAATCCCAAACTAAACTAGTTCCATCTGCCAGCACTTGGCCCATACCCCTTCAAACATTTCTTATTCATATACTTATCCAAATGTCTTTTAAACATAGCAAGTGCACCCATGTCTACCACTTCCTCTGGAAGTTCATTTCACACATGAACCACTAAGAAAACTGCCCCTGATGTCTTTTTGAAATCTTTCTCCTTGCACCTGAAAAATATGCCCCATAGTCATGAAAATTCGCAGAGGGAAAATACAGCTGCCAATCACCCAATCTATATCCCTCACAATTGTGTAAGCCTCTGTAAAGGTCACTCCTAAACCTCCTAGGCTCCAGTGAAAGAAGTCCTGACCTATCCAGCCTTTCTTTACAACTCAGACCTTCCATACCCAGCAACATGCTAGTAAATCTCTTCTGAACCCTCTCCAGCTGAATAACATCCCTTCTCTAACAGGGCAACCAGAACTGGACACAGTAACCCAGAAGAGGCCTCATGAATATCTGGTACAACCTCAACATGACGTCTCAAGTCCTATACTCAAAGGAATGAGCAATGAAGGCAAGCGTGCTAAACAGCTTTTTAAAATCACTGTCCACATGTGATGCAAAGCATAAAAAGTTATGTAGATGAACATCTAAGTCTCTCTGTTGTACAACACTACCCAAGGCCCTACTTTTAACTGTATAAGTCCTGCCCTTGTATGTTTTACCAAAATGCAATACTGTGTGTTTATCCAACTTAAACTCCATCTGCCACTTTTCAGCCCATCGACCCAATTGATTAAGTTCCCCTTGTAATCTTAGATAACCTTCTTCACTGTCTACTGTACCACCAATTTTGGTGTCATCCTCAAACCGACTAACCATGCCTCCTATACGGATGTAGGTTTGCTCACTGAGCGGTTCGCTTTCAGATGTTTCGTCACCATACTAGGTAACATCTACAGTGAGTCTCTGGATGAAACACTAGTGGTGTAGCCCGCTTTCTATTTATCTGTTTGGATTTCCTTGGGTTGTTGAAGTTATTTCCTATGGTGATGTCATTTCCTGTTCTTTTTCTCAGGGGGTGGTAAATGGGATCCAAGTCAATGTGCTTGTTGCTAACAGTTCTGGTTGGAATGCAATGCTTCAAAGAATTCTCGTGTGTCTCTCTGTTTGGCTTGTCCGAGGATGAATGTGTTGCCCTAGTCAAAATGGTATCCTTCCTCATCCGTATCTAAAGACACTAGTAAGAGTGGGTCATGTCTTTTTGTGGCTAGTTGATGTTCAGTGTCTTGGTAGCTAGTTTTCAGTTTGTCCAATGTAGTGTTTGTTACAGTTCCTGCAAGGTATTTTGTACTTGACATTAGTTTTGCTTGCTGTCTGTTTAGGGTCTTTCAAGTTCATAACTGCTGTTTTAGTGTGTTGGTGAGATTGTGGGCAACTAAGATGCCAAGTGGTCGGAGTAGTCTGGCAGTCATTTCCGAGACGTCTTTGATGTAGGGGAGAGTGGCTAGGGTTTCTGGACGTGTTTTGTCTGCTTGTTTGGGCTTGTTGCTGAGAAATCTCAACCTGTGTTCATTGGGTACTCACTCTTTTTGAATACACTATATAGGTGATCTTCCTCTGCTCTGCGTAGTTTCTCTGTGCTGTAGTGAATGGTGGCTCGTTGAAATAATGTTCTAATGCAGCTTCTTTTGAGGATGTTAGGATGACTGCTTCTAGTTCAATATTTGGTTCATATGTGTTGTTTTCCTGTAGATGCTGGTTTGAAGTTCTCCATGGCTGGTCGCTCTACTGTAACATCTAGGAATGGCAATTTGTTGTTGTTTTCCTCCTCTTTAGTGAATTTTATGCCAGTAAGGGTATTATTGATAGTCTTGAGGGTTTCCTATAATTTATTTTGCTGAGTGATGACAAATGTGTCATCCACGTAATAATCTAAATACCCAAAAAGAGCACCTTGCCACATAATCTGTTAAAAGTTTGCTTAAGTGAAAGGAATCCCTGGTACTCACTTTGTAGATAACAAGTAACCATTTAATTATTTAATCCTAACAGTGAACAAATTAGACTTTCACTCTGTAACAATGATACAAATATTTCTGCAAGGCGCCCCACAATTTCCTCCCTAACTTCCCACAGTGTCCTAGGATACACTAGATCAGGTCCTGGAGATTTATCCACCTCCATAGTTTCTAAGACCTCCAACACTTACTCTTCTGTAATGTTAACTGTTTTAAAAATAACAATATTTCCGAGTTCTCTCGCCTCCACTTCCTTCGCCACAGTAAGAACTAACACAAAATATTCATCTTATATCTCTCCCATCTCTTGCGATTCAACACAAAGATGGCCTCTTCGATCATGAAGGGTCCTACTGTCTCTCCAATTGTTCTATTGCTGTTAGTATATTTGAAGAACCTCTTTAGATTATCCTTAACCTTTTCGCCCAAGGCAATCTTACACCCCTCTGTCTTCCTGATCTGCCTCTTACGAATGCCCCGACACTCTTCATATTGTTCAAGCAATTCATTTGAATCCAGTTGTCTACATCTAATATGTTTTTTTTTAATTGTTGGCTAGAACCTCAACATCTTTATTCATCCATTGTTCTCTAATCCTAACAGCTTTATCCTTCATTCGAACAGGTACAGGATGGCGCTGATCTCTCATTATCGTATTTTGGAAGCCTCCCACTTATCAGACATCTCTTTTCTTGCAAACAGTTTACTCCAATCAACTTTTGGAAGTTCTTGTTTCATACCAATAAAATTTGTCTTACTCCACTTAAAAACTTTAATTTTTATGGAAGGTTTATTCTTTTCCATAATGATCACCAGACCTAAAGTGTTTCCTTACTATCACTTCAGTCACTTGCACAGTGATATCTAGAATGCTACAAATAGTGTACATGACTTATGTTTAAATAAAGCAGGAGATACCTGCCAATCAATTTTCTTCCAGTTATTCTCAATGATGGTGTGACTGTAAAATAAAGTGGTCGGTATTTTTTGTTAATATAGCTATATTAACAATTGACATGAAGCATTAATTTGGTTAGATATAGTAGTTATATTCAGAGAACAGTTCTTATATAGCACCAAAAACTAAACTCAATATAATGTTTGTTTCCAAGACTCTCAAAAATAGTGCAGAACAGCTGTTTTCATTCTGGCGATAAGTATGTCTTAGTCCCCCAAGGATCAATTCTGAAGTCTTTTCCCATTTACATATGTGGACTTGGATATACAATGACTTGATATACAAAGCATCATGTTAAAGACTGCAGATGAAATGAAATTTGGATATGTAGTAAATAATCAGGCTAGGAAATAGATCAGTGAGACAAGAAGCATCTATGGAGAGAACCAACATTATACTTCAGTTACGTTTCAAGGATGTTCATATGCTGAAAGGTCACAGGCCCAGAATCGTTAACTGTTTTCTCTCTTGTCACTGCCTGATCGGCTGAGTATTTCCAGCAATGAATGCAGGCTTCCAGCATGTACAGTACATTGCCCTTTGAATAAGGGAATAGTAACAGAATTAAGGAGGGTACAGACAGATTGTTGAAGTGGGCAGACATATGGCAGATGAAGGATAGTACCAAGGCAGATGGGATTACATAGATGGAGATGCAGAGACAATTCACCAAGGTGATGCCTGGGATGGAACAATTTAGTTATGAAGAAAGGCTGAATAAGCTCAGGCTGTTTTCTTTGGAGTTGAGAAGGTTGAGGGGTCACCTGATAGAGGTGTACAAGAGGGGAATCGACAGAGTGAACAGAAAACAGCTGTTCCCTTTAGTCGAAGGGGGCATAATTTTAAGGCGAGGGTCAGGAGGTTTAGAGGAGATTTGACCAGAGGGTGAGGGGGTCTGCAATGCACTGTCTGGGAGGGTAGTTGAACTGGGTAACTCAACCTTTAAAAAGGTACCTAAATGTCAAAACATTTAAGGCTACGGGTCGACTGCTGGAAGGGGAGACCAGTTTAGATTTAGTGTAGCTTTGGTGAAACAGACATGAAGGGCATCTTCTGTTCTTTACGATTCTATGATTAAATACATGATGTGATCATGTAGATAGGAAGAATGAAGAGAGGTAACAACTAAATAGTACAATTTTAAAAGGGTTGTTGGGGGGGGGGGGTCGGTTAGGTGAGAGCAGGAACAGAGACACATAGGTCTGAATGTTTACAAAAACCTTTAAACATGACAAGACAGGTTGAGAAGACTGCAAAAAACATATTGGATTCTTGATTTTAAGCAACAAAATTATGCTGAATGTTGGTTCAGTCTCAGCTGGAATACAGCATCCAATTATAAATCCTACATATTAATAAGGCCTTGGAGCAAGTTCAAAGAAACCTTACAAGAACAGCACCAGAAATTAGGAATTGCATTTATGCGGAGAGAACTTTTTAGAATACAGAAGGTTAGGCAGGGACTTGACAATTATGAATAATTTCACAAGTAAATAATGAGAAACTGCTATCTACTGCGAAAAGGGTCAGTGACCAGGGAACACAGATTTAAAGGAATCTACTGGTAGGGGTCAGTCAGCTTCATTAACTGGATGGCTGATCTGCAATGCAGGAGTTCAGTTCCTGCACTGGCTGAGGTTCCCGTGAAGGACTTGCCTTGTCAGCCTTCCCCTTGACTGAGATGTGTTGATTCTCAAGTTAAATTATGACCAATCATCACTCTCAAGAGGACAACACCCCTATGGCAACTTGACTCGACTACAAAAAGGTGACAGGAGAAAACTATGGTGATCTGGAATGCACTGCCAGAAAGGGTGAAACCAGTCGAATAAGATAAATACTTGGAAAAGAAAAAAAAGAAAAAAAAAACAAGTAAGGATGGGACTAATCAGAGCTCAACCAAAGAGGCAGCATAGCTGCAATTGGCACAAGCCCTCCCTTTGTACTACGACTTACGACAGGGAGAACACCAACTCTTACAAAAGTTATGGGTGGGTTAATGCACTGCAAAAACTGAACTATGACCACTGGATCACTAGGAATCTTAGTAGTAAAGATGTTTGACCCATTAGCCTCAAATTTAAAGCCTACAAGTGGTAAATTGCATCAAACTACTTATAAACTATTTATAGCTTCAATGTAATAACAAATGTGTGAGTGGTATTCATTATTCCTTACTTCTTTGCTCCATCTTTCTTTTTATGTCCAGCTGTTTCCAACACAGAATAAGGAAAATTTTTTATGAACTGATCTTTAAAATCAGAGAGATAGTGATTCCGTAGCCAGGATTCCTGAAAAACATAGAAAGAATCTGCATATATTCAACCACAACTGGACAAAATAATATTGTGCAAATAGTAATGCATCAATAGCATCATTGGACTAGTAATACTGCAGCTCAGGTGTATGCTGGTGACATGGGTTCAAATCCAGTGACAGCTTCTCATGGAATTTAAATTCAATAAAAATCGGGAAGTGAAAAGGTGATGATGAAAATTTAAATCATAAAAATCCATCTGGTTTACTAATGTCTCTTAGGAAAGGAATTGATGAAGGGTCACTAGACTCAAAACATTAAAAGACTCAGTCGGCTGAACAGGTAAGCTACTTAGTGTTCTTGTTTTGGAGACTAAGCGTAGAGTTATGGCAGCGCAGGCAGTGGAATGTTCCTCCTGCAGGATGTTTGAGGTAGGGGTGACCACCGATGCTTCTGCCAACTTCACCTGCAGGAAGTGTAGCCAGCTCCAGCTCCTCACAGATCGCGTTAGGGAACTGGAGCTGGAGTTGGTTGAACTGAGGATTATTCGAGAGGCTGATAGATAGAAGCTACAGGGACATAGTTACGCCAGAGAACAGAGGTAGCTGGGTAACAGTTAGTAGTGGGAAGGGGAGGAAGCGGGCAGTACAGGGATCCCCTGTGGTCGATCCCCTCAACAATAAGTATACCACTTTGGATACTGTTGGGGGGGGACGGCCTAGCAGGGATAAGCCGCAGTGACCGGGTCTCTGGCACGAGGTCCGGCTCTGAGGCCCAGAAGGGAAAGGGGGAGAGGAGGAGAGTGCTAGTCATAGGAGACTCTATAGTTAGAGGGATAGACAGGCGGTTCTGTGGCCTTGGCGAGACTCTCGGATGGTTTGTTGCCTCCCAGGTGCCAGGGTCCGAGACGTCTCGGACCGTGTCTTCAGAATCCTTAAGGGGGAGGGTGTGCAGCCAGAAGTCGTTGCCGGTGCCACATGACAGTGAGGCAAGGAATAGGGAGAGAGTGCAGTTGAACAGGTGGCTGCAAGGATGGTGTAGGAGGGAGGGCTTCAGGAATTTGGACAATTGGACTGCATTCTGGGGAAGGTGGGATCTGTACTGCACCTGAACCAGAAGGGCACCAATATCCTGGGAGGTAGGTTTGCTAGCACTCTTCGGTGGGGGGTGGGGGTTTAAACTAATTTGACAGGGGAGTGGGATCCGGAGTTGTAGTCCACCAAGTAGGTTAGCTGTTTTTCAGGATGTCCAAGAATGTAGGGAGGCTGTGGAGAAGGTAGCACTGACAGGGAATACTTGCAGACACAGATGGTCTCAAGTGTGTATACTTCAACGCAAGGAGTATCAGAAATAAGGTGGGTGAACTTAAGGCGTGGATCGGTACTTGGGACTACGATGTTGTGGAGAAAGTGAGGACTGCAGATGCTGGAGATCAGAGCTGAAAATGTGTTGCTGGAAAAGCGCAGCAGGTCAGGCAGCATCCAAGGAGCAGGAGAGTCGACGTTTCGGGCATGAGTCCTGAAGAAGGGCTCATGCCCGAAACATCGACTCTCCTGCTCCTTGGATGCTGCTTGACCTGCTGCGCTTTTCCAGCAACACATTTTC
Source organism: Chiloscyllium plagiosum (assembly GCF_004010195.1). Classification (NCBI taxonomy): domain Eukaryota; kingdom Metazoa; phylum Chordata; class Chondrichthyes; order Orectolobiformes; family Hemiscylliidae; genus Chiloscyllium; species Chiloscyllium plagiosum. Next base: position 47,826,414 of record NC_057714.1, on the reverse strand, counting down.
ACCTATGATGTTGTGGCCATCATGGAAATGTGGATAGAAAAGGGACAGGAATGGTTGTTGGAGGTTCCTGGTTACAGATGTTTCAGTAAGATTAGAGGAGATGGTAAAAAAGGAGGGGGGGGTGGCGTTGCTAATTAGAAATGGTATAACGGTTGCAGAAAGGCAGTTCGAGGGGGATCTGCCTTTGGAGGTAGTATGGGCTGAAGTCAGAAATAGGAAAGGAGCAGTCACCTTGTTGGGTGTTTACTATAGGCCCACCAATAGCTGCAGAGATGTGGAGAAACAGATTGGGAAACAGATTTTGGAAAGGTGCAGAAGCCACAGGGTAGTAGTCATGGGCGATTTCAACTTCCCAAGTATGGAATGGAAGCTCTTTAGATCAAGTAGATTGGATGGGGCAATGTTTGTGCAGTGTGTCCAGGAAGCTTTTCTAACTCAGTATGTAGATTGTCCGACCAGAGGGGAGGCCATATTGGATTTGGTACTTGGTAACGAACCGGGACAAGTGATGGGCTTGTTAGTGGGTGAGCATTTTGGTGATGGCGACCACAATTCTGTGACTTTCACCTTGGTTATGGACAGAGATAGGTGCGTGCAACAGGGCAGGTTTTACAATTGGGGGAAGGGTAAATACGATGCTGCAAGACAGGATCTGAGGAGCATAAAAGGATGTCGTTGAAATGTGGAACTTTTTCAAGGAACAGATACGACGTGTCATTGATATGTATGTACCTGTCAGGCAGGAAAGAAATGATCGTGTGAGGGAACCTTGGTTGACGAGGGAGGTTGAATGTCTTGTAAGGAGGAAGAAGGAGGCTGACATAAGGTTGAGGAAACAAGGTTCAGACAGAGTGTTGGAGGGATACAGGAGAGCCAGGAGGGAGCTTTGGTGGGTAGGATCAAGGATAACCCCAAGGTCTTTTATGCGTGTGTGAGAAACATGAGAATGGTGAGAACGAGGGTAGGTCCAATCAAGGACAGTAGTGGGAGACTGTGTATTGAGTCGCAAGAGATAGGAGAGGTCTTGAATGAGTACTTTTCTTCAGTATTTAC
>NC_057714.1:47699183-47824039 GCF_004010195.1 Chiloscyllium plagiosum | reverse complement strand
GAAGGATGAGGGGTGACTTGATAGAGGTTTATAAGATGATCAGGGGAATAGATAGACAGTCAGAGACTTTTTCCCCAGGTATAACAGAGTGTTACAAGGGGACATAAATTTAAGGTGAAGGGATGTCAGGAGTAGGTTCTTTACCCAGAGAGTGGTGGTGGCATGGGATGCGCTGCCTGTGGGAGTGGCAGAGTCAGAATCATTGGTGACCTTTTAGCGGCAATTGGATAGGTATATGGATAGATGCTTAAGCTAGGACAAATGTTCGGCACAACATCGTGGGCCGAAGGGCCTGTTCTGTGTTCTATCTTTTTTTCTTTCAACAGTTGCTATCAGCCCTTTTACATTTCTCCAGCAACTTCTGTTTTTATTTCATACATGATAATTGCATGTTCCCTGTTTACCTGTGTAAATGGCAACAGTAAAAACTATCTTTCTGTTTTAAAAATGAGGGGAAGATAATTCAATTGCCCTGGCTCAATCACAAAATGAACCATTATAGGAATGCCATCTCATTTTTTAAAATCAATGATTCATTTATCTTACCAGTTTCTGACTTTCATCTTGGCGCTGCATTAGTTTCCATAATAGTTGGATGATGCTGAGAACTTGCAACTTAAGCATCATGGCTTCTGGTTCAAGTAGGTTACTTGGTATGGCACCTGTTAGCTGAGCCGGAGAGGCTTCCATCCAACACTCCAAAAGAAGGGGTATGAGTATCTGAACAAACCCTTTCAGATTTTCCAAAGAGGATAAACCTTCAGTGTCAAGAGGTCTGGAAAACATAAATAGATAAAGTAAACGAACTATTACCGAAAGAGATATTAATCGACAAAATATTTCTTTTCAAATATACATCATTTAGGTCTTACTGCTACCAGTTACAAGTCTATTTTCAAAACGATGAAAAAAATGTTCTTAAATATTTGCCAACAGACAAAGAATAGCATAAGGAAAATAAAGAAAACGAAGACCTGTACGTGATAGAAAAGCATGAATACTAGGAAAGAAAAACGACAGAATGGTACGCAAGGGCAATCAAACCAAGTGAAAACAAATATTATTACAGACATGGCTCCCATAACAACACAAAAATAGACCACTAACAGATATTCTGTCCTTGAGAAATGCCACCACTCACTACATCCCCTCGTCTGAAAAAGAGCTGCAGTATAATTAAACTTCAGTGCTGAAAAGGAGCCCATGCCTGCTTCCCTTGTCCTTAAATTAGTTGTTCCTCAATACGAACTCCAGGAGGTTGAAGTACTGTAGGTGAAGTCATGTTTTATTACCCAGTCTCAGAAAGAACTCCTAGAAAACAGCTCTAAAATAATCAAAATGATTTTGCTTTTTCTCCTTAAAATCGCTTAGAATTTGAACCAATAAGCAGAAATGAGGTTTAAACAATATAGTTTTCTTTGCAGAAATGAAGGATAGTTGGGGAGGCGAGAGATGGACATGAGATTTCCAAGAAGGAAAAAAGGAACACAAGGTCAGGTGCAACAATGCAATGGTGAGACATAAACCCCAAGCAAAACGGGAAAAGCCAATGACTTCAATGAAAAGATAATCTAATTTGGAAACACAGTCTTCACCTATTACCCATGAGTTCTAACAGATTTTCATTACAATAGCTGAAAAACACCTTTACATTTTGGATTATAAATGTGATCACCAAATAGCATTTTATAAGGTTATATGCAAATAACTAGTTATAAAAAGATACGATGACACTAAATACAAATCTGAAGACATTTTTTCCACGAGTTACAGTATAGCTTTTTGGGGTTGGCTAAGCATTAGGATGAATAAGTAATATAAATGAGATAGTTCAGGAGGGTAATTCTGCATATGTTCGCTGTGCCACCATCTTCAACATGAGCACTCTTCAATACAAACAGTAGCAAAAGTGTTTACCACCTAGAAGACATTCTGTTACAACACATTAAGACTTTTACAGAAGAACCTTCCAAACCAAGACCACTATCACCTAGGGGAACAAGAGCAACAGATACACAGGAATGTTACCGTCTGAAAGTTTGCTTCCAAGCTATGCAGCATTCAAATCGGATGACCCAGATCAATACAGCAAATCCAGGTAGGACCTCTGCAAAGCCATCAAGAATGCCATGAGACAGTACCAGACCAAAGTGAGACCCAAACAGACCCACCGCCTTTGGCTTGGCCTAAAATGCATTACAAGATACAAAGTGAATCAGAGCAAGATTGCAGACAAAGCCACATCTCTCCCTATGCTCGGTTTGAGCAGAATGCCAGCAATGCAATGACGCCTGCCCTGATTGCTCCTACAGTCATGGACACACCTGCTCCCTCAGTTACTGCTGCAGATGTCAGATCGGTCTTCCTGTGAGTCAACCCAAAGAAAGAGACGGGACCGGACGGTGTCCCCGGCCGAGCACCAAGGTTCTGTGCAGACCAAATGGCGGAGGTATTCATCAATATCTTCAACCTCTCCCTCCTGCAAGCCAAAGTCTCCACCTGCTTCAAGAAAACCACCATCACTCCTGTACCTAAGAAACCAATAACCATGAAGTGTTTTGACAGGCTGGTCATGGCCCACATCAACTCCAGTTTCCCAGCCTGCCTCGATCCCCAACAATTTGCTATTGACATAACAGGTCCACAGCAGATGCCATATCACTAGCCCTACACTCATCCCAAAAACATCTAGCATCAAAGGACACCCACATCAGACTCTTGCTCATTGACTACAACTCAACCTTCAACACCATTATCCCCTCCAGAATACCTCAAAACTCTGACCTTGGTCACAGTTCCACCCTCTGCAACTGGATCCACAGCTTTCTGACATACAGACCACAATCCATGAAGCTAGGTAACTGTACCTCCTCCGCAGTAACACTGGAGACCCCCAAGGATGCGTCCTCAGACCCCTGTACACCCACGACTGTGTTGCCAAATTGGAAACAAACACCATCAAAAGTTCACTGATGACACCACCAAAATGGGATGGATATCTAACAATGACAAGTCAAACACCAAGGGTGATAGAGGGCTTGGTAACATGGTGCAATGTGAACACCATGTATCAAATACATGCTGTTACCAATTCTAACCTTTTGGTCAAGAACAGAAATGATGGCCTAGAAATTATCAGCTGTTTGGCTTAATGCTGATCAGAAAGCGTATAGTGTAGCAAGATTTTCAGGGTCCATTACAATTCCAAGGTTAGAAACTAGCATTCGGAAGCTAATAAACTACCTGCTGGAATTAAAAATAGAATTGAGGATTGGGAGGATTTTAAAATACAACAAAGGAGGACCAATAAATTGATAAAGAAATGAAGAACAGAACTAACAAAATACAAAAATGGATCGTAAAAGCTTCTGCATTGTCCATAGAAAGAAAACATTTGGCTAAGTCAAAAGTGGGTTGATTATACATAGAGTCAGGATAATTTATATTGGGGAAACTAAGAAATGGCAGAGAAGCTATCAATCTTTGCTAAGAAATATACAAGAAATATCCCAGAACTAGACATTTAAGAGACATAGGAGAATGGGAAATGAAAGGAGATTACTATTAGTAAGAAGGTGATCTTGGAGAAAATAATGAAACCAATGCTCCAGGACATGAATTTGTGTCTGACTGTGAAATGTGGATTCATTAAAAATTTGGAATGAAGCTAGCTAATGGCAACCATACATTCACTGCCAAATGTTATAAAAATCCATCTGGTTCATTAGTGCTTTAGAGAGGAAAATCTGCTATCCTTCCCGGATCTGGCCTACATGTGACTCCAGACCCATAGCAATGTGGTTGACTCTTAAGTGCCTCTGAAATGGCCCTAGTCGGATGACAGATGAAATGTAGTGATGGTTATCCACTTTGGTAGGAACAGTAGATGTGCATTTAATACTAAGTCACTGAAGGCTAACATAAGGTGGAGCAGGCAGTTAGTGGTATTATTATCCTTATTTCAATAATGAAACCTTGGTCCCTGTAACTTGGGGAAAATATTATTGCCATCGAGGAAATGCAATGAGTTCCCCAGACTGGTTTCCAGAGTGTCCGATGAAGAGATTGGAAAAAACTGCACATGTATTCTCCAAAGTTTCAAAGAACGAGAAGTGACCTCATTGAAAACTATAAATACTTAAAAGGGGTAGACAGGGTGGATATTCAAAAGGTGATTCCCATAGCAAACCAAGGGACGCAATATCAAAATAAGAGGGAAACCATTAGGTTTGACACAAGAACATTTTTTATTCAAATGGGCTGTGAATCTTTGGAATTCTCTATCAGTGATTAGTGCAAATTCAATAATTGAGTACGCTTAAGAGACTGACTGATTTCCAAGTATCAATGGCATGATGGGTTATTGAGATAGCATAGGGATAAGTTCATTGATGTCATAATCACATTGGTTATGTCAAGGAGGAGGCCATTCAATGTAAAGGTTAAGGAAAATGAAAAGTTTCTTAAGTCTTTGCAATGTAAATTAAAATGTAATTTATGGTTAATTAAAGCATAAAGGCAATAACATTCTCCATGCATTCCAGGTAAGCATTTAAAAATTGCAGATCATTGCTCACATTTCAGACATTGCAGGTCCCTTCTTTGTTGACCGTTCATTTGAGATAAACCTAACACAGTTGCTTATACAACATTCACTCCTCCCCAAAAATAAAATTCAATAAAAAGGAATTGAAGCAATGAACCTTGGTGTTAAGCAGATATGAAAGTTCCTCAGACCTGTAAAATCAACACTAAGTACCTAAACTGGCAAAATTTATCAAAGCACCTCCAAGATGTGTAGATGGACTGTAGGTTTTATTTTACTTGATTTTGATTGTAACTGAATTGGGAAAAGGAATCTATTACAACGAAGCAATTATTGTACTTCGAAAAAGCAAATTACTAAAGCTCATCGTGCGGGCTGTTTGGTATTTACACTGCTCTGTTCAAAACTGATTGGGCTCTGGAATCATGACCAGTAGTGCATGCCAAAGGCCATTACAGCCTAACCAAAGCTAACTGGCTGAGTAGCTGAACAGTTTGTGGGTGTGAAGAACATTTGCAGAAGCTTTCAAAAGGGCAGATAGTGTCCCTCTCCCTTTATCTCCTCCTCCCCCCAGTGAAATACTGACAGCATAAAGAATGTCAATACATACATATTCCTTCCCCCACCCCACCCTCTCCCAGTTGTGACTGTTATAAATTGTGCCATTGCTTTTAAACAACATGTCAGAGATTTTATCATTCGCTAATCAGTCCATATGTGATTGCTGTGAGAAAGGTGAGAGAACGCAAAGGAAAAGATGGAGAACTGTAGATCTTGGGAAACAAAAAGAAATATCTCTATGAATCCTGAGAGCTTGTGTTATCAAACAGTTTCCCCAGTACTTTATTCCATCCACTCATAACACCAATTTTTTTTGTGTGTCTTTGTTAATATGTATGCATCAGTCAGCATCTATCCAAAAGGTAAACTAGGGACTTGGCAATTTTTTTTAAACTTACAAGACAACTCCAGGAATAGCAGAGCTTAATTTCCAGCATGCTACCTCAGTAAGGCATAACAGTACCTTAGCAAAGCTAAGCGAACATCCAATTAAAATACCGAATCTCAAAATGGGCAGAAGTAAAAGCCCTGCACAGCATGCCACATATTGTAACAAGGAAATAACAGAACAGGAAGAGATTTCATTCCTGATATTTTTTCCACTAGAACAGCTTACTTGTAGATGAGTTCTGCTATAAGGCCCAATGTACAGTTACCCCATTGTTCACTATCCATATTTCATGCAAGGCAGTTCATTTCATAAATATCAGCTAAATTTCAATATTTATGATATCACACCTCAATAAAAGACACAAAGATTTGGAGAAAATTAGGAGGCAAAATGCACAAATTTGAGGGCAATAATTAATCTTATAGATTAATCCAAGATGGAGGACAGGAAAAATTTCTGGCTGTAACAGCTGCTCCTTTGAGGTATTTTAGGTGCTGTAGGTGATTTCCTCGAATTCCAGGAGCAGCAATTACAGTTTTATATGCTGTTGCATTGTTTTGGAACTTTGGAGGAAAGTGAAAGTCAAAACAACAGCAGTTTTAAAAGGGAGAAGAATAGACAAAGTAAGCATATGGTGAGGTCAGTACAGAGAGAGAGAGAAAAAAAACTGACAGCAGTGAACCTGCACAGTTACTGCCTTTGTTGTTTGAATGCATGTATCGCTGGACATCGGAGTATGTCTGGGAAAATTAACAAACAGTGAAATTCACAACTGATCTTGGAGGAACTGTTTGGGCGAAGTTCACAGCACAAAAACAGATGAGTAAATTGTTTTTAAGTGTGACCTGCAGAAAGTCTGCAGTAGTGAGTAGAGTGGGTTCTTACTTGATTATATGTTTTTTGAGATATGTCTCTTGATTAAACTTAAATATAAGCCATAACTATTAATTTAACTGGGCAGTGTTTTGTAGAGGAATGAACGGTGTTATTTTCTGGGGCTGTAGATTGTGAAGGAGCAAAAATGGCCTTTAGTAGAGTGATATGCACTTCTTGTCAGGTGTGGGAGTTTAAAGAGAGTTTAAGGGCTACTGCGGATTATATCTGGAATAAATGCTGCTGGTTGCGAATCTTATCAGATCAAATGGAATGGTTGGAGAGCTTAGAAGCAATGAGAAATTTGCAACAGCAAGTAATGGATGGCAGTTGTACTGGGGGGGGGGGGGGGGAGAAAAGAGAAAAAAAAGTCTCAGATACAATCACTTAGGTGGGTTAACTCCAGGCAAGAGAAGAGAGGTAGGCTACTAGTGCAGGAGCTATCTGTGGCTATACCCATTTCAAACAAGTATGCTGTTTTGGAAAATGTAGGGGGTGATGGATTCTCAGGGGAACGTAGCACAAACAGCCAAGTGTCTGGTTTTGAGACTGGCTCTAATGCAATGAGGGGTATGTCAGGTTCCAAGAGATCAATGGTGCTAGGGGGCTCTCTAGTCCGAGGTAGGGACAGACTTTTCTGTGGCCAGCAACGAAAAATCAAACTGGTGTGTTGCTTCCCTGGGGCCAGGATCAAATGATGTCTCAGAGAGGGTGCAGAATGTTCTCATGGGGGAAGAAGGTGCAGCAAGAGGTCATTGTCCACATAGGAACCAACGACATTGGAAGGGGAAAGGTGAAGATTCTGAATGGCGATTACAGAGAGTTGGCAGGAATTTAAAAAGGTTGAGAGTAGTAAGAGCTGCATTACTCCCGGTGCTACGAACTACTGAGGGCAAGGATAGGAGGATAGTGCAGATGAATGCATGGCTGAGTAGCTGGTGTACGGGAGAAGGATTCACAGTTTTGCATCATTGGAATCTCTTTTGGGGTAGAAGTGACCTGTACAAGAAGGACGGTTTGCACATAAATTGGAAGGGGACTAATATACTGGCAGGGAGATTTGCTAGAGCTGCTCAGGAGGATTTAAATTTGTAAGGGGGTGGGGGAGAGGAGAGGAGGTGGTGGGACCCAGGAAGATAGTGAGGAAAGAGATTAATCTGAGACTGGTACAGATCAGAACAGAAGCGAGTCAAACAGCCAGGGCAGGCAGAGACAAGGTAGGACTAATAAATTAAACTGTGTTTATTTCAATGCAAGGGGCTTAACAGTGAAGGCAAATGAACTCAGGGCATGGTTAGGAACATGGGACTGGAATATCATAGCAATTACAGAAACATGGCTCAGGGATGGACAGCCTGGCAGCTTAATGTTCCAGGATACAAGTGCTACAGGAAGGATAGAAAGGGAGGCAAGAGAGGCGGGGGAGTGGCGTTTTTGATTAGGGATAACATTACAGCTGTGCTAAGGGAAGATATTCCTGTAAATACATCCAGGGAAGTTATTTGGGTGGAACTGAAAAATAATAAAGAGATGATCACCTGATTAGGATTGTATTATAGAACCCCTAATAGTCAGAGGGAAATTGAGAAACAAACTTGTAAGGAGATTTCAGCTCTCTGTAAGAATAATAGGGTGGTTATGGTAGGGGATTTTAACTTGCCAAACATAGATTGGGACTGCCATTGTGTTAAGGGTTTAGATGGAGAGGAATTTGTGAAGTGTGTACAAGAAAATTTTCTGATTCAGTATGTGGATGTACGTACTAGAGAAGATGCAAAACCTGACCTACTCTTGGGAAATAAGACAGGGCAGGTGACGAAGGTGTCAGTAGGGGAGCACTTTGGGGCCAGCGACCAGAATTCTATTAGATTTAAAATAATGATGGAAAAAGGATAGACCAGATCTAAAAGTTGAAGTTATAAATTAAAGAAAGGCCAATTTTGACGGTATGAAGCAAGAACTTTCAAAAGCTGATTGGGGGCAGATGTTCACAGGGAAAAGGGACGGCTGGAAAATGGGAAGCCTTCAGAAATGATATAAAGAGAATCTAGAGACAGTATATTCCTGTTAGGGTGAAAGGAAAGGCTAGTAGGTATAAGGAATGCTGGATGACTAAAGTAATTAAGGGTTTGGTTAAGAAGAATAAAGGACATATATGTAAGGTATAGACAGGATAGATCGAGTGAATCCTTAGAAGAGTATAAAGACAGTAGGAGTATACTTAAGAAGGAAATCAGGAGGGCAAAAAGGGGACATGAGATAGCTTTGGCAAATAAAATTAAGGAGAATTCAAAAGGTTTTTACAAATACATTAAAGATAAAAGGATAACTAGGGAAAGAATAAGGCCTCTCAAAGAACAGCAAGGCGGACTTTGTGTGGAGCCACTGAGTTTTTTCATCAGTATTTACTGGGGAAAAGGATAAGGAAAGATATAGAAAGTGCCCATATTACAGAGGAGGAAGTGCTGGATGTCTTGAAATGCACAAAGGTGGATAAATCCCCAGGACCTGATCAGGTATACCCTAGAGCTCTGTGGGAAGCTAGGGAAGTAATTACTGGGCCTCTTGCTGAGGTATTAGTATCATCAATAGTCACAGGTAAGGTACCAGAAGACTGGAGGTTGGCTAATGTGGTGCCACTCTAAGAAGAGTGGTAAGGACAGGTAACTATAGACCGGTGTGCCTGACCTCGGTGGTGGGCAAGTTGTTGGAGGAAATCCTGAAGGACAGGATGTACATGTATTTGGAAGGGCAAGGACTGATTAGGGATAGTCAACATGGCTTTGTGCGTGGGAAATCATGTCTCACAAACTTGATTGAGCTTTTTGAAGAAGTAACAAAGAGGATTGAGGAGGGCAAAGCGATAGATGTGATCTATATGGACTTCAGTAAGGTGTTCAACAAAGTTCCCCATGGGAGACTGGTTAGCAAGGTTAGAGCTCATGGGTGGTGATGGTGGTGGAGGGTTGTTTTTCAGACTGGAGGCCTGTGACCAGTGGAGTGCCACAAGGACAGTGCTAGGTCCTCTATGTTTCGTCATTTACATAAATGATTTGGAGGCGAACATAAGAGGTACCGTTACTAAGTTTGCAGATGACACCAAAATTTGAGGTGTCGTGGACAGCAAAGAAGGTTACCTCAGATTACAACAGGATCTTGACCAGATAGGCCAATGGGCCAAGAAGTGGCAGATGGAGTTTAATTCAGATAAATGAGTGGTGCTGCATTTTGGGAAAGAAAATCTTAGCGGGACTTATACACTTAAATGGTAAGGTCCTAGGGAGTGTTGCTGAATAAAGAGATCACGGAGTGCAGGTTCATAGCCCCTTGAAAGTGGAGTAACTAGTAGATAGGATAGTGAAGGCGGCATTTGGTATGCTTTCCTTTATTGGTCAGAGTATTGAGTACAGGAGTTGGGAGGTCATGTTGCTGCTATACAGGACATTGGTTAGGCCACTATTGGAATATCGCGTGCAATTCTGGTCTCCTTCCTATCAGAAAGATGCTGCGAACTTTGAAAGGGTTCAGAAAAGATTTACAAGGATGTTGCCAGGGTTGGAGGATTTGAGCTATAGGGACAGGCTGAGACTGTTTTCCCTGGAGCATCGGAGGCTGAGGGGTGACCTTATAGAGGTTTACAAAATTATGAGGGGCATGGATAGGATAAATAGACAAAGTCCTTTCCCTGGGGTGGGGGAGTGCAGAACTAGAGAGCATAGGTTTAGGGTGAGAGGACAAAGATATAAAAGAGACCTAAGGGGCAACTTTTGCACGGAGGGTGGTACATGTATGGAATGAGCTGCCAGAGGAAGTGGTGGAGGCTGGTACAATTACAACATTTAAAAGGCATTTGGATGGGTATATATGAATAGGAAGGGTTTGGAGGGATATGGGCCGGATGCTGGCAGGTGGGACTAGATTGGGTTGGGATTAGATTGGGATGGGATATCTGGTCGGCATGGATGGGTTGGACCGAAGGGTCTCTATGACTCTATGAAATCACAAGAAAACTGTAATGGCACAATGACATGGAATATACACATATGTACGAGTTTTATTTCTTACAAAAAGCTATGAAATAATCCAATTCATATTTGGTAGGGAGCAATGAGGTCAAATGGGTTGGGGCAATTATGGCAGAGGTGAGAGAGAGGTGTAATAAAAGGAATAGTTACGAGGAGTGCGGTGGAGATTTCTGAGAGATCAACTAAAACATTTCTGCAATGCATACTATAAACAACATTTTGTGGAGTCTCCATGCACTGAGAGACAATTAAACTTTTTTAAATTCAAGTGTTGCCTCACAGTTTCTTGCATACATTCTGCGATCCTGATTCAAGTATATTACTCCATGTTCTCCCGACCATCATCTTCTTGCCACTCATTCCCCGCAATTAAAATAAAAACCATGACACCATGCCTCCTTCTGGACTGGGCACCTGTTCATTATAGTGTTCTTCACTATAAAACTGACAATGGGTATGCATTTTGCAGGTAGGGAATCCAGCTTCACATTTTTACAGGTTAAGCTATCTCCACCCTCACCTCCTTGCACCCATCCTGGGATGGGCACTGATAATAAAAGGAAATCATCATAACCTCTATCGAATACCTTAGCAAGATAAGCAGATTTGAATTGAACACGTGGCTACAGGGATGGTGCAGGAGGGACGGTTTTGTATTCCTGGATAACTGGGGTAGCTGGGACCTCTACAAACAGGATGGTCTTCACCTGAACCAGAGGGGTACCAATATCCTGGGGGGCGGGGGGGGTGGAGAGGTGGAGGGAGGGAAGAGAATTTGTTTAAGCTCTTCTAGTGAATTTAAAAACTTATTCAGCAGGGGGATGGGAACCAAAATTGTAGGTCGAGTATACAGGAGGATGAAAGTAGTGAAGTCAGAACTAAGATTTCAAGATTGCAAGAAGGCACCGGCAGACAAGAAGTTGGTTTGAAGTGTGTCTACTTCAACTCCAGGAGCATCCAGAATAAGGTGGGTGAACTTGCAGCATGGGTTAGTACTTGGGATTGTGATGTTACGACCATTTCAGAGACATGGGTCGGGCAGGGACAGGAATGATTACTGCAGGTTCCGAGATTTACATGTTTCAGTAAGAACAGAGAAAATGGTCAAAGAGGGGGTGATGTGGCACGGTTAGTCAAAGTTGCAGAAAGGACGTTTGAGGACTCCTCTACTGAGGTAGTATGGGCTGAAATTAGAAACAGGAAAAAGGAGAGGTTACCCTGTTGGGAATTCTGTATACGCCCCCAAATGGTTCCACTGTAGACAGTTGGATAGCAAAGATGATCCTTGATAGGAGCAAGAGTGACAGGGTAGTTTTTAATGGGAGTCTTTAACTTTCCAAATATTGACTGAGAATACTAAAGTTCAAGTGTTTTCGATGGATCAGTTTCTCTCCAATGCGTGCAGGAGGGTTTCCCGACACAGTATGTAGACAGGCCAACAAGAGGCGAGGCCACATTAGATTTGGTATTGGGTAATGAACCCAGTCAGGTGTTGGATTTGGAGTTGTTGAGCACTTTGGTCATAGTGACCACAATTCGGTTATGGTTACTTTAGCAATGGAAAGGAATAGGTATATACCGCAAGGCAAGAGGTATAGCTGAGAGATAGGTAATTACAATGTGATTAGGCAAGATTTAGGTTGCAGGGGATGGGCATAATTGAAACGTGGAACTTATTCAAGGACCTGCTACTGTGGGTCCTTGACAAGTATGCACCGGTCAGGCAGGGAGGAAGTTGTCGAGCGCAGGAGTCGAGGTTTATTAAGGAAGTTAAATCACTTGTCAAGAGGAAGGCAGCGGCTTATGTTAGGATTAGATGTGATGGCTCAGTTAGGGCGCTTGAGAGTTACAAGTTAGCCAGGAAAGACCTAAAGAGAGAGCGAAGAAGAGCCAGGAGGGGACATGAGAAGTCATTGACAGATAGGATCAAGGAAATCCCTAAGGCTTTCAACAGCTGTACCAGGAATAAAAGAATCAAGCACAATAGTGGGAAGCTGTGCATGGAGTCAAAAGGAGATAGGGGAAGTGCTAAAATGATTACTTCTCGTCAACATTCACACTAATAAAAGTCAATGTGGTCGAGGAGAATAGGGCGATACAGGCTACTGGACTCAATGGCATTGAGATGCAGAAGGAGGTGTTAGCAATTCTGCAAAAAGTGTAAAAATAGATAAGACCCCTAAGGCCAGATGAGATTTATCCTAGGAAGCCAGGGCTTTGGCTTTGATCTTTATGTCATCATTATCTACAGGAATAGTGCCAGAAGATTGGAGGATAGCAAATGTCGTCCCCTTCTTCAAGAAGGGGAATAAAGACAACCCTGGAAATTATAGACCCGTGAGCCTTACTTCAGTTGTGGGTAAAGTGTTGGAAAGGATTATAAGTGATAGGATTTATAATCATCTAGAAATGAATAAGTTGATTAGGGACAGTCAACACGGTTTTGTGAAGGGTAGGTCGTACCTCACAAACCTGGAGGTCTTTGAGAAGGTGACCAAACAGATGGATGAGGTAAAAGTGTTTGATGTGGTGTATATGGATTTCAGTAAGGCGTTTGATAAGGTTACCCACGGTAGGCTATTGCACAAAATACGAAGGCATGGGATTGAGGGCGAATTAGCAGTTTGGATCAGAAATTAGCTAGCTGAAAGAAAATAGTGGGTGGTGGTTGATGGGAAATATTCAACCTGGAGTTCAGTTATTAGTGGGGTACCGCAAGGATCTGTTTTGGGTCCACTGTTGTTTGTTATTTATAAAAATGACCTGGATGAGGGTATAGAAGGATGGGTTAGTAAATGTGCGGATGATACGAAGGTCAGTAGAGTTGTGGATAGTGACGAAGGATGTTGTAGGTTACAGAGACACATAGATAAGCTGCAGAGCTGCGCTGAGAGGTGGCAAATGAGGTTTAAGGCAGAAAGGTGTGAGTTGATTCACTTTGGAAGGAGTAACAGGAATGCAGAGTACTGGACTAATGGTAAGATCCTTGGTAGTGTAGATGAGCAGAGAGAGCTCAGTGCCCAGGTACATAGATCCTTGAAAGTTGCCACCCAGGTTGATAAGGTTTTTAAGGAGGTATACGGTGTGTTCATTTTTATTGGTAGAGGGATTGAGTTTCGGAACCATGGGATCATGCTGCATCCGTACAAAACTCTTGTGCAGCCACATTTGGAGTATTGTGTACAACTCTGGTCAGTGCACCATAGGAAGTATGTGGAAGCTTTGGTAAGGGTTCAGAAGAGATTTACTCAGAGATTGCCTGGTATGGAGGGAAGGCCTTATGTGGAGAGGCTGAGGAACTTGAGGCTGCTTTCATTAGAGAGGAGGAGGTTGAGAGGCGACTTAATTGAGACATATAAGATAATCAGAGGGTTAGATAGGATGGACAGTGAGAGCCTTTTCCCTTGGATGGTGATGGCTAGCATGAGGGACATAGCTTTCAATTGAGGGGTGATAGATATTGGACAGATGTCAGATGTAGTTTCTTTACTGAGAGTAGTAGGGGCATAGAACACACTACCTTCAATAACAATAGTAGACTCGTCGCCTCTAACGGCATTTAAATGGTCATTGGATAGGCATATGGACGAGAATGGAATAGTGTAGGTTAGATGGGTTCCATGGGTCAGCGCAACAGAGGGTCGAAGGGCCTGTACTGTACTATAATGTTCTATTTAAGTTTACTGATGAAACTGAATTAAATTGCATGGGTGGCATGCAGAAATGTTAAATAAATAATTTGACAGGGTTTATAGAGTTAACATCTAAAAAGATTAAGTGGCAAAACTGGTACCTTTCTTTATAAATACTTTTTACCATATAAAGAACAAACATACATGAAAAAGTCAACTAAAAGACAATGGATAATTAAACAGCTTTCTACTCTTTTAAGGTGCAGTCATTCAACTTTCCTTAGTGAGCAATGAGATCTGCCCAAAGATTCTCACCTTAGCCTGAACGGAATCACAGTACTGGGTTGAGATCCAGAGTGTTCGTACAACTGTATACGCTGCTGTCCAGTTATGTAATTCTCCCAGCTGACCTGCAATGTGGTCACATGCTCAGACCCAATCCTGTCATCAATCTCAAAAATGGCTTCATTCTCCACAGATTGGCTTGAACCTTCAACAATTGCCTGTAAGAATTTTCTTAACCTACTCAATACATTGAGCCGCCACTGCTGAGAAGTAACCCGGCGGTTTGGGTTGACAGATAACATCCAGCAAGATATTTTTCCTCCAGCTTTCAATTCCTTTGTCAATTTCTGATGAGAAATTAGCTCCAGAAAATTCTTCAGCAGGATGCTGCTATGGTCTGTAAGAAGTTCAGGGTAATGTTCCAACAAAACATCTAAGATCTTCAAGGCATCCTCTTGTATCCCTTCTACTATGTGAGTCATTGCACTAGAAAGGTGTGCACAAACCAAAGGATAAAAAGGGGCCATCTGCTCACCAGAGATTCGAGGAGCTAGAAAGTTTAAAAGTTGAACAGTTGCTGATCTCACGGTGGGGTCTTTGTCTGTGAACACAGCTGCTACGTCACTGAGAATATTGGAGAGGTGAGATGTGATTACTGATGGATGTTGCGATACAAGGTCTTTTAGACCAATCAGAGCACTCTGTTTAATGCCCGAACTATAATGGTGCAACTGTGTCAGCAGATCCTATTAAGAGGGAAAAGGAAAGTTAAATTAACATCTGTACACTTTAATGGCAATATGAACAAAACATTCTCACAAATGCTTCAAAATCTTCCAGAACATGAAGTAACAAATTTGTTGAGAAATAATTCTATGAAATAAAATAATGAAGTTGTAAATACAGCCTAAGCCTCACTGAATGGTGGAACAGAATACAGGGATTAAACAGTCTACTTCTTGCGCAACATAAAAGATGGAACAGATAAAGTCAGACTGCTCAAAACACTTAACTTCTTAACGGAATTAAACTTCGGAGGCTGAACAGCAATGCTGAAGAGTAATAAAGATGAGATCATGGTGGAACAGATAAAGGCTTCAGTAGCAGCTGGGCTAAATCACGGAGGCAGGTGCAATTATGAAGATGGCCAGTCGGGGAAGATGCAGATAAGGCAAATCCCTAGCGGGAAATCTAGAACAAGGTGGTACAGTTAAAAATATGGAGTCTCCCAGTGAAGACATAAGAGGAGGGTTTCTTTACCATTTGGGCAGAGAGTTCTATACTCCCACTCATGGGAGTGGAATGAGTGTTTCCTTGTTCTAATTTTAAGATTATGTCATCAGAGAATATAATTTCTCCTACCTAATCTATAAATTCCTTTTTGTCATTTAAAGGACAGGGGTGACAAATAGATGTGAACACCCACACATCCACATTTCTCTAAGTCACACATCAACTTGACCTGGAGCGCTAAAATGATTACCTGACTACTACTGGGTCACAAACCTAGATCTTCGTCCACAACAGCAGTGTTGTACCTATATTACATGGAGAACAATGATTCAGATAACCAACATCTTGGTCCAAGAGGTAGCTTTAAGCAGTTTCTTGAATAACAAAAGCAAAAACAAGGTAGAGAATAATAATGAAGTAGGAAGAATAATGAAGTAGGAAGGGGATTTCAGTGAGTAATGATTAGAGTGGTGCTGGAAAAGCACAGCAGTTCAGTTAGCATCCAAGGAACAGTAAAATCGACGTTTCGGCCAAAGGCCCTTCATCAGTGCTGAGCTGGAAGTTTGGAGCTGGGGTGAGGTGGGGGAAGGGGAAAATGAGGAAACTGTTGAAGTCCACATTGATGTCCTGGGGTTGAAGTGTTCCGAGGCGGAAGATGAGGCTTTCTTCCTCCAGGCATCGGGTGGTGAGGGAGCACGGTGAAGGAGGCCCAGGGCCTCCATGTCCTTGGCTGAGTAGGAAAGGGAGATGAAATGTTGGACCACGGGGTGATGTGGTTGATTGGTTTGGGTGTCCCGGAGATGTTCCCTAAAGCACTCTGCTAGGAGGTGTCCAGTCTCCCCAATGTAGAGGAGACCACATCGGGAGCAACAGATACAATAAATGATATTGGTGGATGTGCAGGTAAAACTTTGATGGATGTAGAAGGCTCCTTTGGGGGCTTGGATGGAGGTGAGGGAGGAGGTGTGCGCGCAGGTTTTGCAATTCCTGCGGTGGCAGGGGAAGGTGCCAGGACGGGAGGGTGGATTGTTGGGGGGGGTGGACCTGACCAGGTAGTCATGGAGGGAACTGTCTGCGGAAGGCGGAAAGGGGTGGGGAAGGAAATATATGCCTAGTGGTGGGGTCTGTTTGGAGGTGGTGGAAATGTCGGCGGATGATTTGGTTTATGCGAAGGTTGTACTACTCTTGAATACAGTCCTCTTGTGTGTTCATTCAAACTTCGGTACATCACTAATGCCTGCCAAACCAGAATGTTCATTCTTTAAAGGGCTAAACTTTTAGGTAATTCCTGAAAATAGTAAAGTTTTAGCAAACAACAAGAATTAACACATTTTTATCCTTCACTCGATAATTCAGGGGATAAAGTTTCCCTCTATGAGATACTCCAACACAGGGACTAGGCAATTACCTTGTGCTAATTTAGTCATGACAGCCAAGAGAATTTTTGGGGCAGATCAAATGACTTGGTAGTCCAAGGGTAGAGGCACGGAAGAGATTAATCAGGGTTTCTACCCAGGTTTATCCTGCTGGAAGCACTCACATAGAAACTGAATTTGAGAATAGGATCTATCACCTCTGTGTGTCGACACATTCACTATCTTGACAGCACACAAACTGGCACTTGGGTGATCACGAAATATAAATTTACCTTCAAGAAAAGAAAAGGAAAACAGAACAGTGCAGTGGACTTATCCAGATTGGACTGTCAGATGAACCAAACCAGGGATAGAACACATACCTTTATATTAAGTTTACGGTGATTTGTTGGTAATGATGCATCACTCTTCAGTTGCTGTGGAACATGGATGGCACGTGTTTTGAATTTGGTATTGGTTACATTATCTGCTTTTGGTTTTCTTTTGCCAACTTTAAGTTTCACCTTTTGAAAGTCATCTTGACGCTTTCTCTTCTTTGTCATCTTGGTTTACCCTGCAAAGAACACGGATTATTAACTTGTCAAAACAAAATGGTGGACCTCATGGAAAATGCCTCAGGTTTTCCTCTAACTTTAAACCAAAAGAGCCACCCTGAGACACTTGCACACCTCCAAGTGGCCATCTACAAGAGACTGCATTAGAAGTCATTGATCAATTTGCTTTCAACTGACCAACATCGGAAAATACAGAGAGGAAGTGTAATGAACAAAGAATAAGAAGTTCAAATTGGCAGTGATCAGATGGAAGGCAGAACCGAAAGGACTACTGCTACACCAAATTATCGTTATCATCCTCCAAATCCATTTACAAAAATTCTTTAGGACTCAGCCACACAGTTTCTTGTGATCTTGTACATACCTACATGACAGATGAACACTTAATTTATTGCAGTTTAATGTGCTACCAGTATTGCTTGAAGATCTGAACCCCCTGCAGGGTGTCTCGGTTCCACAATCGGTCAATAAACACTCGCAATTGGCCTGGCTGTTAAGACTTCACTCTTTATTTCTAATACAGCCAGGCACAGAGTGTCCAGAAACACAGAGCTTGTGTACTTCTGTGTTCCTCAGAGGAGCTGCACACATGTCTTAAAACAAAGACATTTTTTACATTTCTTAAAAGGAGAGTACAGGCCATGATTGCATAGTACATTCAAACACTTACTAATCAATACACAATACTGTTTTATTTGACAGTTACTTCATCCAATGATATTTCCTGGGAACCAACTTTACTTACCAATACTTAGGCCACCCTTATCCCACTAACCGAGCCACTGTACCTGCATCTGAAGGTCAGTCAGGAAGGCTAGTAATGCCTTGCCTAGTCGGGTTATTTCTATGCTTTAAAGGGCGCATTATCTGCTAATCTCTATTGAAGCCGAGTATTGCTGACATCATGACAGAGGAGACTCCTCCAGTTAAAATAACCTTGCGACAACACACATTTTTAAAATTAAAAATAGAAATTGCTGGTGAAACTCAGCAGGTCTGGCAGCATCCATGGGAAGAAAACAGAGTTAAGGTTTTGAGTCTAGTGACTCTGTTTACCAATTTCTGTTTTTGTTGCAAATCTCCAGCATTCACAGATTTTTGGTTTATTTTAATAGTTTCACCTGTTCATTCATGTTACGACACATGTCGGGGCTAGATGTGCTTTGAACCTTCTGACCCAGAGGCAGGGACAGTACCATTCATTACACCACTCCAGTGATTAAGTATACTACTTCTGCTGTCAAGATTAAAACATGTTGTTATCTTCCCACCACGTTCAACAAGCAAAGCAATAAGAAAGTTTTTCCAATCTTACACCTATGATACTTTATCAATATTCTTAAATTCCAAGTTTAACTATTAATTTGAGAGACAAATATACCAATGCATAAAATTTGTTACTACTTCAAATTCTTGAATGCGAGATTGGACTACCACAGCCTCGCTATCACTGTCAAATTGCACTATTTCTCATATTAGTAGATTAGTTCACAATGCAAGTGAGGTTTTTATAGATCTCAGAGTGGGTAAAAATAGCTGGGGGGGGGGGTAGAAAGAAAAGAGAGAAAGAATCATTAAAAGAAAAATAGATGTGGTTAGGCATAGGCAATTACATTATAGCAAAAGGATAAAAAGGTTACTGATGACAAAACCAAAAACACAAAAGAGTAAAGCCAAAGAAAACTCAGACTTGAGAATAAATTTTCACCAAATTTATTTCTACTGCCAGATTTGTTGAAACCCCAAAGAAATTGCACTTAGTTTCAAGTTTCACCTGGGAGAATACAATTGCCAGAGTACAGGCTGGATCCTTCATTTGGTCAGAGTTAGCAAAGAGGACATTATTTTCATTCCCTAATTGAGATTTAGAAATTAGATGTCGTCCCATTTCCCTATCCCCATATCAATCGAAGCAAACACTCAGACACAGTATGGTTTTACCTCCATCTTTATTCCAGGTACTGGAGGGAGAGAACAATCGCCCACGTGTACAGAGATATGAGCTCTTGGCTTTCTCTTGAACAGCAGATCCTTAAGGAATCACTTACGGGGAGTAGCCTCCAAATAAGGCAACATCTATATTGATTGGGTGACCATTACAATCAGCGAGCATCAACAGTAAAAATTAAGCCACCTAGCATTAGGCAGTGAATGTTCTTAAACCTTGTTAACTGGTTTCACATAATGAATGCTTTTTACCTTGTTAACTGACTTTACAGAATGAATGCTTTTTTATCTTGTTAAATGGCTTTACATAAGGAATGATTTTTCACCGCTACCCTTGCCTCCAGCACCTCATTGTTTACTGCAAGTTCTTATCTGATCCAAGTTATGCTAGCTAAACCTTTTGTCAAGCAAAACTTTCTGTACCTGTTCACACTTTATAAAAATTATCATTCCCTCCTTTTTTCATTTCATGACACTTAGACTGCAATACTAGCTTCCATAAGACTCTGACAGCCAATATTTAAGTTAAATTATCTTCACACAGTTTACAATCATTATAACAACAAAAGTTACTAGTCCGTTACAGTAAACAGAGTTTTAAGAATCCTCCCACATGGAAAAAATTCACCAGTAAAGTTCTTAGTGACCACTCCATTCCCTCCAAGTTGAATGGAAACGAGCCAGTTCTTCAAAATCTCCGTCAGAAAACAAAATCCAATCCTGTTCTTGCACACCATTTCTCAGAGAAATCTGAATTCTTGGATAAGGGCAGTTGAATACTTAACAAAACTGACGAGACTTCCATTTTTCCGGAGATGCTTCAGATGGAGGATATTAGCACATCTGAGTGCTCAGTGCAGCAGCTGTGGGCTTGGTGAACACAGCATTCTTTGCTGCGTCTACTCCCGCTCTGCTGTTAAAATGTGACAAAGCCAACTGGCTGTTGTGATGTTAGGTTAATCAGTGAACCGACATATCCCTTAAAATGATCAAAAGAAAAAAGGTAAAGCTCACGTGGTTTAATGTCGCAGGAAAGTCACTATCAAAAAGCATACAGACCTCCTTTTTAGCGTTGTTAGCTTCTTCACTTTTCTTGCTCATAACTGGGGAGCTAATTGAATCCATTGGATCAGGTTATGGAGAGGTGGACGGTGGTCCGAAGGTGTGCTTTACCTGTGAATGGTGAAACTCTAGAGACTATGCTAGCTGCTTAAAGTTTCTTTGCATTTCCACACTCATTCCTTCTTTGCCAAGGTGATTACCAGTCTGAAAACAGTCACACATGCAACTACACTAAATTGTGCCTGCCTATTTCAACATTCTTACTCTGCTCACTATTTATGACATTATCAAGTTTTGTACAATCCATAAACTTCTAAATTGTTCTGTCTAAACAATTTAGTCATTTGTAAGCAACAATCAATGGTCCTAAAATTTTAATCCTCGGAGGACCCCATTCAGGTTATTAAAAAATTATTTTTCTTTAACAAAGTGTTATTTGGCTAATGTGAAAGCTGTCCAGAAAATTATTTCTAAAGTCTGGAACAGAAAGAAAGCAACAAAATGTTTCTTGTGCTTTAGCAACTGAAGAGGCAGTTTCAGTTCAAATTTAAATCTCAAATATTCGTGGGAAACAAATGCTGAATATTTTAAAATATGTTCTCCAAATGAAATTTCCCAACTAAAACAGTTGGAATTATAGTGGCAACTTTGCCAGAGATCAACATTCTTTGAATTTGCAATATGATGGGGGCCAATAAAGTCGTAACAATAATTAACAGAACTGAAAACAGCTCAGCCTTAAGTTCTAATATTCTCTAAAATCTTAACAAAACAAAACAAAAAACATCAAACTCAAAATGCACTCTTGCTTTTGTGAAAACTCTGTATTAAAAACACAGCAGCAAGGATATTTTAATACAATACTCTCATCTGGCTAAAGCATGACCACTGACCCAACTGTGCCTGTTTTTAAAAAAAACACATTGTAGAATTGCAAACAAATCAGGAGCTCAAGGCACGCAAATCAATTTGTTTTACGGTTATCAGTTTGATAAATTTTAAAAAAAAGAACATAATGTTATACAATTTCAATGTAAAAACAAAATCTGCCCCATTACATAGCCCACAAAACAGACTGAATTGAGATCCTGATTCAAACAAGGTAAAACAGTTACTTAAAAGGATTTTCTGAACCGGTACTTTCACGAACCAAAAAACTTAAATATCAAACACTGACAGCATGGCACAATTTACATTGAAACTTCCTTTTTTTAAACTTATGTATTAATACAACCTTAAATTTCAGCATTACTTATTTTTTGCCTCCTCTCATTGGAATTACACTTAGAAAAAGAGAAAGCCCTTGCAGTGGGCCACAGGGCACTGGAGTCCAAGACATTCTCTTCCCCCAGAACAAAGACACGCAGAACCTCAAAATTTCACCACTAGTGAACTTTAACCCTTTTTACACTTTACTCCTCATGGGGACTCAAACCGCAATTAAACAGAGAGGACTCAAATCTCAATTAGACCCAGGGGACTTGAACCTCAATTCAGCCCAGAGGAGTCAAACCTCTATTTGTCAGCACGTTTATGAAATGGTTTCTCTCCACTGAGCTGATTATTGTTCGAAGAGTCCATAGAATAGAGAGCAACTGAACGAGGGGACCATTTCCGACACACAGGAATATCGAGAGGGACCAAGGTTTAAATCTTACCTTGTGGGGCCACCCGTCTCGAGATACCAGTGTTCCAGGTGATCACTGATATCGTCCGATTGTAATTATTCCTTTGGATCCTGCTAATATTGTCGTCCCGTTTCCCTATCCAGTATCAGTCAAAGCAAACATTCAGAGACACAGCATGGCTTTATTTACCTCCTTCATCTTTATTTCAGGCCCTGGAGGGAGAGAGAACGATTGCTCACATGCAGAGAGACATGAGTCATCAGTCTTCTCTCGAACAGTAGATTCTTAAGGAATTATATAGTCACTTACAGGGACCAGCTTCCAAATATGGCAACATCTATACTGATTGTAACGGTCACCCAATCAGCGAGCATCCACAGTAAAGATTAAGCCATCTAGCATTATACAATGAATATTCTTAAATCTTGTTAAAAAAAAATCACACAACACCAGGCTATAGTCCAACAGGTTTAATTGGAAGCACACTAGCTTTCGGAGGGACGTTCCTTCATCAGGTGATAGTGGAGGGCTCGATCCTAACAGAATTTATAGCAAAAATTTACAGTGTGATTTAACTAAAGTTATATATTTGAAAAATTGATTGTCTGTTAAGCCTTTCGTCTGTTAGAATACAGTGATAGTTTCACTTCTTTCATATGTAAATCACAAAACCTTTTTTTTAAAAAAAGTTGCATTCTCGGGTTAGCTGTTAACAATGGTGATAGCTAGACAATATGTTGGCAACATATTGTCTAGCTATCACCATTGTTAACAGCTAACCCGAGAATGCAATTTTTTTTTAAAAAGGTTTTGTGATTTACACATGAAAGAAGTGGAACTATCACTGTATTCTAACAGACGAAAGACTTAACAGACAATCAATTTTTCAAATATATAACTTTAGTTAAATCACACTGTAAGTTTTTGCTATAAATTCTGTTAGGATCGAGCCCTCCACTATCACCTGATGAAGGAGCGTCCCTCCGAAAGCTAGTGTGCTTCCAATTAAACCTGCTGGACTATAACCCGGTGTTGTGTGATTTTTAAACTTTGTACACCCCAGTGCAACACCGGCATCTCCAAATCATGACTTAATCTTGTTAAGTGACTTCACATAATAAATGCTTTTCACCTTGCTATCTGACTTTACATAATGAATACTTTTTCACCTCATCAACTCACTACCCTTGCCTGAGCACCTCACTGTTTCCTGCAAGTTCTTATCTGATCCAAGTCATCTGGCTGAGTATTTTGTCAAGCAACCCTAAACGTTTTCCCCACCTGCTCATACCTTATACACTTTCAATTACAGTTCTCATTCCTGACGGTTATGAAAGAAATGCCACCAGAACTACATGTCTGAATATCAAGTGACAACAGGATTTGAATTTAAATATCACCAACTTTAAAACAGCCTGCCAAAGCTGAACACAAGCAATCATTTGGATGAGTTACTGGATGCAAGGTGGTACCAAAAGCATTGATAAGAACATTGATTTCTTCCTGAATTAGAGTATGAGAAAAATAAACTTATTTCATTCCCTTAGCTCTTTACTTATGATCTATTTGTTTAGAAAAGTTCAGTTGGTTTATTTCACATTACTAATACAATTATACAAAGCTTTATAGTGTACAAGTATACTTTCCTTGCACTTAAAACACAATCTTTTATTTGGGTCAATTTACCCACAAAAAATACTCTTGTATCGGAAGTGGGAAGAAGAGTCAGTTTACATATGTTATCTGACATGCTTTCAATTGTGGCACAGGATTCTTTATATATGCGTAATTTAAGCTTTTGTTTCTTTTTCTGAAAAACAGCATGAAAAGGTAGCAGTCTATCAAATGAACACTTCAGGGCAATATCAGCTTAGGTTCTGTGGTCATCCTAGCCAAAATGTTCAAAGAATAAAGCAAAAACACACAACTTTTCTTTCCTTTTATAAATCTCTCTTAGATTCCTTAATCCAATGAATTGTGAAAGAAAAGTTCAAGATCAGTTCCCGTAAATCTGATCACTCCACTTTTGCCCAGATCACATCCATGGTTTTCTAAAGTCAAGTCAGTTTATCATGCTTTTCATGCACATTTTCTGAATGACATATCAGATTTCAAGGAGAGTGAGCATTTATTCCCTAAGTACTATTACAACCATCAGATGTAAACCTGCCTTTTCAAATCAGAAGAAAGCAGTTTCTAGTTAAAATGTCATATTCTATGACTGCAAAGAGGTCACAAGGCCAGAATCTTGACAATATTTGTATTGATATTTCTAATTTATTATTACACGTGGATAGTTTAGGTAGCTTTTGCCAGAGTAAGAAGTTTTGATTCTGTTAAAGTCTTTAGTGAAAGAATAACTAGAAATCATGCATTGAAAAATGCGATAAATTTGTTAATTTGAATAAAAATGTTGTGTGGGTTTCTGCAAGTTAATCATGAACGAGGTTACAGAATACAATGACTATCTTTCTCTAAAACCAGAGACCAGATTGGTTCAACAAGCTAAGAACAACAGTTATGAGAACTTGAGGGAATTAACCTGAAAACTGGAGTACTGTATACAGTTTTGGTTACATTATCAAGGGAAGGATTTTCTGGCTCTGGAATGAGTATAACAAAGGTTTACCAGACTGATTCCTCGTAAGAATTGAACTTGAGTGCAATAGAAATTTTTTTTGTTACATGTAAGTGTTTTCACTTCTTGTCAGGATATAGTTTATTCATGTTTTTGATCAAATTTACTTTGTATCTGTCTCTACAATTGTGTGATACAATTTTCACTACATTTTTACTCATGCAAGTCTGCAACATTAATTAGAAAACAGAGTCAACATGTGCTGGGGTCAATCTGTTCAGAGAACCGACTGGATCAGTTAAGCCTACATTCACTAAGAAGATGAGCGGAGAAGAATTAGAGGGGAATCTTGGACATCTATAAAATATTAACAGTACCAGACAAGGTAAACACAGGAAGCATGTTTCTAATAACTGGGGAGTCCAGAACTAGGGGTAAGCCATTTAGTTCAGGGATGAAGAGAAACTTCTTCACTCTGTGGTGAGCCTGTGGAATTCTCTGCCACAGAAAGCAGTTGAAGCCAGAACACTGCACGGTTTTCAAGGAGTTAGATATAGTTCTTGAGGCTAAAGAGATCAAAGGGTACGGGGAGAAAGTGGGACCAGGGGTACAGAGTTAGATAAGAGCCGTGAATGTAGGCAGAGCAGGCTCCAAAGGGCCGAATGGCCTCCTCCTGATCCCATTTTTATGTTTCTATGAAAATTATTATTCCCATCTGCTTTCCAGTCTAGACATATGCCTACCACAAATCCACATGACATGAACAAAAATCACATATCAAGCCATTTACAACAAGTTATTTAACTTTACTTGGAGCTATTACAAATAACAAAATTGAAACAAAATATAAATGGTCTGTTTCCATGCTATACACCTCTATGACTCCATGACTCTAGGACTATATACATACCAAATAATTTTGACTGGGAGCATTTTGCTTGGAGTAAAAATTAAAGAAATAAAGCAAAGCTCACTTTTTGGGGCTCTCACAGAGAGATTTCCTACATCATACCCCAGAGACAGTGGGATATGTAGTAAAATCTCTCACCAGGCTGCTCCAGAGGTAAGTAATAAAATCTCTGACCAGGCTGATTTGAAAACATCAACCCCAGCACATGTTGCAGACTTGCATGAGGAAAACTGTAGTGAAAACTGTATAACAGTCGTAGAGACAGATACAAAGTAAGTTTGATCAAAAACATGAATAAACTGTATCCTGACAAGATGTGTGCCAACACAACGATCGCGACATCATACTAAGTAAGTAATTGGGTCCCGGAGTTATAATTATCCAACTTAAAACGCTCATACTTATGAATACAATCTCATACATTATTTTGAATTTTTAAAGACCTAATATGTAAACATTTCTCATACTTATGAATGGCTGCTTTCCACTGTCCTGCATTGTGCTCTGACTGGCAATCAAATCAACTTGTGAGAGGACTCCAAAATGGCAGGGAATGCCTGTATTTCCTTCCAAACCCTCTTTTTTTCATGCAAAAAGAGGAAATACAACACCTCTTCCAATACCACAGTACAATGGCCCAAACACTCCAAGACTCCAAGATATAATAATTTACATGTACTTTCTCAACCTTACTGCATAAGTGGGTTCTTCTACAATGGGAAGATCTCCACAATTTGTTTCCTGTGTGATTCTTGAACACCACTTCTACCCATTAACAATCTCTGGTTATTCCACAAAGTGAGTCACAGACCTTGTCATATTGCCAGGATTGGAGGGTTTGAGCAATAGGGAGAGGCTGAACATGCTGGGGTCATTTTCCCTAGAAAGTCAGAGATTCATAAAGTCATAACAGGCATGAATAGGATAAACAAACAGCGTCTTTTCCCATGACTGGGTGAGTCCAAAACTAGAGGGCACAGGTTTAAGCTGAGAGGGACAAGATTTAAAAGGGCCCCAAGGGGCAACGTTTTCACAGAGAGGATGGTGCATGTATAGAATCAGTTACCAGAGGAACTTTTGGAGGCTAGTACAATTACAATATTTAAAAAGCACTTGGATGGGTCTATGAATAGGAATGGTTTAGAGGGATATGGGCCAAATGCTGGCAAATGGGACTAGATTTATTTAGGATAACTATTTGGCATGGATCAACTGGACCGAAGAGTCTGTTTCCATGCAAAGTATCTCTATGATTCGATGTGGGTTTACCTCTTTTTTTTTGCTGCTCTTCATCTGTACTAGCTTTCAGTCCTTGGGAGCTACCATGCACCAGAAATCTGGACTGACTTTTGTTTCTCCAAATTCCATCGGATATGATTATTTCTGTTGGTTTTCAGATGTTCAGCCAACCAACGCTGAGCTATACCAAAGTTCTGAAATATACTACATCCATTCAGGAGGTTCTCAACCATGAATCACTAGGGAAAAACAATCATACCCTAATGCATATTATCCTCAGGTGCAATATCAGTGTGACACACTAACCTGATCAGATTACAAGTTTACACATACATTAGAAATAAGTATCATTTCACAAATATTTAAAAAATAGAAAATACTGTGGATGCTGGAAATCTGAAATAAAAATAAGGCTCTGGATTAACTCAGCAGATATGGTAACATCTGCAGAAGAAATAAAGTTGATGTTTCAAGTCTGGTATAACTTATTAGAACAGACTCAAAACGTTAACTCTGCTTCTCTCTCCACCGATGCTGCCTGACCTGATGGAGTTTCTCCAGCAGTTTCTCTTTTAAAATCAGTTCCACAAAATCTGTTGCAAATCCTAATTTATACTTCATGTTCTGCACAAAGACTATTTCAGTTTTACTGATCGGACGTCCACAAAATTTATGTGTATGGAGAAAGAAAAGAAATCGCACAATGTTTCGAAAATATTTTTCTGGCAGAGTTGTGCTCACTCAAAATAATTGTGCGGTGGCGGTGGTGGTGGGGGGGGACGCCAATGATACTACATCCACTTGTGAAGTTCTTATCAAACCATGGATCACAAGAGAAAAACAACATTTCAAACAATTCATCAACTGATGCAAGATCAAGAACCTGAAATGTTAACTCTTATCTCTCTGCAGACCTGCCACACGATGGTTAGCATTTGCAGATGGTTCCATTACTTTTGGACAAAAACAGGGGACCTGTAGAAAGAAAATCAATATTCCCCCGTCCCCACAGCCCACAGCCAGCAAGGGGCCCACTCAGGCCGCGCCAACATAATACAACATGCGTTGAGGCGTCTCAGCAGCACCACCACCACCACGGGGCAGGAAACAGAGAGCGGGACGGCCTCCGGTTTCAGTTGTTCGCACACACTCCCGATGCCAGACACTCACCACCCCAATCCGCCCCCGTCATATCCATCCCCCACATCCTTTACCTGGCACGCCGCCTTCTCGCCGCTTCCACCAACCGCCAGAAACACAAGGGGTCCTTCCCCGGGCTCCTCCTCCTCTACCAACACGCATCATAGGTGGCCGCTTTGTTCCTGTGTTACTAACGACGGTGCTGGCTGTCCCTGCGGTGTGCTTTCTCTCCTTCTGTCATAATCCATCAAGCTCCTTCCCGCTGCATCGGTCTATGCGGCTGTTCGCCGTTAGTTTCAAGAGTCGGTGAGAGGGCGGCCGGCCGAGGTCCTAAGACACGGGCCTCTGGGAAATGTAGTCTTGAGCATGAGGGACAAGCTCCTGGCAATGATGTTAAAAAAAATCACACACCGGATTGTAGTCTAACAAGTTTACTTGGAAGTACAAGCTTTCAGAGCATTGCTCCTTCGTCAGGTAACTAGTGGGGAAGGATCATGGGACACAATTTATAGTAAAAGATCAAAGTGTCATACAACTGATGTGATGTACTGAACAAATCTAGATTGCTAGGAAAAAGTAAGGACTGCAGATGGAGATCAGTCAAAAAGTGTTGTTCTGGAAAAGCACAGCTGGTCGGGCAGCATCTGTGGAGCAGGAAAATCCACGTTTTGAGCAAAAGCCCTTCATCATGAATTTGTGGCGTGGGGGCTACGGGCCCTTTTCTGATGAAGAATTTATACTTGAAACCAAGATTGCTGTTACGTCTTCAAATCACTAAGAATGTAGATGCAGGTTTTGATTGATTAATATGCAAGTCCCAGCCCAGAGATAAAACCTTAAGAAAAAGGTGACATCTCAGCTCAGACAATGTATTAAAGGAGTGAGGTTAGAGTCTGTCTGTACCTCAACTTTAAGTCAGACTGGTTCTATTTCCAAAGTAGGAACTTATAAAATGTAACATGGACTGATTGCTTATAGATTGTGCGCTTTTTGAACAAAATAGAATGTATCTGCAAATACAAATCTGCGAATGCATATTCACCCCATAGACTTACACACACGCAAAAGAGGGAGGGGGAAAGAGAGACAGACAGACACACACACACACACACACACACACACAGTGTCACAGGCATATATTCTGATGCACTCATGCACACACACAGTGTGTGTGTGCTTGAGAGTGTGTGCATGAGGGTAACAGAATATACGCCTGTGACATGAAGCCACAATACAGGTGACCTCACCACACTATACACCCGCACATTTATACACACACACACACACACACTCACGGCATACCCTCCGTCACACACGTGCACAAACTCTATTAAGCATGCACATCTCCCTCTCCCTCACACACACAAGTTTATGGGTGAATTTGCGTTTGTCGATTTGCAATTGCAGATACATTTTATTTTGTTCGAAAAGCACACAATCTGTCGGCAGTCAGTCAATGTGACATTTTATAAATTCCTACTTTGGAAATAGAACCAGTGTGACTAAAGGTTGAGATACAGACAGACTTTAAATTTCACTCATTTAATGCATTGTCTGAGTGGAGATGTCACCTTTTTTAAAATATACTGATAAAACCTTAAGTTATCTTGGGGCTGTGACTTGAAAGAAAATCTGGGATTTACATATTAATCAATCAAAACCTGCATCCACATTCTAAGTGATTAAAGACTTAACAGTAATCTACGTTTGTTTAGTACATCACATCAGTTGTATGACACTTTGATCTTTCATTCTAAATTTGGTGCCCTCCGATCCCGCCCTACTAGCAACCCGATGAGGAGCAGTGGTTTGAAAGCTTGTACATTCAAATAAACCTGTTGGACAATAATCTAATGTTGTGAGATTTTTAATTTTGTCCACCCCAGTCCAACACCAGCACTTCCACATCTTGGCAATGAAAATAGAAATAAAACAAAAACATATTATATCAATTAAATAAAACAAAAACAGAAATTGCTAGAGAAACTCAGAAACACTGGCAGCATCTATGGAGAGAAAACAGAATTGACGTTTTGAGTTAAATGACCCCTTCACAACTAAAAGCAGGACAACTAGGAAGAGATGGTATTTCTGCTGGGTAGGAGGAGAGAAATGAGCAGACAGTGAGAGAGAAAAAACAGAGGCAGACAAAGGATTATTGATACTAGGCCAGGGAAGGAGTAGGAGAAAGTGAGGACTGCAGATGCTGAAGGTCAGAGTCGAGAGTGTGGTGCTGGAAAAACACAGGAGGTCAGGCAGCATCCAAGGAGCAGGAGAATCGTCAGGCAGCATCCAAGGAGCAGGAGAATCGGCGTTTCGGGCAGAAGCCGCCAGCGTAACATCGACCGCCTCAACCTGTCCTCCCCTCTCACCCACTCCAACCTCCCACCCTCCCAACAGGCAGTCCTCCACTCCAATCTCACCATCAAACCCGCAGACAAGGGGGAGGTGGCAGTAGTAGTTTGGCACACCGACCTCCACACTGCTGAAGCCAGGCACCAACTCACAGACACATCCTCCCACTGACCCCTCAACCACAACCTCACCTCCCATCACCAAACCATCAACTCCCAGACCATCCACAAACTCATCACCTCTGGGGATCTCCCATCTAAAGATTTTCCTGATGAAGGGCTTATGCCTGAAACGTCGATTCTCCTGCTCCTCAGATGCTGCCTGACCTGCTGTGCTTTTCCAGACAACACTCAGGGAAGAAGAAGTAGCTAGATGATGATAATGGGAAGTCTGAGTAATTGAAAATGGATTGGCTGTTATTTTGCCATTTTGAGACAATACCTGGGGTTGTGGGGTAGGTAATAAACCATATATTGCCTTGAGCTTTGCTGGAGCAGACATGTGTCTGAGATAGACATGTGTTTTCCTCTATATTGAAGACACAAATTGCAGACTGGGTGATTGCAGAACACTTATGCCTGCCATTTCAATATACATCACCATGTTCCCATGTCAACCTTTCTGTCTCAGGCCTGCTACAGTGCTCTAACAAAGCTCATCATAAACAGAGATACTTAGGCACCTCATGGCCTTAGGGACTCAAACACTGAATTTAACAATTTCAGAGCATGAACACTTATTCCTCGTCTATTACCTACTCCCACAATCCCAGGTCCTGTCATAAAATAGGCCTTCTTCAATTCAACCACCCATTTTCAACTGCTTAATCTACATTATCACCTCTCTGGCTTGTGTTATTTCCGAGCCTACTATGAACAAACCCTTTGTCTGCCTATCTTTTCTTCTCTCTCTGGACTCACTCTCCAAACATCCTTTGCTCCTTCTGCTCTCTGTCATTAGTATATCATCTTTTCGAAGCTGCCTCTCGTTCTGAAGAAGGGTAACAGGACTGGAAACATTAACAATGAAAAAAAAAGAGAATACTGGCAACTGTCAGCAGCTCAAACAGCCTCTGAATTAAACATTTACCCCAACTATTAGAAGTGTAATATTTCAAGGAGGTAAAATAGGGCAAAGGTGGATAATGGAAACAAGAAAATCTGTTAAAGACTGGAAGGCAGGAGAGAGTGGATGACAAGCTAAGGCCAAAGCAAAAGTGATGCTGTAACAAGAGGAGGCATGAATGGCAAAGTGCTGAACAGATACTGTCCAAAAACAAGAGAAAAAAACAGGACGAAAACAGTGTGAATGATTTGAGTCCAATATGACTCTTTGAACCTTCAGATCCAAAACGAGGGAAGACAGACCAAATACCCCAAAGCAAAAGGAGTGCTAATGGTAGCTGAAAAGAGATTTAGATGAAGAAATTAGATCAGTTCTGCTGACAGCAAACCCAGACAAACAAATCACTGAGGAGAGGGAAAAATGGAGTACGATTGAAAGGGAGGACACAGTTCATGGTCTGCAGTTGATGAATTCAATGTTAAGCTCTGAAGGCCATAAAGTGCTAAAGTAGAAAGTGAGGTGTTGTTGCTCCAGCTTCGAACAGGGTTTCACTGGACAACTGCAACAGGCCTAGAACAGAATTCTAGTATCAAAGCAAGATATGTTAACATGGGAACGTCAACAACTTAAGTTAATGGCTGAAAATAGGTTAGCTAGTCTTAACAGCAACCATTCATAGCTACTTTTCATTTGTATATCTATTACCATTGGTATTCCTTATGCCTTTTGGTCTGGGGCATCCTTATCATCTGTTCCACTTGCTCCTCTTTCCTCCTTTTTGACAGCATAAAGCACATTATTTTTTCAGGCGCATTCAATTCCAAAGAAAAGTCATATTTCAAAATGTGAACTCAGTTTCTGACTGCACAGACACTGCCAGAGCTGCCTGAGATTCTCCAATATTTTCTATTTGTATTTCAGATCTCCAGGATCTGCAGAACCTGCTTTAGATTATAAAGTTGCAATCTCAAAATTGAATGTAAAGTCAAAGAGAAGTTCCTTGAAATTGGAATCCCAGGTGGACAGGATTGTGAAGGTGGTGTTTGATATGCTTGCCTTTCTTGGTCAGTGCATCGAGTATAGGAGTTGGGAGGTCAAGTTGTGGCTGGACAGGACATTGATTTGGCCACTTTTGAAATACTGGTCTCCCTGCTATGGGAAGGATATCATGAAACTTTAAAGGGTTCAGAAGATTTAAGGATATTGCCAGAGTTGCATGATTTGAGTTGTAGGGAGACACTGAATCTTCCATGGAACATCGAAGACTGAGGGGTGACCTTAGAGAAGTTTATAAAATCATGAAGGGGAAGGATAGGGTAAATAGCCAAGGCTTTTCCCCAGGGTGGGAGAGTCCACAACTAGAGAGTAAGGTTTAGGATGAGAGGGGAAAGCATTAAAAAGAGACCTAAGGGGCAACTTTTTCACTCAGAGCGTGGTGAATGTATAGAATGAGTTGCCAGAGGAAGTGGTGGAGACTGGTATAATTACAATATTTAAAAAGGTATCTGCATGGGTATATTAATAGGAATGGCTGAGAGGGAATATGGGCCAAATGCTGGGAAATGGGACTAGATTTATTTCAGATATCTGGTCAGCATGGATGAGTTGGATCAAAGGGTCTGTTTCCATGTGCAGCTCTATGACTCTAAGTTGTTGTTTTTTGAGCAATAGTGAAACAATGAAGGAGGCTAATAATGGAGATATCTGTTAAGATGTAGAATTAAAATGCCAATGCAAGCTAACCATTGGACAAAATTGGCTTGAAGATTGGAGACAGTGATTGTGAAGGGTTATTTTTTGGACTGGAGGACTGAAGAAGAATCAGTGTTGCAACTACACAGGACATTGATTAGGCAACTTTTAAAATACCATGTTCAATTCTGGCCTCCCTGCTATAGGAAAAAGGTCATTAAACTTGAAAGAGTGTAGAAACGATTTACAAGCATGTTGGTGGGTTTGCAGGGTTTAAGCTACAGGTTGTTCTGCTATAACACGGCAATTGTGTTCCTCTGCAACCCCATGCTCCAGAAAATAGTGCGAGGGAAAACTGCTATAGAAAATCATGCTGTAGAAGATCACTATAGAAAATCACTATACCCACTCAGTAGAAAGTTTGTGTTATAGAAACACTGTCCACGATACATCAATCGTGTTGTAGTCATTTCACGTTGAAGAAACATGCGTTATACCAGAACGCCCTGGAAATGAAAAGGCTGAATAGGCTTGGGCTATTTTCCCTGGAGTGTCATAGGTTGAGGGGTGACCTTATAGAGGTTTCTAAAATCACGACAGGCATGAATATGGTGAATTGCCAAAGTCTTTTTCCCCAAGGTAGCACAGTCCATAACTATGGGGCATAGGTTTAAGGTGAGAGGGACAAGATTTAAACAGGGCCTAAAGGGCAACTTTTTCAAGTAGAGATTGGTGCATATATGGAACGAGCTATCAGAGGATGTGGGAGGCTGGTACAGTTACAACATTTAAAAGTCATCTGGACGATTGGCCAAATGCTGGAAAATCAAATCTAAATTAATTTTAGAAGGCTGGTCGGCACGGACAAGTTGGATTTCAGGGTCGGTTTCTGTGCTGTATAACTCTATGATTCTATGATCAGCAATGCAAAACTAGGGTCATGCTTGCAGACTGACTGCAAAACAGTCACTCAATCTGCATTTGATATCCCCATTATGCAACTAATCACCTTGTGAGAAATAGTTTATTTTGTGAAGTGAAAGAAATATACGTTAAATCATCTGGATGTAAGTTTGTTCGCTGGGCTGGAAGGTTTGTTTCAGACATTTCGTCACTATACTAGGTAACAGTGAGCCTCCAGTGAAGCACTGGTGGTATGGTCCACTTTTAATTTGTGTGTTTATGTTTCCCTGGGTTGGCAATGTCATTTCCTGTTCTTTTTCTCAGGGGTTGTAAAATAGGATCCAAGTCAATGTGTTTGTTGATAAAGTTCCAGTTGGAATGCCATGCTTCTAGGAATTCTCATGTGTCTCCGTTTGACTTGTCCTAGGATGGATGTGTTGTCCCAGTCAAAGTGGTATCCTTCCTCACCTGTATGTGAAGATACTAGTGAGAGTGGGTCATGTCTTTGTGGCTAGTTGATGTTCATGTATCCTAGTGGCTAGTTTTCTGCCCGTTTGTCTAATGTAGTGTTTGTTACATCCTTGCAAGGTATTTGTAAATGACATCAAATTTCCTTTTTGTTTGTTTCGGGTCTTTCAAGTTCATTAGCTGCTGTTTTAGGGTTTTGGTGGGTTTGTGGGCTACCATGATGCCAAGGGGTCTGAATAGTGTGGTAGTCATTGCCAAGATGTCTTTGATGTAGGGGAGTGTGGCTAGGGTTTCTGGGTGGGTTTTGTCTGCTTGTTTGGGTTTGTTGCTGAGAAGATTGGCAGACTGTGTTCATTGGGTACCCATTCTTTTTGAATACACTGTTTGGGTATTCAAAAATTTCCTCTGCTCTTCCCTTGCACTGCAGTGTGTGGTGGTTCATTGAAATAATGTTCTAATGCAGCTCAGTTTGTGGGTGTTGGGATGATTGCGTCTGTAGTTCAGTATTTGATCCGTACGGTTGTTTTCCTGAAGACGCTGGTTTGAAGTTCCCCATGGACTGTTCGCTCTACTGCGACATCTAGGAATGACAGTTGTTTTCCTCCTCTTTAGTGAATTGTATGCCAGTAAGGATACTATTGATGGTCTTGAAGGTTTCCTATAATTTGTTTTGTTTCATGATGACAAAGGTGTCATCCACATAGCGGACCCAAAGTTTGGGTTGAATGGTTGGCTGAGCAGTTTGTTCAAGTCTCTGCATTACTGTCTCAGCCAAGAACCCTGATATCAGAGATCCCATGGGTGTTCCATTGGTTTGTCTGTCGATATTGTTGTTGAAGGTGAAGTGGGTGGTATGGCGTTGCTGATGAAGTTAGTGATGTTTGGGGAATGTGTTTTTGGTTTTTCTAATAGTGTAGTCAGTGTTTCCTTAGCCAGGTTGATGTTGATAGATGTGAACAGGGCTGTTACATCAAAGGAGACCATTATTTCATCCTCTTCTATCTTGGTGTCTTTGATGGTCTTCAGGAATTCTTGGGTGGAGTGGATGGAGTGGTGTGAGTCTTCTACTAAGTGTTTTAATCTTTGGTGTGGCTCCTTGGCTAATCTGTAAGGTGATGTTCCAGGTACCATTCATGGTCTGTAATGAGTAAAGTTTTTTGGCGCAAAATTTCCCAGTTGTGTTTATGGAGTCTGTTGTAGGTATAATTAATTATTTCTCTAAGCATTCTGCAGCTGTTTTACTCGGCTGTTCTTTTGGCTAGTGGGGTATTAAGGAGAGATTGGTATTTAAGATATTTAGTTAGTATTGGTTTCCATTGACACTATGTCGGATGGCATTGGTTTCCCATTTTTGGGCCAGTTTTAAGATATTGCACCCATAGGTATTACCAAGTTTTGAGAAGATTTGTAGCTCAGGTTGGACAAACAGGCAGAAAACTAGCCACCAAGATACATGAATGTCAAGTAGCCACACAAAGACATGACCCACTCTCACTAGTATCTTTACATAGAGAGGAGGAAGGACACCACTTCAACTGGGATAACACTTCCCTCCGAGGACAAGCCAAACAGAGACACGTGAGAATTCCTAGAAGCACGGCACTCTAACTGGAACTCTATTAGCAAATACATTGACTTGGATTCCATTCACCACGCCCGAGAAAAATAACAGGAAATGACATCACCAACCCTCAGAAACCTAAGCACAAATAAAAAGCAGGCCATACCACCAGTGCTTTAGCAGAGGCTCACTGATGATGTTACTTAGTATGGAAAGGAAACATCTGAAAATGAACCTTCCAGCCCAGTGAGCAAACTTACCATCCAGAACCTCAACCTGAGCTACAAATCTTCTCAAAACTCTAACCTTAAAACAGGTCTCATCTGAAAGGTGTATTTGGGACCTTTGATATTGAGCAAAGAGCAGTAAATGGCAGATGTACACGCGACAAAACATTTTGTGGCTGGTGTATTAGAAGTGATTGAGTAATGGAGCAGGCTGCTACAAATATTAATGTCTTCAAAGCGCTGAAAGGAGAAAGGAAGATTTGTTTGGTGGAAGCATCACAGTGGAATTGATAGAAATGGTGGAAGTTGATCCATTGAATATGGAAAGTGATGGGTTGGAAGGTGAGGACAAGGTGAATCCTAATGTGGCTCCAGAAGGGGTGAGAGTACAAGTGCAGGAAACAGATGGACATAGTCGATGGTGCTGTCAATGACTGTGGTTTATGTGGAAGGTTGGGGTTTGTTCAGTTTGAAGAAATGAGGACATCTAAGTCCTGAAATGGGAAATTACATAATGAAAAGAGATACAAAGAAGAAAGTAGGAGAATAAAATTGAATCCTTTCAGGAAGCAGGGTGCAAGACAAAGTAAGAGAGGATTAATATTTGTTCACAGTCTATGTCCAGAATTGAGAGACAAGTCAAGGAAGGGAAGATTCAGAAATATACCATTTAAAGACAACAGGTATGTTGAAATTGGAAGCAAAGTTGATGATGTTTTCCAATTCATGGCAAGAATAGGAAAAGCACTGATTGATTATAAAGTCATAGAGATGTACAGCACGGAAACAGATCCTTCGGTCTGACTCGTCCATGCCAACCAGATATCCCAAACCAATCTAGTCCCACCTGCCAGCACCCGGCCCATATCCCTCCAAACCCTTTCTATTCATATACCCATCTAAATGCCTCTTAAATGTTGCAATTGTACCAGCCTCCAACACTTCCTCTGGCAGCCCATTCTACACACGCACCAGCCTCTGCGTGGAAGAGATGCCCTTTAGGTCTCTTTTATATCTTCCCCCTCTCATCTTAAACCTATGCCCTCTAGTTCTGGACTTCCCCAACCCCAGGGAAAAGACTTTGCCTATTTATCCTATCCATGCCCCTCAATTTTGTAAACCTCTATAGGGTCACCCCTCAGCCTCTGACGCTCCAGGGAAAATATCCCCAGCTTGTTCAGACTCTCCCTATAGCTCAAATCCTCCAACCCTGGCCACATCCTTGTAAATCTTTTCTGAACCCTTTCAATTTGTACAACATCTTTCCAATAGGGAGGAGACCAGAATTGCATGCAATATTCCAACAGTGGTCTAACCAATGTCCTGTACATAGAGTCATAAAGTCACAGAGATGTACAGCACGGAAACAGGCCCTTTGGTCCAACCCGTCCATGCCAACCAGATATCCCAACCCAATCTAGTCCCACCTGCCAGCGCCCGGCCCATGTCCCTCCAAACCCTTCCTATTCATATACCCATCCAAATGCTTCTTAAATGTTGCAATTGTACCAGTCTCCATGACATCCTCTGGCAGCTCATTCCATACACATACCACCCTCTGCGTGAAAAAGTTGCCCCTTAGGTCTCTTTTATATCTTTCCCCTCTCACCCAACTCCTGTACTTAATACCAAATGTCTATCAAACGCTTTCTTCACTATCCTATCTTCCTGTGACTCCACTTTCAAGGAGTTATGAACCTGCACTCCCAGGTCTCTTTATTCAGCAACACTCCCAAGGACCTCACCATTAAGTGTATAAGTCCTGCTAAAATTTGCTTTCCCAAAATCCAGCACCTCACGCTTATCTAAATTAAACTCCATCTGCCACTTCTCAGCCCATTGGGTCATCTGATCAGGATCTCGAGGTAACCTTCTTCACTGTCCGCTACACGTCCAATTTTGGTGTCATCTGCAAACTTACTAACTATACCTCTTATGTTCGCATCCAAAACATTTATATAAATGACGAAACGTAGTGGACCCAGCACCGATCATTGTGGCACTCCATTGGTCACAGGCCTTCAATCTGAAAAACAATCGTCCACCACCACCCTCTGTCTTTTACCTTTGCACCAGTTCTGTATCCAAATGGCTAGTTCTCCCTGTATTCCATGAGATCTAAACTTGCTAACCAGTCTCCCATGGGGAACCTGTCTAATGCCTTACTGAAGTCCATATAGATCACATCTACCACTGCCCTCATCAATCCTCTTTGTTACTTCTTCAAAAACTCAAATCAAGTTTGAGAGACATGATTTCCCATGCACAAAGCCATGTTGACTATCCCGAATCAGTCCTTGCCTTTCCAAATGCATGTACATCCTGTCCTTCAGGATTCCCTCCAATAACTTGCCCACCACCAATGCCAGGCTCACTGGTCTACAGTTCCCTGGCTTGTCTTTACCACCTTTCTTAAATAGTGGCACCATGTTAGCCAACCTAGAGTCTTGCAGCACTCACCTGTGACTATCGATGATACAAATATCTCAGCAAGAGGCCCAGCAATCACTTCCATAGCTTACCACAGAGTTGTAGGATACACCTGATCAGGTCCTGGGGATTTATCCATTTTTATGTGTTTCAAGTCATCCAGCACTTCCTTCTCTGTAATATGGACATTTTTCAAGATGTCACCATCTATTTCCCCACATTCTATATCTTCCATGTACTTCACCACAGTAAACACTGATGCAAAATACTTGTTTAGTATCTCCCCCATCTCCTGCAGCTCCACACAAAGGCTGCCTTGCTGATCTCTCTCCCTAGTTACCCTTTTGTCCTTAATGGATTGGTAAAAACCGTTTGGATTCTCCTTAACTCTATTTGCCAAAGTTATCTCATGTCCCCTTTGTGGCCTCCGGACTTCCCTCTTAAATATATTTCTACTCCCCTTATATTCTGAGGATACACTCAATCTATCCTGTCTATATCTGACATATGCTTCCCTTTTTTTAAAGCCAAACCCTCAATTTCCTCAGTCATCCAGCATTCTCAATAACTACCTGCCTTTCCTTTCATCCAAAGAAGAATATACTGTCTCTGGACTCTTGTTACCTCATTTCTGAAGGCGTCCCATTTTCCAGCTGTCCTTTACCTACGAATATCTGCCCCAATCAGCTTTTGAAAGTTCTTGCCTAATACTGTCAATATTAGCCTTCCTCCAATTTAGAACTTCAACTTTTAAATCTGGTCTATCTTTTACCATCAATATTTTAAAGCTAATAGAATTATGGTCGCTGGCCCCAAAGTGCTCCCCCACTGACACCTCAGTCACCTGCCCTGCCTTATATCCCCAAGAATAGGTCAAATTTGGCAGCTTGTCTCGTAGGTACATCCACATACTGAATCAGAAAATTTTCTTATACATGCTTAAATTCCTCTCCACCGTGGGTGGCACAGTGGCACAGTGGTTAGTACTGTTGCCTCACAGCGCTAGAGACCCGGGTTCAATTCCCGCCTCAGGCGACTGACTGTGTGGAGTTTGCACATTCTCCCTGTGTCTGCGTGGGTTTCCTCTGGGTGTTCCGGTTTCCTCCCACAGTCCAAAGATGTGCAGGTCAGGTGAATTGGCTATGCTAAATTTCCCGTAGTGTTACGCAAGGGGTAAATGTAGGGGTATGGTTGGGTTGCGCTTCGGCGGGTCGGTGTGGACTTGTTGGGCCGAAGGGCCTATTTCCACACTGTAATTAATCTAATCTAATCTAAACTAATCTAAACTCTTAACACTATGGCAGTCTCAGTCTATGTTTGGAAAGTTAAAATCCCCTATCAGAAGTATCCTATTGTTCTTACAGATAACTGAAATCTCATTACAAATTTGTTTCTCAATTTCCCTCTGACTATTATGGGGTCTATATTATAACCCCAATAAGGTGATCATCCCTTTCTTATTTCTCAGTTCCACCCAAATAACTTCCCTGGATGTATTTCCAGGAATATCCTAAGTACAGCTGTAATGCTATCCCTTATCAAAAACGCCACTCCCCCTCCTCTCTTGCCTCCCTTTCTATCCTTCCTGTAGCATTTGTATCCTGGAACATTAGACTGCCAGTCCTGTCCATCCCTGAGCCATGTTTCTGTAATTGCTATGATATCCCAGTCCCATGTTCCTAACCATGCCCTGAGTTCATCTGCCTTCTCTGTTAGGCCCCTTGCGTTGAAATAAATTCA
The DNA here is from genome assembly GCF_004010195.1 of Chiloscyllium plagiosum. Taxonomy (NCBI): domain Eukaryota; kingdom Metazoa; phylum Chordata; class Chondrichthyes; order Orectolobiformes; family Hemiscylliidae; genus Chiloscyllium; species Chiloscyllium plagiosum. Next base: position 47,783,618 of record NC_057714.1, on the reverse strand, counting down.
GTTTAATTTGTCAATCCTACCTTGTTCTCTGCTTTGTCCCTGACTATTTGACTTGCTTCTTTTCTCAAATTGTTCCATCTCAGATTGATCTCTTTCCTCACTATCTCCTTGGTCTCACCCCCCACCCCACTAGTTTAAATCCTCCTGAGCAGCTCTAGTCTCCCTGCCAGTATATTATTCCCCTTCTAATTTAGGTGCAATCCGTCCTTCTTGTACAAGTCACTTCTACCCCACAAGAGACTCCAATGATCCAAAAATGTGAATTCTCCCATACATCAGCTCCTCAGGACTTAAGTGTATAAGTCCTGTTCTGATTTGCCCTTCAAAAAAAAAACAAAATGCAGCACCTCACAATTATCCAAATTAAACTCCATCTGCCAGTCCTCAGCCTATTGACCATCTGATCAAGATCTTGTTGAGATCGGAGATAACCTTCTTTGCTGTCCACTACAATTATACTGTGAAGGCCACATTTTTGAGGATACCCATTAACCACCTCTGCACTGCAATAAAGAAGCAGGAAAATAATTTGGTTTGCTTTCAGCACTGCAAGCCACTGAAAGGACAAAAGAATTTAAATCAAGTTACAAAACCAAGAATCTCAATTTCATCCATTCAACCACTAATGCCAACAACCACTGTAAAAGCTGCAATGGTCTACTATTCTCTGTTCACAAATAGCTTAGACACTGAAGTTTTTCTTTACAAAACTTACATCTTTACTTGGAGTCACTTCCCACTTCTAATCAGTGTGTGCGCGTATTATATTGTTATTTCTTCTCACAATTAGTAACCAAAAGTCTCTCCTTTGTTAACTTGAGAAAATTTGGTTAAATTGGCTCCCTTTCAAACATAAATTCATTTGATATGGGACAAAGTTGTCCACAATGGAGGGGATACTTTATAAATAAACTTTATGACAAATGCAAAGGCAGGTCATAGAGTCATAGACTGTCCAGCACAAAAACAGACCGTTCGGTCCAACTCATCCATGCCGACCACATGTCCTAAATTAATCAAGTCCCATTTACCACCACTTGGCCCATATCCCCCTAAACCATTCCTATTCATATATCCATCCAGATGCCTTTTAAATGTTGCAATTGCAACAACCTCCACCATTTCCTTTGTAGCTCATTCCATACATGCACTAGCCTGTGTAGAAATGTTGCCGCTTAGGTCCCTTTTAAATCTTATCCCTCTCACCCTAAACCTATGCCCTCCAGTTCTGGAATCCCTCACCCAGGAAACTACCTCGTTGATGCCCCTCATTATATTACAAACCTCTTTCAGGTGACCCCTTCAGCCTCCAATGCTCCATGGAGGATGCCCTAGCCTATTCAGCCTCTCCCTATAGCTCAAATCCTCCAACACTGGCAACATCCTTATAAATCTTTTCTGAACCCTTTCAAGTTTCACAACATCCTTCCTATAGGAGGAAGACCAGAATTGCACATGATATTCCAAAAGCGGCCTAATCAATGTCGTGTACAGGCATGACATGACCTCCAGACTCCAAGACTCAATGCTCTGACAAATAAAGGAAAAATCATACCAAACGCCTTCTTCACTATCCAATGTGTCTCCGACTCCACTTCCTCGGAGCTATAAACCTCTCCCCCATTTCTTGCAGTTTTGAATACAGAAGGAGAACTAGTTCATACCTCCTCACCTGGGAGCTTCACGATTTGTGGTATCCTGTCTTGAAGCATAAAGAATTAGCAAACCTCACCTGGAAACTGGTTTTATCAGAGTTTGGAAGCTGTGGAATAAAAATCTCTAAAGGAGATGTTAATATCATTCCAAAGAATACTTGCATGAATTTTGGTGGTGGGATCATGGACCAGGAGGAGGCAGGACGAAAACTGAGATCAGGAAACTATTATAGTTATGTTACTGGACTAGTCATACAGCACCCAAACAAACCAATCAGTCCAACTCATCCATGCCGACCAGGTTTCCTAAATTGAAATAGTCCCATTTACCTGCATTTAGTCCATATCCCTTTCAACCTTTCTTAATCATGCACCTGTCCAAATGTCTTTCAAATGTGTAGTTGTACCCACCCCTGCTACTTCCTCTGCCAGCTCATTCCATATATACCACCCTGTGTGAAAACGTTGCCCTTCAGGACCCTTCTAAACTCTTTCTTCTCACCTTAAACTTATGCCCTCTAGTTTTGGACCCACTCCCTTCCTTGGAAAAAGACCTCAACTATTCATCTTATCTATGCCCCTCATGGTTTTATAAACCTCTATCAAGTTACCCCTCGGCCTTCCACATCCAGGGGAAAAGTCCTAGCCTATCCAGCCTTTCCTTATAACAAACTCTCCAGTCTCAGCAATACCCTTGTTAATCTTTTCTGTGTCATTTCTAGTTTAACAAAATCCTTCCTATAGCAGAGTGACCAAAGTTGTAGTCAGTATTCCAAAAGTGGCCTCACCAATGTCTTGTGCAGCCACACATTACATCCCAATGCTCTGACCAATTAAGGCAAATGTACCAAATGCTTTAACAATCCTGTCAATGTGCGATGCCTTCAATACTTTCAATGAACTAAGTACTTGCATCCCTAGATATCTCCGTTCAACAACACTCCCCAGGGCCCTACCATTAACTGTATAAGTCCTGCTCTATTTTGACTTACTGAAATGTAACACCTTGCATTTATCTAAATTAAACTCCATCTGCCACTTCTCGGCCCATTGGCTCATCTCATCAAGTGCTCATTGTACTATTAGATAATCTTTTTCACTGTTCAATATATCAGCAATTTTAGTGTAATCTGCAAACTCACTAACCATACTTCCTATATTTTTCCTTCAATGACAAACAATAGTGGACCCAGAACCAAGCCTTGCTCGTCACAGGCCTCCAGGCCTGTATTCTCCACTGTAGAGCTAATGTTATATCCAATTGGCTCTCTCTCTCTGGATCCCATGTGATCTGACCTGACTAAGGAATCTACCATGCGGGACAATACTGACCACTCTGCCTCCATCTATCTTCTTGGTAACCTCTTCAAAAAAAAACTTAAATCAAATTTGTGAGACAATCTCCTACTCAAAAGCCATGCTTACTATCCATAATCACTCCTTGCCTTTCCAATACATATAAATCCTATCTCTCAGAATCCCCTTCCACAACTTATCCACCAGTGACATCAGGATAACCGGTCTATAGCCTGACCAGTCAGTCAGTCAATCATTCTTAAACAATGGCACATAATTAGCCATCTTCCAGTTCTCCAGCACTTTACCCATGGTGGTCAACGATACAGATATCTCTGAAAGAGGCCCCACAACATATTCCCTAGTATCCAGAGGTCTAGACTAATGCTCGCTGGTTCAGATTAGATTACTTACAGTGAGGAAACAGGCCCTTCGGCCCAACAATTCCACACTGACCCTCCGAAGAGCAACCCACCCAGACCCATTCCCCTACATTTACCCCTTCACCCAACACTACGGGCAATTTAGCATGGCCAATTCATCTAACCTGCACATTTTTGGACTGTGGGAGGAAACCGGAGCACCCAGAGGAAACCCACGCAGACATGGGGAGAATGTGCAAACTCCACACAGACGCTTCACTTGGAGGTCGCTACTGATGATGTTACCTAGCCAGGTAATGAAACGTCTGGATATCAAACGTACAGCTCAGCGAGCAAACCTACACCCTTCCCCTCCACACAGACAGTTGCCTGAGGCGGGAATTGAACCCGGGTCTCTGGCGTTGTGAGGCAGCAGTGCTAACCACTGTTCCACCCATAATGGCAGAATTTAAATTCCACCAGTAAAAATCTGGAAATGATTTGTTGATAATGGAGATATCATCGATTGTCATAAAAACCCATCTTGTTCATTAATGTTCTTGCAGGAACGACATCAGCCTCCTAAACCTGGTTTGTCCTACATGTGACTCCAGAGCCACAGAAATGTGGTTGAGTCTTAACTGGGCTCCAAAATGCTTTTGCATGGCACTTAATCCAAGGGCAAGTGGAATGGCCACAAAGACTAGGTTTGGCATATGTCAGGTATAGACAGCAAAGATCGAGTGAATCCTTAGAGTATAAAGGCAGTAGGAATATACTTGAGAGAGAAAACAGGAGGGCAAAAAGGGGACATGAGATAGCTTTGGCAAATAGGATTAAGGAGAATCCAAAAGGGATTTTATAAATATATGAAGGACAAAAGAGTAGCTAGAGAGAAAGTAGGAACGCTCAAAGTTCAGCAAGGCAGCCTTTGTGTGGAAACACAGGACATGGGGAAAGATACTAACCAAGTACTTTGCATCAGTCTTTACTGTGCAGACGGACATGGAAGATACAGAATGTGGGGAAATAGATGGTGACATCTTGAAAAATGACTATATTGCAGAGGTGGTGGTGCTGGATGTCTTAAAACACAAAAGGTGGATAAATCTGCAGAAACTGATCAGATGAACCTTAGAATTCTTCTGGGGAAGCTAGGGAAGTGATTGCTGGGCCTCTCTCTGAGATATCTGTATCATCGACAGTCACAGGTAAGGTGCCGCTAGACTGGAGGTTGGCATACGTGGTGCCAATATTTAAAAAAGGTGGTAAGGAAAAGCTAGGGAACTATAGACTGACATGATGGTGGGCAAGTTGTTGGAGGGAATACTAAGGGACAGGATTTACATGTATTTGGAAAGGCAAGGACTGACTAGGGATAGTCAGCATGGCTTTGTACATGGGAAATCATGTCTCACAAACTTGATTGAGTTTTTTGAAGAAGTAACAAAGAGGATTGATGAGGGCAGAGTGGTGGACATGATCTACATGAACTTCAGTAAAGCATTCAACAAGGTTCCTGATGGGAGACAGGTTAGCAAGGTTAGATCTCATGAAATATAGGTAGAAGACAGAGGGTGGTGGTGGAGGAAGGTTTTGTTTTTCAGACTGGAGGCCTGTGACCAGTGGAGTGCCACAAAGATCAGTGCTGGGTTCATTGCTTTTTGTCATTTATAGAAGTGATTTGGATGTGAACATGGGTGGTGTAGTTAGTAAGTTTGCAGATGACACCAAAATTAGAGGTGCAGTGGACAGCGAAGAAGGATACCTCAGATTACAATGGGATCTTGATCATATGGGCCAATGGGCTGAGAAGTGGCAGATGGAGTTTAATTTAGATAAATACAAAGGGTTGTATTTTGGGAAAGCAACTCTTAGCAGGACTTATACACTTTAATGGTAAGCTCCTAGGGAGTGTTGCTGAACGAAAATACCTTGGGAGTGCAGGTTCATAACTCTTTGAAAGTGCATTTACAGGTAGATAGGATAGTGAAGAAGGCATTTAGTATAGGAGTTGGGAGGTCATGTTGCAGCTGTACAGGACATTGGTTATGCCATCTTTGGAATATTGCGTGCAATTCTGATCTCCCTATCAGAAAGATGTTATGAAACTTGAAAGGGTTCAGAAGAGATATACAAGGATGTTGCCAGGGTTGGAGGGTTTGAGCTATAGGGAGTGGTTGAATAGGCTGGGGCTGTTTTCCTTGGAACATCAGATGCTGAGGGGTGACCTTATCAAGGTTTATAAAATCATCAAGGGCATGGATAGGTCAATTAGACCAGATCTTTTCCCTGGGGTGGGGAAATTCAGAAGTAGAGGGCATAGGTTTAGGGTGAGGGGGAAAGATATAAAAGGGACCTCAGGGGGAAACTTTTCACGCAGAGGGTGGTGTGTGAATGGAATGATGTGCCAGAGGAAGTGGTGGAGACTGGTACAATTACAGCATTTAAAAGGCATCTGGATGGGTATATGAATAGAAAGGGTTTAAGGAGGATATGGACCAAGTGCTGGCAACTGGGACTAGATTAGATAAGAATATCTGGTTGGCAAAGACAAGTTGGACCGAAGGGTCTGCTTCTGTGCTATACATCTCTATGACTATGACTCTAATTTTAAAAATATCTGCATCCGTTTGCAGCAGGATGTGGACAACAACCAGCCTGGATGGTAAGTCACAAGCAACATTAATGCCACAAGTGCGAGGCAATGACAAAGAAAATCCAACCATCCAGAATCACATTCAATGTAATTACTGAGTCCCCCAGTTGCAGTTATTCCATACCATACTACCACCATTTACTTCCTTTCTATCCTTTCAAAAAGTCACATTCTTCTGAATATTTAATTAATGGTATTGATCACTATGTAAACCCAACTTATCCACCACTTACATCAGGATCACTGGTCTATAACTCCCTGTCTTTTCATTGCAGTCATAAACAATGGCACAACATTAGCTGTAATGGCCAGAAGACCATATGCATTAACTTCTATTTGTGTTATTAATAGTTAATTTGTTTCAAATTTTACATGCAGTAATGATCAAGTATGTTTACCACTTTGTCACCACTTGTTCATATTTACTGTTGTTTTCTATATTTGTACATTCTGTCCTTCCTTCCCACACTGGGTATCATTATCTAAGTAGCAATCCTGTAATGCTGTCATAGTGTTTTGCTTTGTAAGATTTTATTTCACCTCTACCAATCCCTAATCAACACCCTCCCGCCTCCCTACCTACAGTCCTAGTTATTTGATTTGGTTCCAGCGTGGTTCAAGGGAAGCTTGTCTCACCAGAATAGCTTCTTTCTACATAGCACTGATGTAGTGCCCTTTGACATGAAACACATTCCACACCCATTTTTGAGCTATAGTCTTAACTCCTTGACTATACTCACCTTTATGGCTCAGGTAATCATCCAAATATTACCACCTTTGAGGTTCTGCACATTTAATTTAACTCCTAAATGTTCAAAGTATTTCAGCAGAATCTCTTTTCTAGTCCAATCAATGTAATTGGTACCAATTTGGATGGCATCAACTGGATCTCTCCTCTCCCATTTCAAGTTCTTCTCCAGCTTAAGGAGATGTCCTCAAACCTGGCACCAGGCCAACAGCACAGTCTTTGGGACTCCTGCTGGAACGTACAGAAATGATCATCTATCCCCCAATTGTACTGTTCTATACCTCCACTATGTTCCTATTTCCTTTCCGCACTTAAATGACCCCCTCTACCACAGTACTGTGGTCAGCTCACTCAAGGTCCCTGCAGTTCACATTCCCATTCACACAGCTTGCAAGAACTTCATAACCGCTGGACAATTTCAAGGCATGAGGGTCCTGAATTGCAACAGCCTTATACTTGCTTTACCTGTAATCATACCTTCCTGTCCCTAATTACAGAGAATATTTGAATTCCCTTGTGAGGGAAGTAACCATCCTATGAAGCAAAATGTCCAGGTACTTTCCCTCTTCCCTGGTGTGACGCTATGTCTGCAGCTCAGATTCCAGCTCCTCAACTTGACTCAAAGTTCCTCAAGCTTATTTATTACAGATACGTTCACTCAGTACAACATTGATGTGCAACAACTTTATATATTGTAGCAGCAAAACATCATCCATCCTTTCATCACAATTGTATTTGATCTAATTTATTAAAATTACTCTAGATTTCCTGCTCTTCACACTTCACTGTCACTGTTTTCTTTTGTAAAAGTAAACCAGCAGTACCAATTTTATACTTAACCAGCTATTTTTAAGAAAATAAAACACGACAGACCCTTACTTTTAAAGGCTAAAAACATTCACAAATTCTACACACCAGTCTTTATATTTAAGTCAGACTGTGGTTCACAACATCAATCTGCGGCTGGATTCACTAAAGGTTGGCATCTCAATCCATGCCTTTCCACAAACCTCACTCTGAAGTGTTTTCTTCTTGTAATTAGCCTTAGTTACAGCACCTGGGTTCCCCAGTTTGACCAAATGCTCACTTTCCAGTTCACTCACTCTACCTTTGAATCACTCAGCTAATGACTCCTCCACACTGACCTTCTACCTTATTTTCTACATATAATAAAATAACCAACACCAAATGAATAGCTGTGAACCTGCTGCATAAGGGCAATCAGTTCTTTGTTAATATAAGCAGTTCATCGTTATTTGTTAATTAAATTTGTTAACACAATCAGTGCTTCGTTCTTTGACAATGCAAGAAGTTCACCAGTTTTTTGTAACTGCAATGAGTTCCTTGTTACGTTAGCGATTCCAGATCATTAACTGGATAATGTACACTTGTGTAGCTGGTTGAACAGTGGTATTGACCAAGATAGCTCTGCCTGCTTATATAATTAACAAATGATCAAAACCTACCTGAGCCTTAATTGGAAGCACACCCTGACTGGGTAAAGTCAGCAGGATACTTGTATCAATCTCCAGACTGTCCTGCAATTCAGGTGAGTACATGAATTTGCCATCTATAATTAGGACAGGGCAGGTGACAGCCTGATGGTATTATGTTGTGGTTCTGTTCACCAAGCTGGGAATTTGTGTTGTAGACGTTTCGTCTCCTGTCTAGGTGACATCCTCAGTGCTTGGGAGCCTCCTGTGAAGCACTTCTGTGATGTTTCCTCCGGCATTTATAATGATTTGTACCTGCTGCTTCCCGTTGTCAGTTCTAGCTGTCCGCTGCAGTGGCTGGTATATTGGGTCCAGGTCGATGTGCTTATTGACTGAATCTGTGGATGAGTGCCATGCCTCTAGGAATTCTCTGGCAGTTCTCTGTTTGGCTTGTCCTATAATTCTTGATGTATGGTAAAGTGGCTAGTCCTTTGGGGTGTGGCATGTCCTCATTCCGTTGTCTTTCCCTTAGGCATTTGTTGATGAAATTGCGGGGGTATTCATTTTTGGCGAATACATTGTAGAGGTGTTCATCTTCCTCTTTTTTGCAGTTCTGGTGTACTGGAGTATGTTGTGGCCATTTGAACAGTGTCTTGATGCAACTTCTTTTGTGTGTGTTGGGGTGGTTGCTTTTGTAGTTTAGGACTTGGTCTGTGTGTGTGGCTTTCCTGTATACCTTTGTGGTAAATTCTTCGTTCGGTGTTCTCTGCACCATCACGACTAGGAATGGGAGTTGGTTGTCTTTTTCTTCCTTGGTCAAACGTGGTTGTCTTGATGCAACTTCTTTTGTGTGTGTTAGGGTGGTTGCTTTTGTAGTTTAGGACTTGGTCTGTGTGTGTGGCTTTCCTGTAAACCTTTGTGGTAAATTCTTCGTTCGGTGTTCTCTGCACCATCACGTCTAGGAATGGGAGTTGGTTGTCTTTTTCTTCCTTGGTCAAACGTGGTTATCTGTCTGTTTTTTGTAGGTTCCTCAATGTGTTGTTTATCCTATTGGTGAGCTGTGGGGTGGGGTCAAACTCCCTCTTTTGACATGGCCAAGGTATTGGAGAATCAGGAAGAGTTGGACTGCATGTTGGCGGGGTCTATTACAACATTTGTTACAATTAAATACACAAAATAGACTCAGTCTAAGTGGAAAAATGGATGAGAATCTGCAAGTCCATAAGGTATGGTGGAACAGAAAAACTGAAAACGAGATGATAATTATTACACATTTAGACTTGACTTCTGTTGGAACTTTTGTTCAAAATGCATAGAATTAAGGGAAACAGCAACAAAGGCTGTGGCCCCATCATCGGAGACTAACAAATGTAATGACAATGATGACGAAGACAAGCAAGATTTGGAAAGATAAGCTGCTGCCAAAAAAAAAGAGGAATGAGGGCAACACCACCCCTCAGAATGGCTCCAACAACAGAAACATAGTATAGAGGATATAATCAAATCAGGCCCACTTCAGCGCTGATGAAAAGTCTTCTCAACTCGAAACATTAGCTTACTTTCTCTCCATGGATGCCACCTGACTCACTGTGACCTCCAGCATCTGTAGTAACTTGTTCCTACATTGTGTTTAATCAACTGCCACTTCTCTTCGAGGAATGCCTATCCCAAAAAAATTACCTCAGAAATAAAACAAACTGTTTTGAACATTATCCAGGGAAGGTGCTGATGTGGATCCCCCAGAGATTAGTGTGTGATGGGGAATCAGCAATACCTGTTGCAAATTACATCACTTTTTCAGTAGTTCTTTTTTGCCTATGCTATAATTAACATCCTCAATAAACTTCAGGCTTTTCAAACATGATTTTCCTCTCAGAATTCCTGTTGATTCTGTCCAATTTTGCCTTTCTTCTCTAAATGTTCAGTTATCACATACTTAATTATAAATTTAACATTTTTCTATGACAAACATCCATTTGACAGGTCTGTAGTTCCCCATGTTCCCTTGTCTTCCTTTCTTAAATAGTAGTTACTTGTGCTATCTTCCAGTCAGCAGGAATCTTTCCAGAATCTATAGGATTAAGAAAGAGAACGTGAATGCAATCACTATCTCAATTACTAAGGTAATGTAGCAGTTTCAGGCATCTGAGTGTGGAACACTGCTTCAAACATTTAGTGTAAATCACATGTAGCCTGCGTATAGTTGTTTGTGTATACCAATTGTACTGCTTTTTATGCATTCCATAATAACTGAAGCTTAAGCTGCTCAGTTCATTTGCACTCGGTTTGACTGAGCCACTCAACTTGACAGAGCTTAAAATCAGAGCTTCTTTTAAAGATGAATATAAATGCTTGGATTTTTGGGAATGACAGACTACATGTGTGAGCTATTTCATTTGTTGGTGCAGAGATCGTATGGTAGCGGTAGAGCTATATATCCTTTATGTTACTGACTAATGTGTGCTGTGAGGTGCAATCATAATGTATTTTGAAGGAATAAAATTAGATTGAGCTGAAATGAGCGTTCAGGAAATATAAGCAAATTATAAGTCTACAATGTAATTGGGTTATTTATCAGCAAAAGTAATTGAATAACATTTAAGCATCAAAAGACTGCTGTTGCTATCGTGACTGAACTCAACTAATGTGGATCACTAAAGGCTACTGAGCTAATTCCATATACATTAGTATATATAAATTCAGTTTGCAAGTTTTCTGAATACATACAAGCAAATTTGTTATTTGTACTGGAATTCTCGTTATATGCAAGCAAGATTTGTAAGGAGTTTGCTTTCACAAAAATATATAACCCCTGGCTAGGACATATAGGTGGCTGTAGTACTGGTTCAGTAGTAGAATTCTTGCCAACCAAGTGGGAGGCCCAGGTTTGATTCCCAGCCAATGCATGGTACACCCTTGGGATAGCATGATGACTCAGGGGATACTGACAAAATGGTGGATGGGAATCATGCTCATTTTAATTTTAAAGATTTTTTTTTCAGTGCTGGAACTTATTTCCTGGATTCCTTGGACTTGTAATTACTATTTTTGATAAGTTTTTACATCTTTGGAAATCTGAGTTACATCCAAATAAAAAACCAAACAGTGAAATTCACAGCTGACCTTGGGGAGTCCTTATTATTGGAACTACTCTCAACTGGGAGTGTCAGCATTTCATTGATCAGTGAAGTGTTTTTAAGACTAAAAAAATGTTATCAATCTTGATTTTATTTTGTAAACGTGAACAAAGAGACCTTGGGGTGCAGATTCATAGTTCCTTGAAAGTGAAATCACAGGTACACAAGGTAGTGAAAAAGGCATTTGGTACACTTGCCTTTATTGGTCAGTGCACTGAATGTAAGAGTTGGGATGTTATGTTGTGGCTGAAAATGATATTAGTTAGGCCAATTTTGGAATACTGTGTTCGATTCTGTTCTTCCTACTGTAGGAAAAATGTTGTTAAACTTTTAAAGGGTGCAGAAAATATTTCCAAGGATGTTGGTGGGGTTGGAAGTATAGAACTAAAGACAGAAGCTGAATAAGCTGGAGCTATGTTCCCTGGAGCATCGTAGGCTGAGGGGTGACTTGTAGAGGTTTATAAAATCTTGCGGGAGATTGATAGGGTGAATAGGCAAAGACTTCATCCGAGGATAGTGGAGTTCAACTCTAGAGGGCATAGGTTTAAGGTGAGTGGGCAAGATATAAAAGGGACCTAAAAAGACAAAGTTTTCATGCAGGGGGTGGTATGTATTTGGAATGAGCTGCCAGAGGAAGTGGTGGAGGCTGGTACAATTATAACCATCCAGATGCCTTCTAAATGTTGTATGAATAGAAAGGGGTTAAGAGGGATATGGGCAAATGGGACTGGATTAATAGGATATCTGGTCAGCATGGACAAGTTGAACTGAAGGGTCTGTTTCTATGACTGTGATTCTCATATGTAATTTCTAATATTGATTTTTCTGCAACAAAAGTATTTCATTGTGACATGTGATATTGCTTGAAGTTAGGAAAGGGACTGATAATTCAAGTCCCACACTACTTAAAATTAGACTTCAATAGATGTGAATCCAAAGAAAGAAATATTAGGAAATGTGACCAAAAACTGAACCAAAGAGGTAGAGTTTAAGGTGGACCTGAAAAAAGTAAGGTGATGGAATATACCAGTTCTTATAGAGAGAGATTTAGGTTAATCTTACCTCATCAAAAGTTACTGTTCCTGGGAATGGCTGAAAGACTGCATTGTAGTGAAAAAGAATGAAATAGTTGGTTGCCTATTCCAGGATGTTTTGGGGTTCAATGTGTTTAGATATAATTTAAACGACTGTACTGTTTAGTTTCTGCAGCAAATGTGATTCATACCCACCAATATATTTTCATCAAATTTTAAAACAAAATGGTCATGACAGTCTTAAAACTGCATTTAGGATCATGGGGTGGCAGGAATTTGTGGAATGGTTAATTATAACCGAAATGGTAAATAAACCGGCAGCTCATGCTTTGAAGGTAACTTTCAATTGCAAAAACTTTTACACTGTGATGAAGCAGCAACAATAACATTATCATAAGCCATTATAGATACTAATTATTTTCTCCAGTTCTAAAATGAGGGTCAAAAGAATCAATTAATATTTGTCTACATGGGGAGATAGAGTAATATTGTTTATATCTCTGTATGTATCTGGACTTGTGCAAACATACATTTTCTTATTGCAAACCACATTTTTTTTTAAAGATTAGATTACTTACAGTGAGGAAACAGGCCCTTCGGCCCAACAAGTCCAAACCGACCCTCTGAAGAGCAACCCACCCAGACCCACTCCCCTACATTTACCACTTCACCTAACACACAGGCAATTTAGCATGGCCAATTCACCTAACATGCACATTTTTTCTTGTCAGATCCTAACCAGAGGAGGGTGGATGGAAGGAGAGGGGGCAGTCAAGAGATCATTCCTGATTTCAGGGGCCTGGGTGGCACAGACCAGTGACTATTAATAGTTGAACAAAGGGAGTATTATTGGAGTTTGCAGAGATTGAGGGATGAGTCTTTTAAGCATTTCAACAAAAGTGAGAACATTAGATTAGAATTGTTGAATTAATTGGGCAGCTTCAACTAAGGATGGGATGATTGGCCAGTAGAAACTGATGCAAGATTGGATACAATAACCAGGTGTTGGTAAGCCAAGGAAATGGAGGCTACAACACTGGAAAAGAGAATTGGAATAGGTATAGTGGAAGCAGTCAAGGCTTGATAAAGAGTTTCAGCAACAAATGGGTTGATATGGTGCTGTAGAAACAGAAGGTTTTTTTTCCTGACAGAGACGAACAGAAATGGAAGCTCGAGTCAAGATCTGATAGGATACATGGCTTCCAGGGGCATTGGTTCATTGGCAGAGGCTAGTAACAATCACTTTACACATTCCCCTAATTAGTGAAATGATTAACAATGAATCTCATTGATATCCATCAGAGGTACTAAAGAATAAAGTCACCATTGTCCTACCTGACCATAGAACTGCTCTCTTTAGATTAGATTACTTAGTGTGGAAACAGGCCCTTCGGCCCAACCAGTCCACACTGACCCTCCAAAGAGCAACCCACCCAGATCCATTCCCCTACACCTAACACTACAGGCAATTTAGCATGGTCAATTCACCTAACTTGCACATTTTTGGACTGTGGGAGGAATCCCACGCAGACACGGGGAGAATGTGCAAACTCCACACACAGTTGCCTGAGGTGGGAATTGAACCCGGGTCTCTAGTATTGTGAGGTAGCAGTGCTAACCACTGTGCCACCGTGGCATCCTGAGATATAATTGGTGTTGAGGGTCACCTCACCTCAGGCAAGGGGAGAGGTTCAGAAGGAGAGTCCTTCATAGTAACCTGAGCCAGTGTGGGAATTGGAACTACACTGTTGGTGGGGAGGCTTCCCTGATTCTCACCGACTTCAAATTCTCACTGACTTCATGTGCTATTTTGTAAAAGTCAGCTACTTTCACATCATGTCTAGAATTCAACACCTTTACCCATGTTTACACCAATATTTGTACTGAGAACTGGAGCAAAGTGACCCCACCAGAACCCAAACTGACCAGTGGTGTGCAGGTTGTCACTGAGAGTCACTTGACAGCATGTTGATTATGTCTACCATCACTTTCCTGAGGATTGAGTGTAGACTGATGCCATGGAAATATTGGATTAGATTTGTGTTTTGTTTAATACAGTACCTGACCATTTTTCCATTTCTGACTCTGCTGGAACAACTTGACTACAGCATGGATGTTCTGAAGTATAAGCCTTCAGTACTATCGCTGGAATTTTGTCGGGGCTAATAGCCTTTGCATCAATACTTACGGCTTTTTAAAAAATATATACCATTTGTTGCCTGAAGTGATTGTTCTGAATAATAGCACGAGTGAAAATGGGGACCTCAGCAAGAGGTTGAGATTGATTGTCCACTTCATGCTTCTGGCTGAAGGAGTTTCCAAATACTTTTGTGTTGTCTTTTGCATTGACATTCTGAACTTCACCATCATTGGGGAGAAAGTGAGGTCTGCAGGTGCTGGAGATCAGAGCTGAAAATGTGTTGCTGGAAAAGCGCAGCAGGTCAGGCAGCATCCAGGGAACAGGAGAATCGACGTTTCGGGCATAAGCCCTTCTTCAGGGCTTCACCATCATTGGGGATGGGAATGTTTTTGGAGCCGGGAATGTTTTTGGAGCCACCTCCTTTTCTTTATTGCTTGTCGACAACCATTCATGACTGGATATGGCACAATGCTTTGATCTAAACAGTTGTATGGGGTTGTTTTTCCTCATCTTACAGACCATGTGACTTTTTTGGAATTTTTTTTATGTATCTGGAAGTTGATTAGCTACAGAAATAATTGTAATTCATCATGATTTATTTTAAAACCATTTTTGAGGCTAAGCTTTAGAATTAACGCAGTTTTTTTTAACATTGTAGAGTTTTACCACTGACAAGATAAAGAAGCTTCATGTAGGAGAGTTTAAAGTTTAAGGAAAACACCTTCAAATTAAAAAAAAAAGTTTTACTTTGCATTTTGGGTAATACTGTGACATCCTGAAATGAAGGTGCGAGTATGGACCAGTGGTCCTGGGAAGGATATAGTGAAATTAGATCAACCCTGGGGAAAGAGTTAGTGATTGTCTCAACACTTCTCGTCTGGGTCTAAGCTGAGTACATTTTAACCTCACGTGCATTAAAAACCTCACGTCCAGCAAGAAGCTATCTGCTGTTTCAGTCAAAGTTAAAGTCACAAGTGATTTAAACCCACCAAGGTGACAGACTCTGGAGTGAAGACTATATAACCAGTGATGTTGGGTATTATGCAAAAGCAGCTTTTCTTTTCAAATTCGCACAGAACACGTTTTGGATTATACTTTTAAGCAGACAGTAAAAGTCTATCGCCTCTCTTGTTAATAAAGTTGTTTTATTGTTAAAGCAAATCTACAGTATTGCATGCTTATGTGAAAAGCTTTGTTTAAAAACAGGCCAGGTTTCAGTCTGAGATCTGACCTATCCAA
Source organism: Chiloscyllium plagiosum (assembly GCF_004010195.1). Classification (NCBI taxonomy): domain Eukaryota; kingdom Metazoa; phylum Chordata; class Chondrichthyes; order Orectolobiformes; family Hemiscylliidae; genus Chiloscyllium; species Chiloscyllium plagiosum. The sequence continues at coordinate 47,767,915 of NC_057714.1, read as the reverse complement.
TAATATCAACTTTGGATCATAATGTTTTGCTTTTCAGCATGTGTGCAGTTAAGATTAGCTACGTATGGTGTGGCTCAAAGTATGCAATACAACTCAACTTGTTAAAGCAGAGTTGGTCCCCTGGCTTCAACATAATCAGAAGAGTCATGCTTATGCTGTGCCAGAATATTACAGCTTGTGCTGAAATAAATTCTGCTGCCATTAAAGCTCCAAACCTCACGAATGTCTAGTGTTGAGCTGCTAAATCTGTTGAGTCAATCCCACCTCACATGGTATTAGTGCACACAAAAAGTCCTCAAATGAAGTTCAGACTTGACACATGCAGTAGTGAATAAGCCTCTCTGGACGTGAATGCAGGAATTCCTCAGGGTGATGTCCTCAGCCCAACCATCTGCAGCTGTTTCATTAATGACCTTCCCTCCAGCACAAGATAACAAGTGGGAACGTCCGCTAAAAAAATACTGAATTGGCCCAGCTGCATAGGCAACAAGACTTGGACAATGGATGTAAGTTGGCTCGCTGTGCTGAAAGGTTCATTTTCAGATGTTTTGTCACCATTCTAGATTACATCATCAGTGACCCCCTGGTGAAACACTGGTGGTATGGCCTGCGTTTTGTGTGTGTTTAGATTTCCTTGGGTTGGTGATGTCTTTTCCTATAGTGATGTCACTTTGTCTTTTTTTAAAAGAGGGTGGTAAATGGGATCCAAGTCAATGTGTTTGTTGATAGAGTTTGGCTTATCCTAGGATTGATGTGTTATTCCAGTCGAAGTGGTGTCCTTTCTCATCCGTATGTAATGATATTAGTGAGAGTGGGTCATGTCTTTTTGTGGCTAGTTGATGTTCATGTGGCTAGTTTTCTGCCTGTTTGTCCAAACTGAGTTATAAATCTTCTCAAAACTCGCTAATACCAATGGGTGCAATACTCTAAAACTGGCCGGAAAATGGGAAACCAATGCCACTCATGAACAGCTGTACTTCCTGCACAAATGCCAAAGGAAACAGGTACTACCTAAATATCTTAAATACAAATGTCCCCTTAACACCCCACTAGCTAAAAGAATAACAGTAAAACGGCCACAGAATACTTAGAGAAACGAGTAATGATGCCCACAACAGACTCCCTAAAATACAACAGCGTAATTTTGTGCCAAAAGGCTTTACTCACTAATGCAACAGATCATGAATGCACAGACACAGTACAACAAGCCATAGACATTAGACAGTGACAAACACAGAAAATGAAAACAAACTAGACAAACTTACAGAAAGTAACAACACAGACGCATGGATTTAAAAAATAGTCTTATCTGACCGACCCTCAACAGACACTGAAAAAGCTGCCTTAGTAAGAGGATTAAAGTACAACTTCCAGGATGCGGACAAGTAAGATTTCTTAGCAGTGTTAGAAACAACACTGAAACACAATGAATTCACAAAAGAAACCCAGTAAACTATCAGACAGATAGTCGCACTAACATTAAACATGAAAAAGGAAAACACACAATACCCAAGAAAGGAAAGCACAAGAAGGACTAAAAAAAATTGTTATTTTACCTGCAGACTAAAGGAAGCTTGACAGTCATTTTAAATCAAAGAGACTACATTGAGAAATGGAACACACTGCTTGCAGATACCAACACTTACCAACAAGTGACGACAGACCCGACCCCACAACTAGAGAACCGAATTACAGCCCTACTCAAAAACTTCAGAAATCTGGAGAAATAAGACCGATTTCCAAAAAATGAAACCAGATGGATCCAACACATCACACTTCAAGTGATTACCCAAAATTCACAAACCAGGAGCCCCCCTCAGATCCATAGTCTCACTACCTGGAATATCAATTTACAGATTAGCCAAGACTAAAACACTTAGAAGACGACTCATGCCACTCCATCCAAGAATTTCTGAAAACCAAAGACACCACAATAAAAAAGGATGAAATAATGGTCTCTTTTGACGTAACATCCCTGTTCACATCCATCAATATCAACCTAGCCAAGGAAACACTGACTACGCTATTAGAAAAACCAAAGACACAGACACGAAACACCACTAACTTCATCAGCAACGACAATATCGTCTAGCTAGTGGACCTGTGCCATACCACCCACTTCAACTTCAACAGCAATATGACAGACAAACCAACGGAACACCCATGGGATCTCTTATATCATGGTTCTTAGTAGAGGTAATAATGCAGAGACTCTAACAAACAGCTTTGTCAACCATCCAACCCAAACTTTGGGTCCACTACATGGATGACAGCTTTGTCATCAATAAACAAAATAAATTATAGGAAACCTTCAAGATCATTCATAGTACCCTTACTGGCATACAATTCACTAAAGAGAAGGAAAACAACAACAAAATGCCATTCCTAGATGTCACAGTAGAGTGAACAGCCCATGGGGATCTTCAAAACAGTGTCTACAGGAATACAACACATACGGATCATATACTGAACTACAGAAGCAATCATCCCAACATCCACAAACTGAGCTGCATTAGAACATTATTTCAACAAGCCACCACAGGCTGCAGCAGAGGAACCATGAAGAGCAGAGGAAAATCACCTATACAGTGTTTTCAAAAAGAACAGGTACCCAATGAACACAGTTTGCCGACTTCTCAGCAACAATCCCAAACAAGCAGACAAAACCCGCCCAGAAACCCTAGCCATTTTCCCCTACATCAAAGTCATCTTGGAAATGACTGGCAGACTACTCAGACCTCTTGGCACTGTGGTAGCCCACAAACCCACCGACACACTAAAACAGCAGCTAATGAACTTCAAAGACCCTGTACAGACAACAAGCAAAACTAATATCATTTATAAAGTACCTTGCAAGAACTGTAACAAACACTACACTGGACAAACAGGCAGAAAACTAGCCACCAGGATACAAAAACATCAACTAGCAACAAAAAGACATGACCCACTCTCACTAGTATCTTTACTTACAGATAAGGAAGGACACCACTTTGATTATGACAACAAATCCATCCTAGTTCAAGCCAAATAGAGACATGCGTGAGAATTCCTCAAAGCAAGGCCCTCCAACTGGAACTCTATTAACAAACACATTGTTTTGGATCCCATTTATCACCCACTGAGGAAAAGAACAGGAAATGACATCAACAACCCAAGGAAACCTAAACACATAAATAAAAAGCGGGCCATACGACTAGTGCTTCACCGGTGGCTCACTGATGATGTTAGCTAATGTGGTGACAAAACATCTGAAAATGAACCTTCCAGCTCAGCGAGCAAACTTATATCCAGAACCTCAACCTGAGCTACAAATCTTCTCAAAACTCACTAACTTGGACAATATTCATAACTTGGACAGTTAAGTTTAAAGTAACATTCACATCAGTAAACACCAGACAATAATTATTTGTAGGGAGAGAGTTTAAGGGCTGAATGATAAGCAATTGGGATTGAAAAATAAAGTTTTGAAAAGTCCAGTAAATAATTTATTTATCCAAGAAGGAAGGGGAGATTGGGGCTGGTATGGCAATAAAGAAGTACTTGAACATACTTTGTTCTGAGAAGAGATTGTGGTCTATAGTAAGTCTGACAGGTGGCCATGAATATGCTGACCGGTCTCTCTTTGGAGCAGAGTTGAGAAGGACAAACACAACTAAACCATGCAAGTAAGAGCAGAGCTCAGCCCAAATAAAAAAGACTGAATTGAGAGATTGTAATTTGCCAGGCTGAAAAGACTGAATTGAGAGATTGTAATTTGCCAGGCTTTTTACCCACACCACCAGAAGAATTTATAATAATTTGTGGAATTAAGAACTATACATTTAGGAATATGGAGTAACAGTGTCTAACATTATAGCTGACTTCCAACTTTTCATTTTTTTCCTGAAACTATTGATGTTTATTAATTCTTGATAAGGGAACAATGGTTTGTTTTATTTTGCAAAAATGATCAATAATAGCTTTGTGTCTTTCCAGCTCTCCTGAGAGATTTGAAATACCAAATATTTACTTAACTACAGACTCTGAGTAAGGGAGAAAATGTTCTGTATACAATGTTCAATTTTCTATTTATTTCGATTCCTTTTATGGTCACAGAAACAAAGAAGCAAAAACACAAATTATTTAGACAATGATGAAACACATTCAAACTTTTCAAAAATTTTAGAAATAGAACATAGATCACCTCTCCTGCAGTTTTACATTTTGAGCATTACTATTGCTTAGCGTCAAAACTTTTAAAAGATAGTAAATGTACAATTTTCACAAAATGACATTCATCGTTCTTCACCGAAAATAGCATTCGTTCCACTTAGCCATGCAATCAATGCAAAAATAACAGCAAAAAAAACGTTCTCGAGACAATTTGATCGTAACTGCAATCACTATACTCAGTTGGAAAGATATGAAGTATGAAATTCAAAATAATTAATCTCCAAAAAACTTTCCAAACAAGGAGAAAAATTCCAATGTACCTAAGAAGTTATTTTTATGATCTAATATCCTCTGAATTAACTTAGCATATGATACGATTTAGACTTCATGACCTTCAGGTACATGTCACATCACAAATTGTTGACTTGGCCAAAGAATACAACGTGCATATTGAAAACTAGCCTAGTTATAAAAAAAATCCATGTAATTTTTAATTTTTTCCCTCACTTCAGTTATATACCAATGTAGAGTGCACCTATGGGGAAATTACTACAGGGTGTCTTATATTTTACGATACAAGTATTGGCATTTAATAGCAATTTCAATCTGTGAAGAAACTAACATTTCATTGATGAGTTTTTCTGCTGTAAGTTTGCCTGGATAACTCCATAACTACAAGCCAAACATACTTTGGATCCCAAAATCAAACACTGATTTCACGTGTGACCCAAAACATCTAATTCACTAACGTGTTGACTGTTTTGTGGCAAAGGATGGAGCCTCTGTTCTAACACTTGCCCAACTCAGATCATACCATAAGATCTAATTCCCTCCAACCAATTACTTCAACACTAACTTCCTTCAATTTTGTGCTGTAATATAGAATGCATTCTTCCTCAGTTGTCTGTTTACCAGAGCACAAGGCTTGGAGATGCAAAATACTGTATTTCTTTAAAACCTCTTTAGTAATTTTATTCTGTTCCATCCTCATAATTCATGGCTGCTCATTACCAACTCAATTAGTCATTATACATACAAGTCTTTACAGTGATCATCGGCAAATGAATCAACTGCAGGAAGACACTCCGTATGAGATTAGCTCTGACCAAAGTCAATCCTGTTGTGCAAACACTTCAGCAAGAATCCTTGAACCGTGATCAGGAACAGGAACCTCTGTCAATATTTCCCTCCTAACTGATGGATGCCACAATTGATTATGGTGCCCTAATTAAGGCTGGATAACTCAACACTGACTTAGAACGGAACTTGGAACCTTGTTACTATACATGGAAGAATAATTGACTAAGCAATAAGTGGACCCACTTGCATAATCATTAAAGTACTTTGGTTGCAAGTTTGAATGGAAAACAAAATGCATTTTTAAAAGCTCTGTTCATCAGGTCTCAAGTATGGAAAGCTTTTTTTCTACATGTATATAGTTTAAATAATGGAAATACTGTTTAATTACAGTTTGCAAAACAGTACCATTATTCTCAAGAACATAATTCACTTATGCATTAAACCTTGAATTGTAAATGCACACAAATTTAAATTAATGCCAAATGATTGGAACCGAAACAGATTTACAGGCCAAACATCACAGTTGCAAATCTAAGATGGTAAAAACCTTTGTATTAATATAACAAAACTCTCACTACTTATCTACTCCAAAGTAGACAGATTACTCCAATTCTATTGTCTAATATTAAACATTTCCTACAAGCTGTAGATGTAATGCATAAAATGTATAATTTAAAAGCTACAGGGAAAATACAGTATTCAAACAACAGTTAACAAACACTTGCATTTAATAATATAGTCAGCTGAAGAAAATTTCGATTCGGTATTCAAGAACTCACATTCTTAAACTTAAGTTTTTAAAGTGGTAATCAAGCTAATCAAACAACATTAACAAAAATTCCAAAAAGGAATTTGCCTAAAGCGCAAGTGCCTCTAGTCTCCAATATTTATTCCATATTAGAAATAATACAGCAATACGCTCAATAAGTAATCTAGAAACTGTCTTTCTATACTTCTCTGAATATATTGAGGAGGTTTCTCAAAATGAAGAAGCCACACTCACCCAAATGAACATGCAGCATTTCCCCACCAACAAATTCAAAAATTGTTGTAAAGGACAATTTATAATTCATTGTATGCTATTTAAGTAGCAAGAAAAATAAGATGTTCATTAACCTGTAGATTTAGACAGGTTGTCTAACTTGGCTACATTTTTGCATCACTTACTGTGCATTAAATTTGACTGTCGATTAAAGTATCGTGAAACTCATCTGTAGTCATTATTTTGCTTAAAATGTCTACCAAACCAAAGTCCATGAACTGATGCATCAATGGTCAGCTTTAGCAATTGCATACTTGTCACGCAAGTCAACATTGGTCAAGGAAAAGCTTTTCTTTTAAGGAAGTATTATAAATATAAGTTTTCCTTTTTCAGTCTTCCCAGTCGACAATTTCAGAGTGGGAGCATTTTTTCCATATCAATACTAGCTCAAATCTAGTTTCCCCACCCTTTCTTTCTCCACATTATATCACCTACTGGCATGTGTCAAAGCAACTTAAACTGGGATAATGAGCTGAATGTTATAATGCCACTGTTATTGAATAAAACAGCAGTCTCTAAAGCTTTCTGTCATTGGGGGATGATATAGTTATCTTCTAATTTATGACTAATTTGTTTGAAAAATTCTTACCATTGGAATTGAACATTAAAATACCAGATGCAAGTTAAACGATCTCTAATTGGCTTATGCATATAATTGCTGGTTGCATTATATGTATAAATTCATGAGGAGTACAGAATTGTAGAAAAGCTCTCTCATTTAATTTAAGTAAATATAACATATGGTTCTGGACTGAAATAAAGGTCACTACACAAATGATTAATCTCATCTCCGACAATTGCTTACTATCCCTCCAGTATAGGAATGTTGGCATCCAGGGTTCCCATTCCAATCTATCAATAATACCTTCTTACAAGTACACTTCCTGACTTCCATGGACAGGATGAAGCTTCTATGATGTCCATCTTGGTCTAACTGTCAACAGATAATGTGGGTCTTCCATCAACGAATGCTAGTTCCTGCACTTATAAGATGAACAGAGAAACTTGGGAAATAAAAATAACACTGCACTCCTGAAACAAAGTTTTGAGGGCAACAATTTCTGTACACATTAATGTTTGATGAGAAAAGAATGCAAGCTATTAAAGCACTACATGTCGGTGGGCTCCAGTGGTATATTATTTCATTGAATTTCAGTTGAATTGTGAGCATGGGTTAGATCTGCAGTCATTACCTTTAAAAGATATGGTGCCCATTTCAGAAACAAATACAAAAAGTACACAACATTAAATAAAACGAAATGGAAGGTGAGGGAAGAAGATACTGAATAAAGATGTACATTAACAGATTGGTTTGGGCTCTGCTATAGCTCTGCTGCATTCAGAACACAGTGCCCAACCATCCTTTATTCTCTTTATACACCCTTGCAATGAACTTAGCGACCAAAATAGGTATTGGCTGAGTTTACACTTGTGCCCCAGTTCATATACTGACTCCCAGATTTGTCATCTGACGAATAGTCCCTGCCTGAAGAGGGATACATTGCAAAATCTCTGGCAGCAGAAGAGGATAGATATGATGAGGAGTCAAATGATTGCCTCACGTCTGTTGCCAATGTATCCTGTTTCCAATCATAGCCACCTAAAAAAAATTAAAATAGAACATGAATAGATTTTGTTACAATAAACATGGATTGTGATGCCAAGTCTGAAAAAATTATAGTAAGACACTACCAAAAGATCCTATTATAGAGCAAGCAATGGAAGATAGCATTAAGCACAACAGATTGCATTTTTAATTCAATGACAAAGGAAGCATTTATATCTGACCAATGGTAAATAAACTAAAGTTTCCAAGATTTGACAGCTACAAGTATCAAAATGACAAACCAAATCTGAAACACCACACAATGTTAAAACTGATTAATAGAAACAAATTCCACATGCTATATCAAGAATTATGTGTTGTTGTTTTCATCAGTTCTCTGCCATACAAAGCCTAAATAGAGGACAGAGATAAGTCCAATTACTGGCTAGATTAGAAAAGTTCAGAACAGAACATAGTTCTATTTATATTGACATCTTGCACTTGTATGCAGATCTGGTTGAAGCAGTTCCTGAGTTAGGAATATGCATTCAACCCACTGAATGTAAAAGCTGTGATTTTGAGCAGTATTCTTGTATGGTGGTAACATTTAGTGGCACTTGATGGCACAAATATTTGGCCATCTTTGGGTAGATCTTTGAGGCTAAATCCCTCAGGGTGCAGTGACTATGAGACCAGCAGTCCTCAAGCACTTGGATCTTGAAATATTTGTTCTGATTTCCTTTGGTTGAGGATAGGTCTACGTCTCTGCCCTTGGAAATTACCAGCAACAGGTGCAGGAAGAATACTATTCTTCTGTCCTTGAAGCAGATCTTTAGGGTGAAAGGTGTAATTACCTTACTATGTTTCACCCTTTACTCACCAGTGCCACACCATCAGAATGCTCATTTAATATTTGAGTGAGAAACCTGTAGCATTGGTGTCTCTGACTCAATCACAGGCTTTAATTTAAAAAGTAGTAGGTACGCCACTGCACCATTCCATAGTGCTCTAGAACAAAAAGAATGTTCCATTTTCTTAGCACACATTTCAGTTGAAGTGAGGGTATTTAAAACTAGTGGAAGAGAATCCTTTCTTCAAAGTAGGTTCACCATTATGTGGTGGACTTTAGGCCTGTGTTGAATAGTCTCTGAAGTGTCCCAAGTTACCAGTTCTTAGTCAAATAATCAAACCTTTGGTAAGAATTGACAGATGCATAAGCACATTTGAAGTGCAAGGAACTAGCCAAAAAAGGGCCAACTGAATTTCAGTTTCAGTTGTAAATTGATGCCTTCAAATGTATTTTAGTTGACTTCAAATGTCAATATACATCATGATGATTCTGAATAAAAAGTATGCACTAGCGTATTAACTTTTCAGATGGAGGAAAAACATCTGGGGAATGTGTTCAGTAGCTAGTAGTTCAAGCTTGCAATGGAACAAATTTATAAAAATTCATTAATTAGAAGTAAAAGGGAACTGGAACATTTCCAGAGTGCTCTATGCTCCTCATGGATTGCATCTTATGCAAAATTAGTGACTTCTGCTGACTGTCAAACACCATTTTGCACAGGGTCTCGATATAGTTATTATAGTTCAACAAACTATAGCAAACCTACAGATTGTTTGAAGAGGCATCTTGATTAAATGCACTCACTATCAAGAGACACAGGACTTGGAAAACCCTGCCTCAGCAAATGCAGAAAATCACAAGCACCATTACCTTCTCCCAATTATCATTATGTAAAAGGTACTTTTGTGCTTCCTTGATGAGCTCCAGAAAAGTGGAACTCAAAGAGATTTGTGATCTCTCTGCATTGCTTAATCCTGATAAAGTTAGGTGGTGCTGACACTCCGTAGCTGGCCAGAAAAAAAGTCCTGCAGGAACACAAACTGGCTCCATGCATTTGAAGGCAAGTGGAGAAGGACAACTCATGAAACCTTCAAAAACGTCAGTCTATGATTCTATACAATCCCTGACATTACAAATGCAATCAGTACCTGACTACCACAGAATGCCACTGACAACACTCTCTTGATGTGAAAGTGATACAAGGTTGAATCCATTTCTTCACTAAAGCTCAAGAAATTTGACACAAAAGGCTGAGGAAACTCCCATGTCATGAAGAAATGGTTTTCTTCCTTGATACAGAAGATAGCATTCTGTTAGGTTCTCTCATGAATGTTAGGGTAGAGTATTTTGATGATCGCAACAAAAATGTATGGAATTGCTTGATTATGATCATAGTGCCTCCAACAGCTGGTACTGCTTGTGTGCATGACTTCAACAATTTTGTCTGAAAGAACCAGTGAAGCTCTTGCACATTCCAATTTGACGTTGGAATGGGAAGATTTTGTAGCTGAAAGTACAACTTCAAGTCCAGCAACAGCAGCTGTCCCCCAAGATACGCATGAAAAAAAGATGGATCTTCAGCAGCTGATGTATCCAAGATCATTGCAGCAAAAAATATTGCTGTGGAGTTTTTAAAGATATTGGGACCCATTGATGATGGTGGTGCCTCTATAGCCTCTACATGATTTAACATTGAGGCTTTCAAATTATGAAAAAACAAGATTCACTCCAACTGCAGGGTGCAGAGGGTAAATTTTGCAGGTGGAAACTCAGCTTCAAATCCACTTGGAGCATTTATTCCCAAGGCAAAGTAAACCCATCATGGATAAATATATGGATTTCAGGCAACTGAATGTTCACCCAAGATTAGCTAATCTACAAAAGCAATTGATTAGTCTAGCTTTTGTCAGCTGTTTCTTGCACAATGTGGATCCCTGTGTTGGGTCCATGACCTTGAACCAAACTGATACGGCAGAGAGGAGCACAGGTTCATGTGTAGAAAAATGCCCTTCAGATAGCATTTCTTAAACTAATCCAAAGGTTGGACTAGATTGACTAAAGCAGATCAAGTCCCAGCTAATTATAAGAACCTGAATTTATGATCCAGCATAGAAACGAGGATTTCAATGGCTTTTGATGATAGCTTCAGATGCTGTCTATTACAATTGCTACTATCCTACTTACCTTAAAATCCAAGCTAAATTTCAGATAAAATCCTCAATTGGTCAACCACACTTAATGCAATGAAACCAGTGAGGTAAGAGGTAATATGGTTTGTCTAATGGCACCTGTAAATAGAGATGCTGCTGATAATTTTCAAATCTGAATTACCTCTGGGGCTTTCTGAGCCTCGTACTGCAGAAGCTGATGCATCAGGATTATATCTGGAATAGTCATCTGGTGTACCGATGGATCTTGCAGTTCTCTGATCCAATGTAGCCCTCATGACTGGGTCCTTTGAGGTTGGGCAAGGGAAAAAAGGTTTGAAATGGGATACAGCAAGAACTATTTAGACACTGTTTAGTTAAAAACAAAGCATAAGAACATTTTTTTTCCAAAAGAAGAAACCTAGTCTAATTTATTTATTACAATTTAAAATGTCGAAGCATTTTAGGCTGACAGTAAATAAAGTTCACTGGGATTATCCATCAATTTGGTAATCAATTTGAGATCAGAATATGAAACTTGAGTTCAATGAAACAAATAAAAACAGATCCCAAGCAGTACTGATTTTCAAAAGTTCTTTATTCAATTTAGTTGAAATAAAGCTAATTGTGGAATTAGCAGCAAAAACTGAAGCGAAAATTTCAAAATAAAAAGTTTTCTTCCAAAAGCCGTCTTTGAAAGATCCAGTTTGTAGTGTGATCAATACATCAATGGGAGAACAAAGAATATTAAAATTGAGACAAATTTCCTATTCTGTTTCAAGACTCTGCACAGAGAGAACAAGGTAGAAAGTAGCAGCAGTTCTGTTCGAAAAGCAAAGGAGAAGTTGATGAAATCATCACAGTATACAACTCTCCACTTGCTCAAGATGAGCATATTCTTGAAAAATTATCTGGGAGTCAAGTTAGCTTGTGAATGACTTCAGTTATCTGGAGTTCAACAACAATACCTGTAAAATACTGCAATAAACGCTAATTTTATTCAGCATTTTCTTTCTGGCAGGAGTTCCTACAAACAATAAGAGTTCTAAAGATATTAAGTTTCAACTAACCATATGAAACTTCTTTTGCACATGATAGCTTTGCAAGACTCAATGGACTTCTCGGTTGTTCTGTAAAGTATCATTGGCCAGGAGTGAAAGCTTTAATAGAATACTCAAAAGTATCCAATACAATTGCCTCACATAAATCAACCATGAGATTATGAACAGAATTATCAAGAACCAAAAACTCACTGATATGAAAGAAAAGATTGTCTTCTGTTTGCCAAAGTTTAAGTGGGGAAAAAATAAATGAAACAAAGAATATTTTGAAGATTGGGATATACTACCCCAAACTTGTTTGAAATTAAAACTTTAATAAACCATATTCCACATTAGCATGAGGTATGTGATTGGGTGCTTAATTACAATGGGCAATTTCAGAATAAAGGACATCAGATTTAGCTTAGTTGTTTTTGTTACGGTAAATTAAAATAGTTAACATGACAGCTATTCGATGTGCAGAAATTGTATCTGGTGTGGATCATTTTAACATCAGCACTGCAAATCAGAATGGGCATCAACAGTAAAATGAACTGACAGAAAAGTCCTGAAGAAGGGCTTATGCCCGAAACGTCGATTCTCCTGTTCCCTGGATGCTGCCTGACCTGTTGCGCTTTTCCAGCAACACATTTCCAGCTCTGACAGAAAAGTTAGCCATCTTTCAGGTCTACTCAAGATTTAATTCCACTTCACGATATACCTTTATGCAGAAAAAAGGAAGCAGACTTCTAGATTGAGAAAGTTCATCCAACTGTAACATATCAACAAGCTTATTTAAGATTATATTCCCAAGAACGATGATAACCATCTTACTTTTCCTAAATGTTGAAAAGAACTAGTTTGAATTTTAGAGCAGGAGCAGCAGTTTGAAGCATTCTGGCGACAGTGGAGGGAAATAAATAACTTGCATAAAGTTGTAGAGATGTTAAAAGAACAAAGGAACTCGACTGAAATCAAGAGCAATATGTATAGCCCGACAAAAGAACCATTGGAGATAAGTCTCTTGGTAAGCCAAAGTAAAAATCGGGAAACCTCCTTCCATCGGCACAGTTAAATTGAACCTGGGCAGAGTTTGGGTTGTTTCCTAATCATTCTCGAACCAAATTCAAAAACTGGCTGCTCTTCTCTGCTGCACATTAAGATTCTTGCAAAAGTTTGCTTCTGAATTCAGAACGATAATGCACACCTTCCAGCTGCCATCTCACTTGAATGAATGGGAGGACTGTTAGAATATTCCAAGTTCAAATCCCGTTCCAAGATTGAGCATACGATATAGACTTCCACAACAGCAAACCCAGAAGAATGTGACCGTCACAAGTGCTATCCTCATGAACATTCTGTTACGGTCAATGTTCAAATTGCGTTGCACTTTGTGAAATGCAGAATTTGCCAAGTGTTTTCTTTTGAACACTAAGGAAAAAACTGCATCAGGTCATTGAGGTTATTGTCTTTGTGGTGAAACTGTGTTGTACAAAATGGCTGCTAGTTGTATGCTTAGTATGTCACAACCCTTTCAAATAATTTCTTGGAAAGGAAGCATTTTTGATATTATATATGGCAATGCACAACATATGCATTTTCTTTCTTCCTTTACGCGAAAATAGTTGCATGATAATTCAGTCCAAAAATAGGGATAAAATTAATTGCTGTATTTTAGGCATTGGCAGCAAGCTTAGTGATTGCAAGAGATTAAAGCACCAGTAACACCTACACAAGAACCTCATCTGGAATTTAGAAGACATATCATAACTGCAACTATTGAGATGAAAGAAAAGGGCTGTTGATATTTACCAGATTGGACTAATCTCAAAAAAAAAGCAACATTATGCCTGGAAGTATTACATACCAAGCAACATCTTCCTCTCCATACAGGACAGAAAGAAAAGCTACATTCTTTCCATTGAGCTCAAGCAAAGGACCATCAGCCTACCACTGGAAAATTGGCTCTGCTGGTGAAGTAAAATAAAGCTAACAGAAACATGAATATTTATCTTAATGCTCCATGAAGCAATCTTAAGAACTGGTACTATTTAAAAGTATCTAAGTTACCTGTGTTGGCTAAGGTTACTAAAATAGTAATGATCATCAGTTCTGAAACAATCCAGATAATTGTGCAGGAGGAAATAGTCTGCACACTAAAGGATTAGTTGGCACAAATTTTACCTTAGCAAGTGATTTCAAGGAGATGACAATATAACAGAGATCTGATACAGTTGGTATTAATATCTCAACTGAGAAGAAGTGCCAGGTAATAACATCTGTAGAACTGAACACAGGACAAAGACTCCATCCCAGCCAAAAACCGATGAAGCATTTACAAAACCTCTTCATCTTTTAATTCCAGTTAGTACGGAATGATTCCTTTCATAGGGCAGGAAATCAAATCTAATTTGATTTTGCACCTGGCACAAAATACATTTCAGAATGTGTACCAAGCTGATTTGTTGTATTAAGAATTAATAACAAAGTTTCAGTGCCGATAGATTTTGGAAAATTTGACATATACAGAATCCATTCAGTTGCAAGTTGTCCTGTTGTGAAAAATTGTTAAAGGAAGAGCTCTATTTGTCTTGGTGCATTTTCTCTTACATTGTATTATGGTCATTCATTTGTCAAGAATGGAAGAGTGCGCAAAACAGATGCACACAAAACAACAAAAAACTGATTCCATCAAACTGATGGAAGACCTGCTCATTACACAGGATTACACAGCAAAATCATTTAATAAAAAGCATTTAATAAAAATCAGACATTTTATTCATACATGCTAGAAACAGCTATTCTGAATTTTTACATAAGACAATCAAGTTCATAATTTTGGAAACAGAGTTGGGGCCACCACAATTTTGATGCAATGTAGTTGATGACAGTCTGGAAACAGCACTTATTTAATCCACCTCAAACCAATTCTTCTGTACTTTGCAGTGCTAGAGCCATTATTACCTCTTTCCAACTTTGACATAGTGATTGTAGAAAGATACAATACTTGGTATATCAAATTCCCTATTCTTTGGGGAAATTGAAAATTGTGACTTTAAGCGAAGTGTGGTTTACCATAAGAATTAACATTAAAGTCAGAGTTTGTTTCCTTGGGATCTTTCTTACCCAGTAAAAACAATGTTGAGATACTGTATCATACCTGCGCAACACTGCATTCCTAGCTGAAATAATCAACAAAGTAAAATGCATCACACAATCAAAAATATTTTTTAAAACAGCAAACTTTTTATGAACCAGTACCTGTGGGACCAGGAATGTACCAGTTGATCAAGAGGTCCACGTAATCATTGTAAAAACTGAAGCTAAATAACAGAAATATAATGTGGGGGTATACACATCACTGTTTTACTTTATTTACAGCATAAATCACTTAAATGAGAATGCAACTTTGCATTTAATAAGTTACTGGCAGCCAGCTTTCTCACTTACAAGCTCTCACAAGTTTCCACCTTCAACTGACTCCTTGGACATTGCAGAGATCACTATGATACAGCAAATTTTTGGTATTTGAAGTATATATATTTTGCCAGTTTATCGAGTGTTGCCGGTTCAAATAAAGTTTATAGTATTACTATTAGATTGACCAGACTCCATCTAGTGGTTGCAGATGGATGCCAAAGACTGAACCACAGCCACAAGAAGTCCAATATCTCAATCCAAATCCAGGAGTGAATCACAGCCAGTAGTAAAGAGAAGTTCAGAAAACAAAAAAAACTGAGGATGCTGTAAATCTGCAAGTGGGAGGCAATATTAAATAAAACCACTTGTGACTGAAATTTGAAATTGATCAATATAAACGGAACACCAATAGTGTACTGCTTTTTATCATAAGATTTTTCAAATCTTCTTCATTCCAAAAGGTAAAAGGAATTATTGACTAGTTGTTGCTAATTACCTTTTAATTAAACTATGAATGCTAACCGAATCAAAAGCAGCACATTAGCTCAAAATACTTACCTCACAAATGCCATTAAACTTTTAAGGCTGCTTGTATTGGATTAGAGAAGCATCATTAAACTCACATTAAATTGGTGTTAAACTTAAGTGGTATCATTCAGCTACAAACACACTGTGATCATGAACTGAGGACTGTGCATATGGGAACAATAAACATTCAATCAGAAGAACTTGTTTAGGGTGTAGGTTTGCTCGCTGAGCTGTAGGTTTGGTATCCAGACGTTTCATTACCTGGCTAGGTAACATCATCAGGTGTGACCTCCAAGTGAAGCGAAGCTGTTGTCTCCTGCTTTCTATTTATATGTTTGTCCAGGATGGGGTTCCCAGGGTTTGTGGTGATGTCATTTCCTGTTCGTTTTCTGAGGGGTTGATAGATAGTATCTAGATCTATGTGTTTGTTTATGGTGTTGTGGTTGGAGTGCCAGGCCTCGAGAAATTCTCTGGTACGTCTTTGCTTAGCCTGTCCCAGGATAGATGTGTTGTCCCAGTCGAAATGGTGGTTTTTTTCATCCGTGTGTAGGGCTACAAGGCGAGAGGGTCGTGTCTTTTTGTGGCTAGCTGGTGTTCGTGTATCCTGGTGGCTGACTTTCTCCCTGTTTGTCCTATGTAGTGTTTGTAGCAGTCCTTGTATGGAATTTTTTAGATGACATTGGTTTTGTCCATGAGTTGTACTGGGTCTTTTAAGTTTGATAGTTTTTGTTTGAGAGTGTTGGTGGGTTTGTGTGCTACTAGGATTCTGAGGGGTCTTAATAGTCTGGCTGTCATTTCTGAGACTTCTCTGATGTATGGTAAGGTGGTTAGGGCTTCTGGCTGTGTTAGGTCTGCTTGTCGTGGCTTGTTCTTGAGGAATCTGCGCACTGTATTTTTTGAGTATCGTTCTTCTTGAATACGTTGTATAAGTGGTTCTCCTCTGTTTTCCGAAGTTCGCCTGTGCTGCAGTGTGTGGTGGCTCGTTGGAATAGTGTTCTGATACAGCTTCATTTGTGTGTGTTGGGATGGTTGCTGGTGCAGTTAAGTATTTGGTCAGTGTTTGTCGGTTTTCTGTTTTGTAGTTCTCCCTTGTCCTTTCTTTCGACTGTGACGTCCAGGAATGCTAGTTGTTGTCGGTTTCTTCCTCCTTAGTGAACTTTATGCCTGTGAGGGTGTTGTTGATGATGTTAAATGTCTCTTCTATCTTGTTTCGTTTTGTGATGTCAAAAGTGTCATCTACGTGGCGGACCCAGATTTTTGGTTTGATGGTTGGTAGGGGTGTTTGTTCTAGTCTTTGCATTACCGTTCAGAAATGACAGCCAGACTACTAAGACCCCTTGGAATCCTAGTAGCACACAAACCCACCAACACTCTCAAACAAAAGCTAACAAACTTAAAAGACCCAGTACAACCCATGGACAAAACCAATGTCATCTACAAAATTCCATGCAAGGACCGCCACAAACACTACGTAGGACAAACAGGAAGAAAGTTAGCCATTAGGACACACGAACACAAGCTAGCCACAAAAAGACACGACCCTCTCTCCCTCATAGCCCTACACAAAACCTACAGCTCAGTGAGCAAACCTACACCCTAAACCTCAACCTGAGCTACAAACCTTCACAAACCTTGCAATAAGAACTTGTGTCATATGCTTAAAGAAGGACCTATGAATTAACAAAATGGAAGAGACAAGATAACTTGCCGTTGTACTCCTTCAGGCAGAGAAGCTGATGAGGCGCCTGACTGAATTGCACAAAGTTATGAATGGGCACAGATAGGACAGTTAGGAAGAAATATATCACTTTTGTGAAGGGACCAATAACCAAGGGACTAAGTTTTAAATTAAGGAGCAGGTAGCCTGGAGGGGATATGATGAAAAAAATCATCATCTGGGGGAACTCACTGTCTAAAACAGTAGAGTCAGGGACCCTCAAGACATTGCAGAAGCATTTAGATGAGCATTTGAGAGGCCACATCATACATTGCTACGAGCCAGGTGCTGGAAAATGGCACAATATATCAAAAAGCCTTTTTCTGTGCTCGAAAGCTTAGAGATAAAGTATAGACATTAAACATTGAATTTAATGCCACATGTCAAAGCATTGATGTTGCTTCTTCATTCTAACTTCTATTTGCTGAGCATGGCCAGATGTTGCCATGCAGCTGCACAACTTGAAGGAAATGTTGTTTATGAATGGCATTTTAGTTCTGATGAAGCTCATTCCAATTACTGGATGAGAACACAGCAGATTGTTCTTGGTGACTGCATTGAGGTTAACCATGCGTAGCTGCAGCATTGGTGTAGAGCAAAAATGCTGAAATCAATTGCCAGAAATTAAAATTCAACACTCTAGCTACAAAGCAAATCACATATTACCACTGACAACAGAAACAGCAACTGCTGTGAAAACAGACCACAACTTGGAAGAGACACCTTAACGATTGCCATTCATAGATTATCCATTAGAATAATTTCAAAATACTCACAGATTCCTTCTTTTGGTAATAACTGATCAATGCATCTTTGAAAGCCTTTGTAACCTTCAGAACAAAACTTGCATCATCTTCACTTTTTATCTGAAAGCTTTGCTGTAAATAAACACAAAATTACATTTCCCCACTTCACTCAGGAATAATAAATTATTCAACTTTGAAACAATTTCTTGTACAGTTGGGAATTCAGTAACCAGAACTAGTCACAGTAATCCATATGTGACTTCCTCCCACTGGTGTAATTGCTCAGCTTCTTTTTCAGGAATACTATCGCCTGAAATACCATTCAGCAGGCTGAGTGTAACACTTCAAAGAGATTGTTGATTTAAATTTATTCTAAACCTACAATGTCTAAATCAATACACATAAGGAAATTAGGAAATGGCAGACACATTGAACAGAAATTGTGTGCGCCTTCACTGCAGAAGACACAAACAAACAGAGCAGAAATACTTGTAAATAATGCACTGCAAGGCAAGGAAAAACTTAAAAGTACAATTACCAGGGCAAGGATGCTGAGAAAATTATTCGATTGAAAGTCTGACAGGTCACCACAAGTTGATGGACTTCATCCGAGCATCTTGAAAGAAGTGGATGCGGAGATAGCAGATGCATTTGTTTCAATTTTCCAAAACTTCCTTGACTCAGGAAAGCCAAAAACATGGGGCAGCACAAAAGACCTCATTACACAGGAGTCCTTTCCCTTTACAATCATGGATCTGGCATTTAGCATGTTGCATTCATCAGTTCTGAACTAGAGAAGGTTAAGATAGTTCATGGGCTCCATATAGAGTCAGAGAGATATACAGCATGGAAACAGACCCTTTGGTCCAACCCGTCCATGCCGACCAGATATCCTAACCCAATCTAGTCCCACCTGTCAGCACCTGGCCCATATCCCTCCAAACCCTTCCTATTCATATACCCATCCAAATACATCTTAAATGTTGCAAATGTACCAGCCTCTGCCGCATCCTCTGGCTGCTCATTCCATACACGTACCACCTTCTGCATGAAAAAGTGGCCCCTTCGGTCTCTTTTATATCTTTCTCCTCTCATCCTAAACCTATGCCCTCCAGTTCTGGACTCCCCAATCCCAGGGAAAAGACTTTGCCTATTTATCCTAACTATACCCCTCATAATTTTATAAACCTCTATAAGGTCACCCCTCAGCCTCTGATGCTCTAGGGAAAATAGTCCCAGCCTGTTCAGCATCTCCCTGTATCTCTGATCCTCCAACCCTGGCAAAATGCTTGTAAATCTTTTCTGAACCCTTTCAAGTTTCACATCTTTCCGATAGGAAGAGGTCCAGAATTGCACGAAATATTCCAATAGTGGCCTAACCAATGTCCTGTACTCAATACTCTGACCAATAAAGGAAAGCATACCAAACGCCGCCTTCACAATCCTATCTACCTGCGACTCCACTTTCAAGGAGCTATGAACCTGCACTCCAAGGTCTCTTTGTTCAGCAACACTCCCTCGGACCTTACCTAGGGAGTATAAGTTCTGCTGAGAGTTGCTTTCCCAAAATGCAGCACCTCGCATTTATCTGAATTAAACTCCATCTGTCTTCTACCTTTGAGCCAGTTCTGTATCCAAATGGCTAGTTCTCCCTGTATTCCACGAGATCTAAGCTTGCTAATTAGTCTCCATGAGGAACCTTGTCGAATGCCTAACTGAAGTCCATATAGATCACATCTACTGCTCTGCCCTCATCAATCTTCTTTGTTACTTCTTCAAAAAACTCAATCAAGTTTGTGAGACATGATTTCCTACGCACAAGGCCATGTTGACTATCCCGAATCAGTCCTTGCCTTTCCAAATACATGTACATCCTGTCCCTCAGGATTCCCTCCAACAACTTGCCCACCACCGAGATCGGGCTCACCGGTCTATAATTCCCTGGCTTGTCTTTACTGCCCTTCTTAAACAGTGGCACCACGTTTGTCAACCTCCAGTCTTCTGGCACCTCACCTGTCACTATCAATGATACAAATGTCTCAGCAAGAGGCCCAGCAATCACTTCTCCAGCTTCCCACAGAGTTCTCGGGTACACCTGATCAGGTCCTGGGGATTTATCCACTTTTAACCGTTTCAAGACATCTAGCACTTGCTCCTTTGTAATCTGGACATTTTGCAAGATGTCACCATTTATTTCCCTACAGTCTATATCTTCCATATCCTTTTCCACAGTAAATACTGATGCAAAATATTCATTCAGTCTCTCCCCCATTTTCTGTGGCTCCACACAAAGGCCGCCTTGCTGATCTTTGAGGGGCCCTATTCTCTCCCTAGTTACCCTTTTGGCCTTAATATAGTTGTAAAAACCCTTTGGATTCTCCTTAATTCTATTTGCCAAAGCTATCTCATGTCCCCATTTTGCTTTCATGATTTCCGTCTTAAGTACACTCCTACTTTCTTTATACTCTTCTAAGAATTCACTCGATCTATCCAGTCTATATCTGACATATGCTTCCTTCTTTTTCTTAACCAAACCCTCAATTTCTTTAGTCATCTAGCATTCCCTAAACTGTGCAGGCTATAGTTCATTTTTTTCAGGGCGCTCCTTATGTTTTGCCTCCACTTCAACCCTAACCTTCTGATCTTTGGCCACCTGCTGAAGAGGAGGAGTCTGTCTGCATACTGCCAGCAGATCAGCGTTCTCTCTACGAGACCTCTATGGCCAACAGCAGTTTGTGGAATGGTTGTCTGATCCTATGCCTGCCTCCCTTTTATGGTTACTCTTATGCCAGCATGGTTTTAGAGCACACTTCAAGCATTCTGTGACCAATGAACATTACAGGAGCTGTAGTGCATGAGGGCCCCCCTCCCTAAAATATAATTTCAATCAAAGTTTTCTTTAAAATAGTCTTTTATTATGTTGCCCCTCCAGTTTATTCGAAATAATGTCTTGAAAAAGATTATAAAGAGAGTCAGCTGAGACATGTGGGGTTGTAATTAGGAAAATAAGACTGCAATTTACTTATTTTAGAAGTAAACATTAATTCTGCTGTAAATATTAATAAGCTGTTAATAATAATGTAAGAAATCGCAATGGAGATTGAAGGGAGATGCTACTGTGTAGATGTCATTCTAAGTCTAAGAGCTTAAATAATTCAGCATATACTGAAGAAACAGGTGATTTTTAAAAGACCAGAGACTTTTCTTGAGCAATGTTGAACGCTTATCCTCTTCAGAGACAACCACTACAATAACAGATGGCGACAGTGAAATAAAGACCCAGCTGCAGGAGAGATCACTGGGAAAGCTTCAACAGCAAGAGAAAGCAGCAGGGAAATTATTGAATTAACTATCCAGGAACTGAAAAGCAACTGGAAGCACTGAGAAATTAAAAAACATGGGAAGCAATCTCCAACGAAAGAAAGTCATGCTGGAGACCCTATAGTTATTGGAATATTTTGGGCATGTGACACTGCAACAACCAATTGAAAAGTAGAAGAACTGGTGCAGATGATTCACTAGTTACAGCAACACTGCAGGGCTAGCAGCCAGACCACTTAAGGACTATTAAGGAACAGAATTGTCTTGATTCATATTTCACTATCTGGCTTGGATCTATTTAACTGTCATCTCCCAAATGTGTTCCCATCTTTTCCAGAACTCCATGTTTCTAGGAGGTTTCCCTGCTTGCTACAGGACCAAACAGCTAAGTCACAATGATATTCTTCTGACAGTGACAGTGACATTTCCTTCTTGACCTGGTTGCAGCCTTTGACAGGATTGACCATTGCAGGAAGTTGGAAGGGCCATTCACTGACATCCAAGGGTGTGACTGCTTTCACGTGGTTCTACTCAAGAGAATGCCAGACAAGGATAGAGAAGCAAGTGGTGTACTTCTCTATGAAACTAAACCAGTATCAGAAACAGTTGGAAAGACAGTTCTTGAAATTACTGTTGACTCTTCAACAGTTCTTGAGATTACAAAGAAACAATAATTCACACTGATTATAATCCATAAGTTTTCATTGAGAAGTTTAAAAATCGGAATGCAAAACTATTCAGATGGAGTCTTTTGTTGCAACCATTAACTGTGAGGAGGGACATAAGAGAAGTTTGCATTGTTGTTGGATAAGTAGCAGATAAAATTCATATTGGAGAAGTGAGAGATCATAAAATTTGGTAGGAAGAACATAAAATAATATAAAATAACAGGTACAACTCTGAAGTGGGTGCAGCAGCAGAGGGACCTGGGTCTGTGTGCGCATAAGTCATAAAGCAAGGCAGGACTTGTTGAGAGAATAGCAACAGGAAACAATAATTCCTGTGCTCGATTCATATCGGCGTAGCATAGAGGAGCAAGGAGGTAATATTGAATTTACACAAGACTCTAATTCTGCCTCAAGAGCTGAGTATTTCATCCAATTTTGGATGACATAGTTAGAAAAATGCAAGGGCACTGGAGAAAGCAAAGGAGAGATTTACTGTAATGGTTCCAGGCATTAGGAATTTCAGTTGTGAAGATAGACTAAAGAAGTTGAATTGCTTTTCATGGAGAAGATAAGGCTCACAGGGGACCTGGTTGAAGTATTCAAAATTCTGAGGGGTCTGGACAGAGTAGGGAAGGAAAAAATGTTCCCATTTGTGAAATAATTGAGAATGAAAACACACAACTTTGAAGTAATTAATAAAAGAAGCAAAAATGATGCGTGGAAAACCTTATCATACAGCCATGGTTAGGTTCTGGAATGCACTGGCTGACAGTGTGGGGGAGGCAGGTTCAATTTAGGCATTCATAAATGAATTAGATAGTTGAAATGGAACAATGTATAGGGTTGCTGGAAGACGACAGGAATAAGCAGCTCATTTGGACAGGTGACATAGGCACAATAGACAAAATGACCTCCTTCTGCGCTGTAACAGTTGTGACATAACTAAGCTAAACATTACAATAAGTGTTATATTGCTACAATATTATTTTAAAAAGTTTGTATTTTGAATTATAGCAAGTTAGCTTCAGCTCCCTACTGAACTTTATTAAAGACAGGCAAACTGAATTCAAACTCACCAAATAGTTATAAAGCTTCTTTCTTTTACTATCAATCACATCAGGAAAACGTGGTGGCTGGGAATAATCACCCTTCAAGATGGAAAAAGAAAACTCATGAGTTCACAATTGCTGTATAAATAATTATCATTGAACATATATTTAATGTTCATTACAAGTTGGAAGAACAACTGGTACAAAAGTAGATTTGATAGAGACCTGGATATCAACTCTCTTATATTTTCAGTAGTTGATTTATTTTCCCAAACCGTCCAACTAAATAGCCCGATGAACGTCTTTCAAAATATAAAGAAAAGTAAATTCTTACATTTATATTATACACTTCAGAAGTGACACATTCCCTTCCAAATAGTATCATCCACAGGAGAACGAAATCAGCAGAACAAGTAACAGTTTCTATTTGAAACTTTTTCTCAATACTGCTGCTACTTTCATGGATGGCTTAAAAAAAATTCTAATACAAGTGTAAAACATATATTACAAATAAATGCATTACATGTGTTGTAATTATGACAGGGAAAAGTTTTAAACAAAAGCTGTAATCAAGAAAGCTCTTAAGCCGATCTTCAAAACAGAGAACATAAAAAAAAGTTACAAAAGATCTTGATATAGGTACAGGATACTATAAATGTGAAAGTGTTCCATCTCCTAGCAGAAACGTAAATTCAATTTTAATCAAGTTCCATGCCGATTTTGTATTAGGTTTCTTCAGGCATTGAGCAAACACAGGTAGCAGCTTAGAACAGCAGATTTTGTCTAATATTAACTTTGTTCAAGGGAGCATCTCATTTATTTCAAGCAAAATTTTGATTTCAGGCCCCTGTAACACCGCTACAAATACCTTAAAAAGTGACACCTTGCATAATCAAGCATAACTAGTCTTTAAAGGTTATATGATTCATGACAGAAATTTCCCTGATAATCAAAATTAGTTAACAAGATTTCTGAGATGGGCATACATGATAAAACCAGTATCCACTTCTTGGAGTCTGGTGAAGAAGCTGTTGCTCTTCAGGGAAGATAGTTTAAATGAATTTGACAGAGGAAAGGGAACTAAGACAAAGGAGAGAAGAGAAACAAGTTGCATTAAGAATTGGAAATTAGAATGCATAGAAAGAGGAGAGCTCAGACAGGGAAGAGATGCAAAGCAGACGAAGGAAGAAATCTTGCACATAAACACAGGGAACACAGCAAATAATGGTGAAGAGTTCAGGCCAAGGTTATAAATGGCAATTATGTTAACTGGCAATAACTTCACTCAACTGAGAGAGTAATGAAAATTCAAATTTCAAAGCTACAATGTATACAGGACATTTCTGGAAAGAATAACAGAAGTGGAATATTGATCAAACAGATATTATTACAAAAAGGATAATGTTTTTGATGATTCAAGAACTTTTTATTTGACTAAAGGAGAAAGGAGGAAATGGGTGTAGTCATATTTTGTTTGCAAGCGAGATTATTGGCAATTAAGTGCCAGCTTTTGCTATAACCCTTCCAACTAACCACAATTACAGGACATCAGCCATGAAAGTCTGAAGTTGTGCTCTGTCACTCAGGGTTCTGACAGATTGTGCTGTGATTCCTCCAAAAATAAGCTATCGCTAAAATCAGCGACAATTTCAACTTCATGCCCTTATAAAGCCATTACAAATCCCTTAAAAAGTAACATCCGGCTCAATAAAACATAACTTGGTTTTTAAAGGTTACACAATTCATGACAGAAATTATCTAGCAACATTGCAAACAACAACAGATTCAAACTTTATTTAATATATCTTCAGAATAATTTAATTTCTATTTTCACCCCTTGCGCATGTCCTAATCTTCATTGTGCTCTGTAAAACAATACTTCAAAGTTAATTAATTTCAATGCTTTTACTTCTCTATTTAGGGTGGAGAGTTTAATTTAACTCCTTTAATGTGATTGTATGCTTGGGCATCCTTACGATATTGAGAAGTTGTATGTTGTGGATGCCTGGTAAATAGTACAGCAGTTTATTATAATACAAGGCATTAAAGGTGAATTTCTCACCACAGAAACCAACAGATCTATCAGCAAGCCTTTTTTTTTATTCATTCACAGGATGTAGGTGTCACAGGCCAGGCCAGCATTTATTACCCATCCCTAAATGCACAGAGGGCAGATAAGTATCAAGCATATTATTGTGAGTCTGCAGTCACAAGCAGACCAAACCAGGTAAGGACAGCTGTTTCCTTCCCTAAAAGGATATTAGTGAACCAGAGGGGTTTTTTTCTGGCAATCAACAATGGTTTCATGGTCACCATTAGACTCCGACCTCCAGATTTTGGTTGAATTCAAATTCTACCAACTGCCATGGCAGGATTTGAACTCAGGTCTCCAGAACGCAGGATTAACTGTCTCACAATAATCACACTAGGCTCTCCCCACCCTGCTTTGTTGCTGACTGCAAAGCATTGTCCAACACGAATAATCAAATAGCTGCAACATGATTCAGAAATCTGCAAGCAAATTTCATAAAATTTCTAAAACAGTGTAGTTTAGTGGGGAAGTTCAATTACTCCAAAAAAGAATGGAGAGAAAAGAATAAGAGAAACAGCATGAAGGTCAATAACAATGAATCATTTCTGATATTTGTATGCAAACATCTTGATCCGTATATTTCCAGCTCAACAAGAAAAGAAACACTTCTGAATTTATTTCTAGGAAATGAAGTTAGGCAGATGGGACAATTTCAGTGGGAGAGCATTTGGAAAATAGGGATAACATCATCATTAAGTTTACAGTAGTTAAGGAAACTTATCACAAGCAAATACTAAACTGGAAGATGGATAATTTTAATGTCTTGAAAAGGGATCTGCCATTTTGGACAAAAATAAAGATCAGCTAGAATATCAGTAAAATGGTTAATAGAAGCTTCAGGAGAACATCACTATAGTACAGATGAAACACTGGGTGAGGGGGAACATCCTTACTGGGACAGCATGCATAATTTCAAACTTTGAAGATGTCAAAATAGTTAACTGTGAAGAGGATAGTAGCAGATTTCCATAAATGAGTGAGAGAGACACATATGGCAAATGGAATTTAATGCAAAGGTATATGAAAATGACATCATACCAGATCATAAGACTGTTCTCTCATTAGAGAGATATGACTGGTGGTAGTTGAACCTGCTTCAGATGAGGGGAGAGGTTGAGAGACAGAGATCTTCATGATAACCTCAGCCACTGCAGGCATTAAACCCATGCTATTGACAATATTCTGCATGTCAAACCAGCTGTCCAGCCAAATACATTTTGTAGGAAAAATGAGGAATGGCAGCATTAACACTATACAATCTGAAATGGGATGCTTAAAACAAGGCCTTGAGATGTACATAGATATATTCTGAAAGCTGGTATGAAAATTTAGTTCCTTGTGAACAGAAGCAGCTGTGATCCTAGGCTTCATGGAAGGGTCTTCAAGGTTACACCTCATTGAACACAGGGAGAACTAGCCACGGATACAGAAGTAGCTCAAAGGTAGAAGACAGAGGGTGGTGGTGGAGGTTCTTTTTCAGAATGGAGGCTGTGACCAGTGGAGTGCCATAAGGATCAGTGCTGAATCCTCTACTTTTCGTCATTTATATGAATTATTTGGATGTGAGCATAAGAGGTATAGTTAGTAAGTTTGCAGATGACACCAAAATTGGAGGTGTAGTGGACAGCGAAAAAGGTTACTGCTGATTACATTGGGATCTTGATCAGATGGGCCAAAGGGTTGAGAAGTGGCAGATGGGAGCTTAATTTAGAGAAATGCGAAGTGCTGCGTTTTGGAAAAGCAGCTGTCCAGCACATTAATGAGGCCACTTTTGGAATACTGCATGCAATTCTGGTCACCTTCCTATCAGAAGGATGTTGTGAAACTTGAAAGGGTTCAGAAAAGATTTACAAGAATATTGCCAGGGTTGGAGGATTTGAGCAATAGGGAGAGGCTGTATAAACTGGGACTGTTTTCCCTGGAGCGTTGGAGGCTGAGGGGTGATCTTATAGAGGTTTATAAAATTATGAGGGGCATGGGCAGGGTAAATAGACAAAGTCTCTCCCCCGGGGTGGTGGGAATCCAGAACTAGAGGGCATAGGTTTAGGATGAGGGGTGAAAGATATAAAAGCAACCTAAGGGCAACTTTTTCATGCAGAGAGTGATGCGTGTGTGGAATGGGCTGCCAGAAGAAGTGATGGAAGTTAGCACAATTGCAACATTTAAAGAGACCTCTGTATGGGTATATGAATGGGAAGGGTTTGAAGGGATATGGGCCGGGTGCTGGCAAATGAGACTAGATTGGATTGGTATATCTGGTCAGCACGGACGAGTTGGACAGAGGGTCTCTTTCCATGCTGTACATCTCTATGACTCTATAACTGAGCATAAAGGGAAGGACCTTGTGCTCAATGGTTATAATACATGGCTTGATCACGCCTGAAAACTAATGTGCCCAAGTCAGAGAACCACATGATTTAGAAGGCTATCAAAACGTTTTAAAAATATTGGAAAAGGAGATTGACAATAATGATGCTTTAGAGTTGAGACTAACAAATTTTAAATAGAAATGCTCAGAATTCTATTAGTTTTTGACAGAATATATTACTGCAAAAAGAACTGGGGAAACATTTGAAGAAATAAATTACAGATAGTTATGATGATCTAGAATACACTGGCAGAATTGCTGAAGGAGGAAAATTCACTAGAAACATTCAAAAAGGACTTTGAAACATATATATTTGAAATGTAAAAATGTATAGAGTTGTGGGCAACTACTGGGAAGAACGAATTAGATAGCTTTTTTAAAATAAAAATGCCAATGCAGCAATGATGGGTGAAAGACCGAATTCTATGTTGTATCATTCAATAAAAAGGTTAATTTAACAACAAAATGATTTAAATTCAAAAACTGAAATTGCTGGAAAATCTTAGTAGGTCTGGCAGTATCTGTGGAAAGAGTTAGCATTTTGAGTCCAAATAATCCTTTTTCAGAATTGAAAGGATTCACCCAATTTCTGAGAAGTTGGCAACTATTTGATCCATAAAACAGTGGCCTACCTTTTTCTGCATCCGGTGATCAGATTTTCTGCAGCATAAACAGAAAAAGTTTAGTAAACTTGATTCTTTGGGACAATTTCACTAATTCAGGTACAAAATGAACAAAGTGTTAAAAACATTTAAATAGTGAAGAGCAGAAGGCAAAAACTAGAAATGTTTCAATACAAATAATAAAGCTGGTCGCGTATTGTTCATGTAGCACTGTGTAAATGGCTGACTAAATTTAACAATTCAGAAGTTCAAAACAGAGTAGCAAGTTTAGAAACTAGACAAATCATTTGGTCAAACTCAGCAACATCTATGTGACTTTAGACCTATGTTCTCACAGTACTACTCATTTTCTTTTCCCAGAAAATAAAGCTACTACTATTTTTTTAAAACATGAACGTTTGATATAATCATCTAACTGCAAGCAGAAATAGCAAATTCCTCAGCAGACAGTTGAACCAATGATTTTATATGCATTCTGTTAGCCTGACCATGAGAAAACAAGCAAATCATCAGCTGCCTAAAATAATCTCACTGTGTCACTTAACCCTCCGGAAATGCTCGGGGACAGAAGGTCAAGCACGAAGGAGGAATTAAAGTTTATCCTTATTAGTCAGGAAACTGTATTAAGAAAATTGATGGGATTAAAACCCAGCAAGTCCCCGGAGCCTAATGCTCTGCATCCCAGGGTACAATGGAAGTGGCCCTAGAAATTGTGGATGCATTAATAATCATTTTCCAGCATTTTCTATAGACTCTGGAAGAGTTCCATTGGACTGGAGGGTAGCTAATGTAACCCCACGATTTAAAAAAAAGGACAAAGAGAAAACAAGGAATTATAAACTGATTTGCCTGACATCGGTGATAGGGGAAATGCTAGAGTCAATTATTAGGAATATAGTAACTCAGCATTTGAAAAGCATGACAGAATCTGTCCAAGTCAGCATGATTTCACTAAAGGGAAATTATACTTGAAACATTTTGAAATTTTTTTGAGGATGTGACCTGTAGAGTGAAGAAGGGTGAATCATTGGATGGTTCCGTATCTGGACTTTCAAAAGGCTTTTGACAAGGTCTCACACAAGACATTAGTAGCAAAGTTAAAGTTCATGGTATCAGAGGTAATGAACTGATGTGGATAGATAAATGGTTGGCAGACAAGAAGCAAAGAGTTGGAATAAACAGGTCCTTTTCAGAGGGGCAGGCAGTGATGAGTGGCATACTGCAACATTCAGTGCTGGGACCCCAGCTGTTCACAATATACATTAATGATTTGGATGAAGGAATTGAATGCAATCTCTCCAAATTTGCAGAAGACACTAAGCTGGGTGGCAAAGTTCACTGTTAGGATGATGCTAAGAGGCTGCAGGGTGACAGGACAGGTTCACTGCGTGGGCAGATACTTGGCAATTGCAATATAATGTGGATAAATGTGAGGTTATCCACTTTGGTGGCTAAAACAGGAAAGCAGATTATCTGAATGGTGGCAGTTTAGGAAAAGGTGAGGTGCCATGAGATGTGGGTGTCGTGGCAGAATACTTGCTGAACGTTAGCAATTAGGTGCAGTAGGTGGTGAAAAAACCAAATGGCATGCTGACCTTCATAGCGAGAGGATTTGAGTAGGGATATCTTGCTGCAGTTATACATGGCCTTGGTGAGGCCAGACCTTGATTATCATGTGCAGCTTTGGCCTCCTAGTCTGAGGGAGGACATTCTTTCTAATGAGGGAGTCCAGCAAAGCTTTACCAGACTGATTCCCAAGATGACAGGACTGACATATAAAGAAAGATTGGACCAACTGGGTTTGTACTCACTGATTTAGAAGAATGAGGAGAGAGCTCATTAAAATATATAAAATCCTGATGGGACTGGACAGACTATATGCGGGAAGAATGTCCCTGAAGTCCAGAACTAGGGGTCATAATCTAAAAATAAGGAGTAAGCCATTCCGTACTGAGATGAGGAAGAATTTCTTCTCTCAGAGTTGTGAACCTATGGAATTCTCTATCACAGAAAGCTGCTGGGACCAGTTTGTTAGATATATTCAACAGGAGGCTGGATGTGACCCTTGCGGCTAAAGGGATCCGGAGGGAATGGAAGGGAAGTGAGTGGGATGCTGAAATTGCATGATCAGCCACAATCATATTAATTGATGGTGCAGGCTAGAAGAGCAAAACGGCCTACTTCTATACCTAATTTCTATATTTCTGTGTTAACAATGCCAAGGATATCAATCAACTTAAGAACAGGAAACTGCAGTACAGCAAATTAATTTTTGCATCCCAGTTCATTCATGAGGTTTGTCAATTCATGGTATCAGAACCATGATTTTATTTTCCTCATGCACAATCAACTTCAGCTTTGAAATCAGAAAGAGTGAACAATACATTTTCTTTTTAGAACACTGTCGCACTTGTACTTTGGAGATGCTTTCAATATCTTCAGGAAAAATGTAACAAAATTATTACAATTTTAAAATGTCTCTCAGCTCTGCACTGATCAGTTGATTAAAATGGAATGAGGTTAATACAGCTGTTTAAACGTTTTAACGATAGCTGATTAAATAACTTCAATATTCAAAGCATTCACTTTACCTGAACAACACAACCAAACATGTAACAGCAACTTCAAAATTGTGTGCTCACTTGAAGACACTAATCAGTTTGAAATTTATTTTCTATTAAGAACACAACTGTCCTCCCTAATATTTTCACACAATATCATTGGACATGGTACCATATTTATGGTCTTTGGCAGCAACTTCTCGGCTACAAGGATGTTTTTCCCATGGTAACATGGCAAGTACAACAAGTGAAATTAGCTAACGTCTTGCTACATTCTCTCAAGATTTGTATATTTTATAAAAATTCCTCTAGTAACATAATCCAGTACTTGTCCACCAATTCTATTTTACTAATTGTATCTAGGTTAGCTTTCTGGTTGGCAAAATGGAACTGAGCAGTGTGCCAAGTGGATTGGTATGGTAGCCTCAACATTTTATAATTTAGATAAATGGTTGCATGAGGGGACTGAAGGATGGTGAATTAGTTGACGATGCAAACATGTAGCAGAAAGGGATGTAGAAATGTTAAGTGAAGTGTAGGTGAAGTTCTGGAAAAAGGAGTATCACATAGGAAAATGTCCACTTTGGGAGGAGAATCTGTTTGGTGGCAGGGAGCAATGAAAGGGATGGGGAGAAGCTGGGAAGGGAGTTGGGGGGTGGGAAGGGGGGTTATTTGAAATTGGAGAACTCAAGTTCGAGTGCCCAGGCCAAAACAAACCACAGCACAAATTGGAGGAACAACACTTCATCTTCTGCCTGGTCAAACATGGACAAGAAAATCTCCTGTTTACCGCACACCCTCCTCCCTCAGCTGATGAATCAATGCTTCTCCATGTCAAACAATACTTAGAGGAAACACTGAGGGTGGCAAGGAACAGATCTGGGTGGGGCTTTCCGGGTCCACAACCAAGAATGTCTTGCCAGCAGCACTACTGATCAAGTTGGTTGTGTCATAAACAACATTACAGCTAGACTGAGTCTGAAATAGGCAGTGAGGGAACCAATGAGGGGGAATAAATACGTGTCACCTCATCCATCCAACTACTGAATCTGTCCATGATAGAATTGGTAAAAATGATCATAGTCCTAGTGGAAACAAAGATGATTCCACAAACAGTGGGTTAGGTGAAAGATGGGGGAGCCCTAAACATCAGTGGAAAATGTCAGGCTGAAGCAATCACAGCCACCTTCATCCAGAAGTGTCAAGTGGATAATTATTACCCATCAGTCATCTCTCCAACAACATTAGAGTGATGGAAGGTGTCATCAATAGTGCTATCAAGCAGTGCCTCAGCGATAACCTGCTCACTGATACTTAGTTTGAATTCCGTGAGGGCCACTGAGTTCCTGATATCTTAAACACTTGGTTCAAGTATGAAGAAAGAAGCAGAACTCTCGAGGTGAGGTGACAGCGACTGACCTTGATATCAAGGTTGTATCTGACCACATCTGGCATCAAAAAGCCTAAGGGAATTAGTGGGAGCAAACTCTGCTGGATGGAGTCACACATGGCACAAAGGATGATGGTATTGTTGCGCTATGACTAAAGTTGACAAGATGGCTGCCTGGGGCTTTTTAACTGACACAGGATTGCCAAAAGGGGTTGGCAGCTAAATATAGATGTTCACAGCCAGACTGGTGGTCTCCATAAAGAGATACTGGATAAAATAATGTAAGGTCCCATGGAGATCATGAAAGGGTTGTGGTGAGAGGAAACATTAGGTAACTTACTTGAGTTTCTGCAAACAAACAGTTCTAAACACATATGCATTTTAATAAAGGGCATTTTTGAAAGGCCTAGTTAAGCCAAGGTCTCAAGTTTGTTATTTAGCAAAAAGCAGAAGGAAAAGTCTGATCCTGCAGTATTCTGAACTTTTTAGATAATTCTAAGTTAGAAATGCAACCAAAAAATTAGAGTGAAAGGATTAGTTGAATTCCTTGAACAAGTGTCTGTAGACAGTAAAAGAAGCTAAGGGCATCATTAGGAAGATTAAGCAATAAATGATGTAAACACAACCTCTAAAAGACCACCAGCACAGGAAGTGGGCACAAGAAGGTCGTGAAAAGGGAGTTCAGGACTGGAGGGAGATTAAGAATTGAAGCTTAAGTGCAGGTGTGGATAAATTGAACAAATTCTTACATCCAAAGAACAAGGGAAGAGTGACAAGCACAGGTTACAACATACAAACTGAAGATGTGGTTATGTCCCAAAGTTATTTCTGGAATCTAAACAAGTTTCATTTAATGGCTAGGTAAAGTTTTAAAGTGATTGAATTTTAGCCTCAGTGGAATTTGAATTAAGAAAATTAGTAAGGGAAAATGTTGAGTAGAAATAGTCAAAGATTTGGCACGGTGGCTCAGTGGTTAGCACTGCTGCCTCACAGCACCAGGGACGTGGGTTCAATTCCAGCCTTGGGCAGTTGTCTGTTTTGAGTTTGCACATTCTCCACGTGTCTGTGTGGGTTTCCTACAGGTACTCCGGTTTCCCCCCACAATCCAAAAGATGTGCACATCAGGTGAATTGGCCATGCTAAATTGTCCGTAGTGTTAGGTGCATTAGGCAGAGGTAAATATAGGGTTGGGGTGGGTTATTCTTCGGAGGGCGGTGTGGACTTGTTGGGCCAAAGGGCCTATTTCATACTTAGGGAATCTAATCTGATCATCTCATCTAATCATTCATTCAAGGTCTAAACTCTGGTCGAAAACTTACTTACAATATAAGAATAGTGAGAGTTGTAATTGCAACTGCAAGGTCAGAAGAATTGTTTGTTTGATCTCTCAGGCTGAAGTGAGAGAGGGCTTGTTCTCAATTCGTCAGCTGTGACAAAGGATTGTAGTCACTTTATATTAGAGTTGATTTTAAAGACTTTACAACAATTGGTACAAATTAATATCCTTCCTAATTTTCTGTGCTAAAATTCATAGAGAATTTGGAAGCGTTCTTAGTGATAAACAAATACTTAGACTATTGGCAAATAATGCAGTATAGCTGGTAAATACTTGGGAAGGAGTATAACTGTCAGAAGTATTGTAAGGTATCGCAACGACAGATAATGGAGGTATCTGGTAGACATCATGAGATTATCGGAAGACTTAGGGCTGTACATAGAGTTTTCCATTGATGATGTGTTTGCTGGATTGGATGTGTGGATATGGCTACCATTGGCATCAATGTTGCATATTATTGTAACTCGAAAAGTGTAAAAATGTTGAATTCAGCTGAGGAAAGTTAGAGTGTCATTGACCTCTCCTCTTATCTGAGCTGTAAATAAGCCCCAAGTGAAAGCCAGATTCAGAGTAGTCTCTGGTCTCTCCCGCGTGTGGTTAAGAGATCTGAATACAGGTTGTTTGTATTGCTGAATACAGAACTCAAGACTCCTCGTTGATATTTTCCTCTACAATATGGTTATGATTGTTGTAGCTCTAGGACATCGCTCCAGGGGTTCCTCAGATTAGTGTGCTAGGCCCAACCATCTTCACCCTGCCTCATCAGTCACCTTCCCTTTATCATAAAGGTCAGAATTGGGGATGTTCACTGATGATTACACAATGTTCAACATCATTCATGACTCATCAGATAATGAAGCAAGGCTTTGACAATATCCAAGCTTGGGTTGTCAAGTGGCAAATAACATTCATGCCACAAAAACATCAGGCAATGACTACCTTCAATAAGAGACCATCTCATCATCTCCCCATGACATTCAATGGCATTACTAGTAAGGAATTTCCCACTATCAACATTTGGGGGTTATCATTGACCAGAAACTGAATTGGACTAGCCATATAAATATAGTGACTACAAGAAAACGTCACAGGCTTGGAATCCTACAGTGAGTAACTCACCTTCTGAATCCCCAAAGCTTGTCAAACATCTACAAGGCACAGGTCAGAAGTGTGATTTGTCTGGATGGGTGCAGCTCCAAGCACTCTCAAAATTTGATACCAACTATTAAAAAAGCAGTCAACTCCCTCCACTATTGATGTTGAGTGTCAGCGATGCATACCATCTCCAAGATGCACTGCAGAAATTTCTCAAAGCTCCATAGATAGCTCCTTTGATATAACTTTGTTGATAAAAAAAATTTGAAATGTTGTAGGGTTGGGGTCGTTAAAGCAGAGGTGGAGAGATTCTTACTAGGCATGGGAATCAAAGGTTATCAGGGATAGATGGGATTAAGTAGGCAACTCTTCCCTTTTTTTAAAATCATAAAGGGATCATTTCATACTTGTAATTTGTGAATGGCAAGATTTAAATAATTCAATTGCCTCTGTATTGTCAAGCTAACTCAATTAATGCACAAATCTTAGAAATTGCTGACAAATGAAAAGGACACAATCTTTAAATCGACAGTGCTACACTCAATCCAGCTCATACGCTTGTTTTTGCAAAAGAAAATATTTCTGATTTAAAAAACCAACCCAGTTTGTTCTCTTTCTCTGTATTCATCTTCATATTGTTTTCTGTCATCCCTTTTCCAGTCTGCACCTCTACCGTCATCCATGTAGCTCAGCTGATAATCTTTTCTTATATTTGAATACCTATCTGAACTCCTGATATCACTTTCATGTTCCTTGTGGTAGACATTTCTCCAATCAGCTGATTCGTGTACATGATCTCCATATGGCCCCCTTCGCTGATCAGAGTATTGATCATAACCAGTACTGGTCTCGACATATTGTTCTCTCTCTCTTTTCAAATCCGTATATCCACTTGAAACATTTTCTTGATATTGCGATTTGTTATCTTTCCTTAGATCTGCATATCGGTCCATAACGCCAATACTCTCTTCATAAAAATCTTTATCATCTCTTCTCCAGTCAGAATACATATCAGAGGATTGAACTTCAGTTCTATATTGTCCTTCGTCATGTCTTGGAACTGAATACATCATCTTGTTTGTCAGTGATTGTTCTCTTGCGTACACTATGTCTTCCATCAAATCTTGCTCCACTTGCAAGGGATTTCTCTCCCATTCTTGCTGCCATCCTGACCAGATAGGAAAAACAAGTTGCTTAACTAAATATGAACAAAAGTGAAAACTTTGTATAGTCACCTGATAATACAGAACTTAAGTACTGCTGAAAATGACACATTTTTGGCTGGCAAACAGGGCAATTCACAAGAAACACCCAACTACAGTGAATATATTTATATTGTTTGAGAAGAGTGCTAATTGACGGGCAGACACTCTGATTGTAAGGAGTGCTGTAATGGAGAATGCAACAGCTAATGATGACTGACAGCCAGGTTTTCGGGTATGTTTTGCAAATTGTCCTAACGTGTATTAGACAAAAAGGTTTGATAAAATGTATCTTTTTTCAACTTAACTCTGTGCAATACAGTTAAATACAGTGGACAGCAATTGTTGTGTCAAAGAATTCAGAACAAATATATCAAACTCTGATGTTCAGAACATACACATTAGAAATTGCTATTCATTGTTAAACAAAAAGCATATTCAGGAAAATGCCATCTTAAGGTAACTTTAGTATGGTTTCTTTTCAGATGTAATATGATTACTGTTTTCTGTGCATGCATTAAATTTCTAGTTTCATTCTTTCAACTTCAGATTCCCTTTTGTTGTAAGGTATGTAGCAGTAGGGAAACTAATTTTGTGATTAGTTATAATCACATAGAGTCAAAGTTAATTAGCTGTACTGCACAGAAACAGTCCAAATCATTCAAGCCAATCAGATGTCCTAAATTAATCTAGACCCATTTGTCAGCATTTGGTCACATCCTTTCAAACCCTTCAAATTCACGAACCTATCCAGATGCCTTTTAAATGCTGTAATTCTTATCAGCCTCCACCGCTTCCTATGGCAGTTCATTCTATACATGCACCAACTTCTGCATGAAAATGTTGCACCTTAGGTCCCTTTTAATTCTTTCCTCTCTCACCAAAGTATATCATTGATCAGTTATTATTCTGCTTAATTATATCCATTTCAGTGGTTAGTACAGTAATATCTAGTGTCAAAATATTGTACCATGGCATTACAAACATAACCTAACTTTCAAGAGTTACAGCTCTAAGACTGAGAAAGATCTGTTTACTTTGCAATCCAGACTTCCAAGGTTGAATAAGACAGAGATAGTATACTCTCAAATTGTTAGCCCTTATCAAGGTATCATAAATCACAGCTGAGATCTTACACTAGTGTTTCAACTTATGTAGATGCAATGAATATTCAAGTTAACTTGTAACAAAGAGTTTAAGTTTAGACTTTAATATCTTCTGTATTATTTGCCTTTAAGGTATAAAGGATAACAAACTGATAACAAACATTCAAACACAGTGAAATTAAGTGGTTAGCAATAACTAATTGTCTGATTGAATGGAATTTCAAATAAGCAAGAACTGAGATGTGCGTTTAAGGATATCAGTCTTTGGGTATTGACTGCATATGGCTCCTTTTTTTTAAAAAAAACAGGCAAAGAATATGTTGAATATCCTCATAGTAAAATGACAGTAACAAATGAAGAAGTGGGACCTGTGGATAGCTGACAACTGAAAGACCCAACCAAGAGATAGTGGGAGGTGACATCAATGCCCATCACTTTTAAGAGCCAATTAGAGGGTATCATGTGACCCTTTACCCAATTAGCAATAAGCTTGGTCTACCCTTGGCCAGATGTAATTGATCACAACATGGGTTGCGGCTTGCACAGGAACAACCGTCAGGGACTAATGTCGTGTGAGGAAGTTTGATGTTATCCTACAGATATTATTGAAATCTTAAGTAAAATTTCCTGAGTTACTAAGGAGATTGTCGTTTGTTGTCTTAATGTTTAAATTTCAACTGACCTAAGTTTTTTTTTATTAATTCACAGGATGACAGAGTCATTGGCGAGGCCAGCACTTATTGCTCATCTCTAATTGCCCAGAGGGCAGTTAAGAGTCCATCACATTGCTATGGGTCTGGAGTCACACATAGACCAGTCAATGTAAGGACGACAGTTCACTTCCTTCAAGGACATGAGTGAACCAGGTAGGTTTTTCTGACATTCGGCAAGTGTTTCATGGTCATCATTAGACTCCAAATTTCAGATTTTTATTGAATTCAAATTCCACCATCTGCTGTCGTAGAATTTGAACCCGGGTCCTCAGACCATTACCTAGGTCTCCGATTAATATTCCAGTGATAAGAACACGAGGCCATTACTTTCTCGAGAAATATTGGAATTTGAGTATAAGACTTCTAAAACTTGCTGACACAAGGATAACTGCTTGTGAACGCCCAGATCTAGGCTGAATTGATTCTGCTGGTCTACTTGTTGCACCTACACAAAGACTATATGCTAAATGAGCCACAACTTCAAACTAAGCAATGAATGGGAAATTCATTGGAAATCACCTTGAGATCCTATTCTTCATTGTCATGCATATGTAAGGAAAAGAAACAGAAGAAAATGGTAATGGGTAAACTGACATAAAATAGGAGGTGACCAGTGCAGCATCAACATCTGCACAGACCTGTTTGCTGATCTGACATCAAACCTTGCATGAGCCACAATTTCTTGATATTATATCCAGAAGAAAAGAAAATAATCTTTGCTTCACCTTCCCCAACCAAGCCCCATCATCATTTGTATACCTCCAGTTCATGATTTCAGATTGAAGCTCAGTGTTTGCATAAAATATACCTTTGGATCCATATTCCTGGTATGAACGCTGTGCATAGCTTTGTGAATTCATTCCCTCTTGAAGGCTTCCACCTTGATTCATTCTAACATCTGTGGAGTTAATTTGTGAATACATAGACTTTTGAGGAGTTGCATTCTAGCCAGCTGGAAGAGAAATCTGAAGGATACTTATTTTTAATTTCACAGAAGGAAGAGAAAACCAAATTGGTTGATGTTGCAAGAAATAATTACATGCTACTGACAAATTTGTTCAGTTGCAGTATATAGCTGAGGAAAACAATGGTAAGGTAAAACATTCAATAACAAGAGGTCACGCTTTCAAGGTGAGAGGTAAAAAGTTGAAGGGGGATACACGCAGCAAGTACTTTACACAGAGGGTGGTGGGTGTCTGGAACTCGTTGCCAGCAGAGGTGGTAGAGGCAGGCACAGTAGATTCATTTAAGATGAGTCTGGACAAATGCATGAATAAGTGGGGAGCAGAGGGATACAAATGCTTAGGAATTGGGTGACAGGTTTAGACAGTAGATTTGGATTGGTTCAGGCTTGGAGGGCTGCAGGGCCTGCTCCTGGGCTGTTAATTTTCTTTGTGCTTTGATGTATGAATAAGGTAACACGACTTACATTCAGATCATTTAAATATTGAAGCACAACTAGTTTGCATTTGTAAACGATGACAAAACTGTGAAATCAATTCCTACATAAATATGAAAACAAGTTCCAACCAAAGATATTTCATTTGTTCTGTTATTCTAGGTTCTTTTTAATCCGAAGAGATGATTAAAGAATGAATTAAACGGTAAAGTAAAATTATTTTGCAAAGTTATGGTCTGGACAGCCTACTCAAGAATGTTTGGAGTGGTCTGACCTAGTCCATAATAATTTGAAGCAACAAATTAATCACTTCATTGTGACAGAACTGGAATGGAGTGTGCAGCAGATTCCTAGAAGTAGGCACTGCTCTGTGACTATTTGTTACAAATGCAAGCTTTTGTTTACCATAAAAGAAAAAGCACACATTATATCCATTGGAAAATTCAGATTCAATTCAAAGACAAATGGTTTTAGTTCACTAAAGCATCTATTCAAATTCTTACGGGATACTTACTGGAGCATCCCACAGAATTCATCAAATTACCGGTGAAGATATACTTTAAATGTTTTACCAGCTGTTAAATTTAAATTTGGAATATAAATGATGATAATGCATACATACCATTGCTTGGAAGTGGAACCCTTTTAACTACGCTAATCGTGCTGGGTGGATCCTGTCCTCTGATCACCTATAATTCATAATATTAATAGGTATCACAAAACAAACAACCCATTGCATATTTTATTTTCATTATGTATAGTTTCCATGTGCTGCAACTAAGAAAACTAGCTGATGAAATTTGTTTTCCAACAATTATTGGAAAATGCCATTATTGATCATATTGTAGCAGCACTTAGTTTCTAACGTATTAAAACTCAAATATTGCCCTATACTGAAAATATTGAAATATGCATTTCAGAACTGCTTCAGAATTACATTTGTTTAATAAAAACAGACTGATCATTTAGTTTGTCATTACTAATTAAAAATATTTCTATTGCTCTGTAAATAACTCAGAAAAATAAAAGACAAAGAGTAAGAATGCTTACAATGCACAATAA
Organism: Chiloscyllium plagiosum; assembly: GCF_004010195.1. Taxonomy (NCBI): domain Eukaryota; kingdom Metazoa; phylum Chordata; class Chondrichthyes; order Orectolobiformes; family Hemiscylliidae; genus Chiloscyllium; species Chiloscyllium plagiosum. Next base: position 47,727,662 of record NC_057714.1, on the reverse strand, counting down.
TCCTGTGGTGTTAACTTGTCCACTAAAACAAATGTTCTAATATCTAGCAACTCTGCATTTCAAAAATGTAGTTATGGGATCACTTTGACAAATAGTGGACATGAAGCAAGCTAATTATTTGAATAATACAGTCCATTAAACCAGGAGGTCAGTCAGTTCAATTAATTGGATGGCTGGTTTGCAACGCAGAGTGTAAAACAGCATGGATTCAATTTCCATACCAGCTGAGGGTACAATAAAGGGCTCCCCTTCTCAATCACTCTCCTCACCTGAGGTGTGGTGACCTTCAGATTAAAACCACCAAATTATATGGAGAGAACTATCCTATGATCTGCTGAGACTATAGTCTGTGAGGTCATAGATTCTTGAGGCAAATATAATGTTGCACAAATGAACAAGCTCAGGAAAGTCAAGTGAGGAGCACGTGAGTAGGCTGGAACAAAACAAAACTAAGATGCTGGGGAAAACTTAATTCATATTACATAACAAACCCCCAAACTGAAAAATAAAGTCTGCACATGACTGAATTTAAATTTTAGGTCTCTGAATAAAGGCTTACAGGAAAGCAGCCTTTTATACTCGGTCATTCAATTCACTCACCAACTACACAAGTTTAAAAATTACTCCATTGCCTTCACAATGCATCTTACAATATTTAGCTGGTGGCTTGAAACTGACACAGTAAGAAAGATTTGCTCCAAAAAGAGAATTCCTTAAATTACAAGGCCACAGACAACAGACAGTAAAAAGAAAGCATGAATACATAACTCAATTAAAATGTGCTTTTGAAAGAGATGGTAGTGTTAGAAAATCTATTTTCACATACAGTTGTTCAATACAATTAAAATTAAAGAATTAATGTTCGTATGTCTAGAAACGACCTACTCTGAACCAACATTCTCTCTAAGCTGCGCAACTGGTTGAAGGTCCTGCAAATGCTAATCACATCCTGACTTTTCCCATCCTCAATGGCCTCAGAAGTCCCCACAGAATATGGAAAACTTAGTTCTGACCTACTAGCAATCTGGTGCATACTGAATTAATCAAAATGTGGTGATCTATTTGCAACAATTTTCAGATTAAATTCAGAATTCTGCAAGTAGTAGAGAAGGAGTAAAAATTTAGACTTGTTTAGTTTGGGACCACAATTTACGAAACACATTTTTAATCAAATAGATCATAAATAATGCAACCAAAAACTGCACCATTCAGGAGATTTATTTTTTGCTATTTAACAGAATACAGGTATCACCAGCAAGGTCAGCTTTGTTTCCAACTGAAAGTCTAGTTCCTATGAATCAAAAATGCCACTTTGTTAAGGCTTGAATCCTAATCTTTCATGCAACAATAAGGGAGAGATGGTGACATGGTGATATTGTTGCTGGACTCGAATCCAGAAACCAAGGCTAATGCTTTGGGAATATGGGTTCAAACTCCATCATGGAAAATGGCAAAAATTTGAAGTCAGCAAAAGTCTGGAATTTAAAGCTAGCCTAATGGCGACCAGGTAACCATTGTTGAATATTGTAAAAGCCTATTTAAGTCATTAATGCCCTTTAGGGAAGGGAATCTGCCATCCTTGCCTGAACTGGTCTACATGTAACTCCAGACCCAAAGGTTGGTTGACTGTCAATTGCCCTCTGAAAAGGTCCTTCCAAACCATTCAGATTAAGGAGTAATTCAGAGTGTGCAGCAAATGCTGCTGTAGCCAATGATACCTATTTGCCATGAGCAAATGTTTTGAACAGGTCCTTATGCATTACTGGTTAGATGTAAAAGAACAAAAATCGGTATGTTCAAGTACTCTTCATTTCCTTTTGGCAACTTACTGGAACAGGTATGCTTTTGCTAAGTGCATGAAAATTGTATTTTTTTTTCCTCTAAACTCTCAGACTTTGCAGGCCAATGTTAGATGATAGTTGAACTTTTCAAACATCTGTTTGACTGGCCCCTGGTATGTTTTTAACCTCCAAGTGAAGTGGGAAAAATAGATTGCAAATGTCTTGGTACAAATTCTTTTGAAATAGCAATGAAGGTGTGTCATCTGGTTTTATTCTGTTTTGAATCATAATCTTGGTTGTTCCAGAATACACACAAACCTGATTACATCTGATGTTTTGTAAACACTGTATTCCTGCAATCTTTTTCATTGGTTCTTGAAAGGGTTGCTTTTTGCACTGGCAAGATTTTATTTATTTTGCCCTGGCTCTTCTTAGAAGATGGCGAAGGCTGCTATTTTCTATGCCAGTCTTGGGGTAGTAGTACCATGTGATAGTAAGATGATCTGTTGGGTAGGGAATACAGAAATGTAATTCAGATATGGAGTAGACTGGTAACTTGAGTAAATGCTTCCATGATAATGTAACTCTTGTTCTGCTCAAGGGAGAAGGTGCTACCAAAGTAAACAGAGTGAGTTATTACAGCCAAAGTGCGCAAGTGGAGAAGTTCCATTTTGAGTAGAATGTCAATGAAGATGCAACAATCTAGTGCCCTGGAAAATGCCAAGCTCTTTGTACTTTTTTGCAACTGTATCAGGCAATTGATGGCAGACTTGAGCCTTCCAAACTGGCACTTCTATATAATGACAGAACTTTACAAACATGGAGCACGAGTAGGCCACTTGGCCCTTCAAGTCTACTCGATCAGTACAGGAGTTGGGAGATCATGTTGCGGTTGTACAGGACATTGGTTAGGCCAATGTTGGAATATTGTGGGCAATTCTGGTCTCCTTCCTATCAGAAGGATGTTGTGAAACTTGAAAGGGTTCAGAAAAGATTTACAAGGATGTTGCCAGGGTTGGAGCATTTGAGCTAAGGGAAGGGGCTGAATAAGCTGGGGCTATTTTCCCTGGAGAGTCAGAGGCTGAGGATTGACCTTATAAACGTTTATGACATTATGAGGGACATGGATAGGAAAAATAGATCAGGTCTTTTCCCTCAGGTGGGGAAGTCCAGAACTAGAGGGCATAGGTTTAGGGTGAGAGGGTAAAGATATAAAAGGGACTTAAGGGGCAACATTTTCACGCAGGGGGTGGTGTGTGTTTGAAACGTGCTGCCGGAGGAAATAGTGGAGGCTGGTACAATTATAGCATTTAAAAGGCATCTGGATGAATCGCAAGGGTTTAAAAGGGATATGGACCTAGTGGTGGCAAATGGAACTAGATTAGATTGGGATATCTGGTAAACATGAGCGAGTTGGACCAAAGGGTTTACTTCCATGCTGTACATCTCTAGGAGTCTAACTGCTATTAAAATAAAGTGACTTTCTCATTAAGATGGAGTTGAGAGTCAACCATACTGCTGCAAAAGTAGAGTCCAATGATCCAGACACAATAACTATGGCAGAGTTCCTATCCTCAAAGACATTACAGAAATTAGAGTCATCGAGATGTACAGCATGGAAACAGACCCTTCGGTCCAACCCGTCCATGCCGACCAGATATCCCAACCCAATCTAGTCCCACCTGCCAGCACATGGGCCCATAACCCTCCAAACCCTTCCTATTCATATACCCATCCAAACGCCTTTTAAATGTTGCAATTGTACCAGCCTCCACCACTTCCTCTGGCAGCTCATTCCATACATGTACCACCCTCTGTGTGAAAAAGTTGCTCCGGAGGTCTCTCTTATATCCTTCCCCTCGCACCCAAAACCTATGCCTTCTAGTTCTAGACTCCCTCACCACAGGGAAAAGATTTTGGCTATTTATCCTATCCATGCCCCTCATAATTTTGTAAACCTCTACAGTCACCCCTCAGCCTCCGATGCTCCAGGGAAAACAGCCACAATCTGTTCAGCCTCTCCCTATGGCTCAGATTCTCCAACCCTGGCAACTCCTGTACTCAATACTTTCACCAATAAAGGAAAGCATACCAAACGCCTTCTTCACTATCCTATCTACCTGCAACTCCACTTTCAAGGAACTAAGAACCTGCACTCCAAGGTCTCTTTGTTCAGCAACACTCCCTCGGACCTTACCATTAAGTGTATAAGTCCCATTCAGATTTGCTTTCCCAAAATGCAGCACCTCGCATTTATCTGAATTAAACTCCATCTGCCACTTCTCAGCCCATTGGCCCATCTGATCAAGATCCTGTTTTAATCTGAGGCAACCTTCTTCTTTGTCCACTACACCTCCAACTTTGGTGTCATCTGCAAACTTACTAACTGTATCTCTTATGCTCGCATCCAAATCATTTATGTAAATGACGAAAAGTAGAGGACCCAGCAGAAATCCTTGTGGCACTTCACTGGTCACAGACCTCCAGTCTGAAAAACAACCCTCCCCCACCACATCTGTCTTCTATCTTTGAGCCAGTTCTGTATCCAAATGGCTTGTTCTCCCTGTATTCTGTGAGATCTAACTTTGCTAACCAGTCTCCCACGGGGAATCTTGTCGAATGCCTTACTGAGTCCAGATAGATCACATCTACCACTCTGCCCTCATCAATCCTTTTTGTTACTCCTTCGAAAAACTCAATTAAGTTTGCGAGGGGTGATTTCCCACGCACAAAGCCATGTTGACTATCTCTAATCAGTCCTTTCCTTTCCAAATACATGTACATCCTGTCCCTCAGGATTCTCTCCAACAACTTGCACAACGCAGGCATCAGGCTCACTGGTCTGTGCTTTGTCCTTTTCACCCTTCTTAAACATTGGTGCTACGTTAGCCAACCTCCAGTCTTCTGGCACCTCACCTGTGACTATCAATGATACAAATATCTCAGCAAGAGGCCCAGCAATCACTTCTCTAGCTTCCCACAGAGTTCTCGTGTACACCTGATCAGGTCCTGGGGATTTATCCACCTTTATCCATTTCAAGACATCCAGCACTTCCTCCTGTATTATATGGACATTTTTCAAGGTGTCACCATCTATTTCCCTACATTCCATATCTTCCATATGCTTTTCCACAGTAAATACTGATGCAAAATACTCGTTTAGAATCTCCCCCACTTTCTGCAGTTCCACACAAAGGCCTGATGGGTTTTAATGACAATTGATGATCACCATAACTAAGTTAGCTTTGTTTTCCAGATTTTTATTCAGTTTATTTAAATTCCATCAGCTACTTTGTGGAATTTGAATCAATTTTTCCAGACCATTAACCTGGGTCCCACAATTACCAATCAGTGACATCATTATCAAATCCACTGAAGCACAATTGACAGATTGAATAAAGATCCATTCATGTAATTTTGCCTGATCACTTATGAGTAAAAACTTATTTTAAAATTAAAACTAAATAAAAACACACTGCACTAAGTTTAAACAAATGCACTAAGTTTAAAAAAACGTTAAATTCTGTTAGTATGCCTCTCCCATTGAAATGTTCTGTTGTAACTTACCTTTATGCTCCTCCTTCCTTCCAATTTCTCAATAATAGCAGCTCTTTCTTTAACAATAAGGCTTAACTCCTCTTGCTTTAATTTAGTTGCATCCCACTTCACCATCTCTGGATATTCTCTTGACTAAAAAAAATAAGAAACTTGAAGGAAGTTGTCTAATTCTGATAAAATTACCCTTAGCATAGAATGCAATTGAAATGTTTTCAAAATAAACTGCAGAGAATCCTGGAAATACTGAGCAGGTCAGGTAACAGCCGGCAAAGAGAAACAGAGTTGAACAGTGTAGGGATAATGATGTTTCATTACACAGTTTTAAATGAAGAGTCAATATGAAATATTAACTCCATTACTCTCAGTTTGAAACAAATCATCGGATTAGGCAGTATTTGCATTCTCTGCTTCTATTTCAGATTTCAAGTGTCTGCAACATTTATTGCTTATAAATTTATGTGTTAGTTTGTTTGAAATAATTTATTTTCTTAAGTGCAACAATTAATTCAGGCTGGTGACAGTATTCATGTTAAAATACTATTAATCACAGATGTTGGAAAATGAAAAGATACATTTTGCAGCATAGAAATAAAAATAACAGTGATGTGGTAAGGAGGGAACTACCCATGAAGTTCAGAGGGTTCCATAACTCCATTGCATGGCAAATTGAGAACGCGCTTGCAACAATTATTCACCAGAAAAATGTCGTGCTCACACCTACACTATTGCACTGCTTTATGACAGAACAGAGCTCCATCCTACTACCTCAAATCAGCTTTTTATGAACCGGCATGCCAAAAGTCAATTTGCAAAATTCTGCACTGTCATAGAATCATGTAGTATAATGGCTCATCGAGTTTATATCACCAAAACTACACTAAATTTGCACAAGTCTCATCTGCACCATCATCAGTGCAATCGCACCCTTCCTATAGTGACCAGTAGATAGTACTCCACCTCTTGTCAAATCGAAGTTCTGTCCAGTTCCAACATAATTCCAAAATAAAACAAAGGATTGTGTACACTGGAGACCAGAAACAAAAACAGAAATTGCTGGAAAAACGCAGATCTATTGGCACCTGTTAAGAGAAAACAATTAACGTTTCAAGTCCAGTGATCCTTCCTCAGAACTGCAGTTCTTCAGAAAGTCCTAGCATTCTGCAATTCACTGAGTACTGCGTTACCTTGTAACTTCTTTCAAGTGCATCATCTTACGCTTCTCAGAGTTAAATTCCACTTATGAGCCCATCTGACCTATCCGTCAATATGACCTTTCTCACCATCAAGCTTCATGTCATATTCAAACTTAATTATTGCAAACCCACACCCCCTCCTCAAAAAACATTCTTATCCACATCATTTATACACATCACGAACACTAAGGGATGCAGCACTGATCCCTGTGGTATACCACAGAACCCTGGTCTTTCGTCACACAAACAAAGTCTTATAATCCCTAAAGTGCAGAGAGGGGTCATTTGGCCCATCGTGTCTGCACTCATCCTCCAAACAGCACCCCACCCGCCACTCTTACCCCATATCCCTGATTTACCATGGCTAAATCCACCTACCTTGATTGTCCCTGGACACTGTGGAGCATTTTAGTATGGCCAATCCACCTAACCTGCACATCTTTGGACAGTGGGAGAAAACCCATGCAGACACGAGGAAAGAGTCTAAACTCTACAAAGACAGTCACCTGAGTCTGGAATTGAACCGAGGTTCCTGATGCTGTGAAGCAGCAGTGCCAACCTCTGTTCCACAGTGCCACACTGTGGTCTTCTACCAGCACACTTTGTCTCCTGTTACGAAGTCAATTTATATCCAACTTGTCAAATTACCCTGAGGAATAAAAGCATTATTGACCCATAATGGTTTGATTTTGAAGAGAAATGAAAGGATGTGGTGTGCAGTGTTCAGACGGCTGTCAATTAGATGTTCTGACACACACAGATCACATGACTCTGGGATCTTGGCAGATGCAGCTCGCTCAGGAAACACACTACCTCAAAGTCTTCCAGAAGACAATCAGGTTTCACAAAAAAAAACAGAACAAAAGAGCAAGCAATTTTTGTTCAGCGGGCTTCCCCAACTGAAACAAAAAACTTCAACTGCCTTCAAAACACTATTCACGAAAGACATCGTTGAATACATATGGTTTCCAAGAAATGCCTGGTTAGGACAAGTTCCAATGTGCCTTTTCAAAAAAATTCCAATCCAGTTATCATCACAGAACTTAAAATAAATCCATTTGTCCACAAACATGCTAGAATCGAAATGGTTAAACTTGAAGTCTTCACAACATCATTTTCCGGTTATCAGAGAACCCAGCACAAAAATTGTACATCATCTCCATCTCCGCACCCTATTCTGTTTTCTCCTTTCATCCTTCCTCTTCAACAGCTTTTAGGGATCTCACCTAAAACATTTGAGCTTCAAACAACAGCAGGATAATAACAACCCAAATTCATTTCCAGCCTGAAAACATTAGCAGATGTTACAAAACTATCAGGAGCTGAGAATGTTGGCCCAGTGACTAATTTCAATAAATCAAGCAGAGTGCACAACAGAGGTCAGGAGCTTTCCATTTGGGAGACATGACCAACTGGCTGTTGGCTATTCAACAAAGGTGCACCTTTTCTTTGGCAAGGACATTATGCCAATGGAATTCACACCATCAAATAGTATCACAAACATAAAATCCACATAAGTAGTTTTGGTGAAGATCCAACAAAAAGCAGTGTCATCATGGGAAAGAAATGGAGAAAGAACTTGATTCTAATAAGAGTTTTTCATTCCTGAGTGCTCCAAATAACTAAATTTTGCATTATATTAACTGCTATGTAGTTCCTTAATGCATCATTTGAAAAATTCACTCTAACAATGCAGCATTAGATTTTTTAAAATTTGCATTTGTGAGCGGAGAAAGTCACTGACCTGGCCAGCATTTATTTCTTATTCCTAACATCTCTAAAATGTGGGTAAGCTGCCGTCTTGTGTTGTTGTACTCTGTGTGGGCACAGGTATACCCTCTGTGCAATCAGGAAGGGAGTTCTAGAATTTTGATGAGCAGTGAAGAAAAAGTGATATAGTTCAAAATCAGGATGGTGTGTGTTTTGAAGGGAAACTTGTAGATGTTTGAGCTTCCATGCATCTGCCGCCCTTCTTCATCCATGTGATGAGGTCATGGGTTTGTAACATGGTGGTGAAGGAGCCATCTCAAATTATTGCAATCTTCTTATAGATGGTACAGAGAGCACATAAATGGTAAAAAAAAACAGCTGGAAAAAATAAGATGTACAGGTGAAGTTGCCTACATTGTATTGAATGTTATCAAGTATTGTTGGAGCTGCACTCATGTTTGTTTAGCGGCAGGAAGAGCGGGAGTGACGACAGGAGACTGCTGGGGAGATAAAAAAGAGTTCCGTGAGCCAGATTGCTAAGGTAACTAGTTTTTAATTCTTTTTTTTCCAATAGTCTATTTGGGAATTTAGAATAGTGGGAATGGAGGTTAGAGCAATTGAATATTCCTCCTGCAGAATGTGGGAGGTAAGGTCACCATTGGTGTCCCTGCTGACTTCATCTGCAGGAAGAGCACCCAACTCCAACTCCTTGAAAACCGTTTTAGAGAACTGGAGCTAGAGCTGGGTGGACCTCGGATCATTTGGAAGGCAGAGGGGGTTATTGAGAGAAGTTACAGAGAGGGAGTAGTCACACCTGAAGTCAAGAAAAAGGCAGATGGATACAGTCAGGGGACGGAAAGGGAACTGGCAGACAGAGCAGGGATCCCCTGTGACCATTCTCCTTAATATCAAGGATACCATTTTGGATACTGTTGGAAGTGGATGGAGTGGGGAGAAACTTACTAGGGGTATGCCATGGGGTACAGGTCTCTGGCACAGAGTCTGTCCCTGTTGCTCAGAAGGGAAGGGGGAGAGGAGCATAGAATTACACTTTGGGAACTCCGATGGAGGTGCTGCGGGAACGGGAGAGACCCATGTTTGGTGTGCTGCCTCCCAGGTCCGTGATGTATTGGATCGTGATTTTGGGATCCTTGAGGGGGAGGGGGAGAAGCCCCAAGTTGTGGTCCATATAGGCATGAACCACATAGGTAGGAAAAGGGATGGGGATTTAAGGCAGAAATACAAGAATCAAGGGTGGAAACTTAGGTCTACAACAAACAAAGTTGCTATCCGTGGTTTGTTACCCATGCTAGTGAGTGAGAGAGAAAGAGTGAGAGAGAAAGATTTACAGGTTGGTTTACACCCGAACCAGAGGGGTATCAATGTCCTGGGGGAGGGGGAGAATTTGCTAATACTCTTTGGGAGGATTTAAACTAATTCATCAGGGGGATACGAACCTAAATTGTAGTTCCAGTGTTCAGGAGGTTGGGAGTAGTAAGGTCAGAAATGAGGTTTCATGGTCGCAACAGTGCACTGGCAAGCAGGAAGATGGGTTGAAGTATGTCTACTTTAATGCCAGGACCATCCAGAATAAGGCGGGTGAACTTACAGCATGGGTTAGTACCTGGGAATTCAATGCTGTGGCCATTTTGGAGAAATGGTAGCGGAGGGATAGGAATGGTTGTTACTGGCTCTGGGATTGTAGATGTTTCACTAAGAACAGAGAAGATGATAAAAGAGGGGGAGGTGTGGCATTGTTAGTCAAGGACAGTATTATGGTGGCAGAAAGGACGTTTGAGGACTTGTATACTGAGGTAGTAAATGGTTGTGTTTAGATGCAGGAGAATTTCCCCCTCTTGGGAGTCTTCTAGAGGCCTCCAAATAGTTACAGAGATGTAGAGGATATGATAGCAAAAGATTTTTCTGGATAGGAGCAAGAGTAACAGGGAGTTGTTATGGGGGATCTTTAACTTTCCAAATACTGACTGGAAATACTATAGTTCGAGTACTTTATATGGGTCAGTGTTTGTCCAACAGGTGCAGGAGAGTTTCATGACACAGTATATAGATAGACCAACAAGGGACGAGGCCCCATTAGATTTGGTACTGGGTAATGAACCTGGCCAGGTGTTAGATTTGGAGGGAGGTGAGCACTTTGGTGATAGTGATCACAATTCAGTTATGTTTACTTTAGCAATGGAAAGGGATAGGTATATACCGCAAGGCAAGAGGTATAGCTGATGGAAAGGCAATTATGATGCAATTAGGCAAGATTTAGGATGCATAGGATGGGCACAATACAAATGTGGAGCTTATTCAAGAAACAATTACTGAGTGCCCTTGGTAAGTAAGTACCTGTCAGGCAAGGAGGAAGTGGTCAAGCAAGGGAGCTGTGGCTAACTAAAGAAGTGGAATCTTTTGTCAAAAGGAAGCAGAAGGCTTTTGTTAGGATGAGATGTGAAGGCTTAGTTAGGGCACTTGAGAGTTACAAGTTAGCCAGGAAAGACTTAAAGAGAGAGCTAAGAAGAGCCAGGAGAGGACATGATACGTTGTTGGCATTTGGGATCAAGGAAAACCCTAAAGCTTTCTATAGGCATATCAGAAATAAAAGTATAACGAGAGTAAGATTAGGGTCAATCAAGGACAGGAGTTAGATGTTCTTCCGAAGAGTCCGAGGATTTAGGGGTAGCGTTAAATGAATATTTTTTGTTAGTATTCACACTGGAAAAAGACAATGTTTTCGAGGAGAATACGGAGATACAGGCTATTAGATGGGATTGAGGTTCACAAGGAGGAGGTGTTAGCAATTCTGGAAAGTGTGAAAATTGTTAAATCCCCTAGGCCGGATGGGATTTATCCTAGGATTCTTTGGGAAGCCAGGGAGGAGATTGCAGAGCCTTTGGCTTTGATCTTCACATTGTCATTGTCTACAGGAATAGTGCCAGAAGACTGGAGGATAGCAAATGGTGTCCTCTTGTTCAAGAAGGGGAGTAGAGACAACCCTAGTAATTAAAGACCAGTGAACCTTACTTCAGTTGTGGGTAAACTGTTGGAAAAGGTTATAAGAGATAGGATTTATAATCATCTAGAAAGGAATACGTTGATTAGAGATAGTCCACACGGTTTTGTGAAGGGTAGATTATGCCTCACAAACCTTATTGAGTCCTTTGAGAAGATGACCAAACAGGTGGATGAGGGTAAAGCGATTGATGTGGTATACATGGATTTCAGTAAGATATCTAATAAGGCTACCCACGGTAGATCATTGCACAAAATATGGAAACATTGGATTGAGGGTGATTTAGCGGTTCGGATCAGAAATTGGTTAGCTGAAAGAGGACAGAGAGTAGTGGTTGATGGGAAATGGTCATCTTGGAGTTCAGTTACTAGTGGTGTATCGCAAGGATCTGGTTTGGGGCCACCGCTGTTTGTCATTTTTATAAATGACCTGGATGAGGGCGTAGAAGTATGGGTTAGTAAATTTACAAATGATGCAAAGGTCAGTGGAGTGGTGGATAGTGCTGAAGGATGTTGCAGGTTACAGAGGGACATAGGTAAGCTGCAGAGTTGGGCTGAGAGGTGGCAAACGGAGTTTAATGCAGAAAAGTGTGAAGAGATTCACTTTGGAAGGAGCAACAGGAATAAACAATACTGGGTTAATGGTAAGATTCTTGGTAGTGCAGATGAGCAGACAGATCTCTGTGTCCACGCACACAGGTCCACGAAAGTTGCCACAGAGTTGTTAAGAAGGCATACGGTGTGTTAGCTTTTATTGGTAGAGGGACTGAGTTTTGGAGCCATGAGGTCATGTTGCAGCTGTACAAACTCTGGTGTTGCCGCATTTAGAGTATTGCATACAGTTCTGGTCACTGCATTATAGGAAGGATGTGGAAGCTTTGGAAAGGGTTCACAGAAGATTTACTAGGATGTTGCCTGGTATGGAGGGAAGGTCTTATGAGGAAAGCCTGAGGGATTTGAGGCTGTTTTTGTTGGAGAGAAGAAGGTTGAAAGGCGACTTAATAGAGACATATAAGATAATCAGAGGGTTAGATGGGGTGGACAGTGAGAGCCTTTTTCCTCAGATGGTGATGGCTAGCACGAGGGGATATGGCTTTAAATTGAGGGGTGATAAATATAGGACAGATGTCAGAGGTAGTTACTTTACTCAGAAGTAGTAGAGGCATGGAACACCCTGCCAGCAACAATAGTAGACTCGCCAACTTTAAGGGCATTTCAGTGGTCATTGGATAAACATATGGATGAAAATGAAATAGTATAGGTTAGATGGACTTCAGATTGGTTCCACAGATCGGTACAACATTGAGGGCTTTTATTGCACTGTAATGTTCTATGAATGCAAGTGGACAATATATTAATCATAATCCTGACTTGTGCTTTAGAGATGGTGGAGAAGCTTTGACAAGCCAGGTAGCGAGTTACTCATTATGCAATTCCCCAGCCTCTGACGTGCTCTTGCAGCCATAGTATTTATTTACCTTGCGATTAATGGTAAACCTCAGGATGTTGACAGTGCAGATTCAGCGATGGTAAAGCCATTGAATCTCGTAGGAACATCCTTCGTTCTCTCTTGTTGAAGATGATTGCCTGACGTTTGTGTGGTGTACACATGACTTGCAATTAACAGCTTTATCCTGAATACTTCCAGGTGTTGGTGTAACAAAGCACAAACTGCTTTTGTAATTGAGGAACTACAAATGGAACTGAACCCAGTACAACCAGTGAAAATACCCACTTCTAACCTTGTGGTGTATGCAAGGTTATTGATTAAGCAACTGACAATGGTTGGGCCTAGTACACTATATCCTGAGAAACCCCTGCTGCCATATCCTGGAGCTGAGATGATTGGCCACCAAAAACCATTACTTTCCATTGTGTTTGATGCGACTTCAACAAAAGATCTTCTCCCCGATTTCGACAGACTCCAGTTTTGTTGGGCTCCCCAGTTAATCTGGACTGGGATCATGTGCTCAAGTCCTGGAAAAAAATCTAAATCCACAACCTTCAATGAAGTTTTGAGTCTACCACTCAACCAAGTTGCCACCAGTGTTTATATTCCCATAACAGGGCAGCAGAATTGAAATTAATTTGGAATTAAAGCACAGATCGTCTAGGGAGATGCACTTCAGAAATAACAAAGATTATCAATGACCTACTTTCCTCAGTTTAGAAACTGAATTTAGTGTCCAACTGTAAGCCATAGCGAAGTTCTCCCAAGATGCAAAACTTGGTTCCAATTCCCCATCTTTTAAATGCTCACTTTAGGAATTTCATTCATTTCTAGCCCTCTTCTGGCCAATTAATTTCAGAATAGTTGAAATCACCAAGGATCACTGTGTTGTTTTTAAATGCACATCTGCAATTCAATAATTCATATTTCTTCCTCCACCTTCCTTCTACCATGAGATGATCTGTAAACAACTCTCATTAGCGTGACCAGTTTTCATCTTTTGTCCCAACCCATGTGTATATTATTTTTAATCTTTCTAATGGTTACATCAATCTTTTCTTGTCCAAATACAGCTATCTTCAATTCGTAAATTTCCCTATCTGCTTTAAAAATATGAATCACAGTATTAATTTTTTGTACTCAAGGCTCAATATGAATCACCTTATTTTGTTCCTAGCAAGCTAACATTGCCTCTCGTTTCCTTGTTGTATTTGGTATTGTTTGCAACCATGTATCAATGGTTAAGCAATTTTAAATTGTGTCTTGTAATTTCCTTTTAAATAATCTTTGTCCACACCTGCTCCATAGCTAGTTACTCCCTGATCATTTATATCCCCTTTTCAAGTAAATTTACCCCTTACTCTCCTTTTGTTTCCCTTGTATTTTGGCTCATTTAATTTCTTGTCAATTCCTCCCATCTCCCAAGAAAGAGCACATAAAAGACATTCAGATTTATTCATATACTCACCATGTAATTCATTCTGTGCTTGATACCACCAAGGTGTGAAACAAATATGCGCAGGTAACCTGTGAAGTCACATAGTGTGCATTCATACATTGGGTCTCTTCCCCCATCCCGCTGGTATTCAATCACATAATTGAGACCTGAATAGACACATCACAGCAACATTTCATGAAGCATTCATAAATACAAATACCATTTCATTTCAAAGAGAAAGACATATCTTACACACAACTTATTCATTGTTAACACAACTGCTGAAGGAAACCCAGGGTGGGATGGGGGGGGGGGGGGGGGGGGGGGGGGGGGGGGGGGAGAAGAGGTAGGAGGCGAATAGCAGAAACATGGCTTAAAAATCGTGAGAAGTATGTGATTAACATTTGCAAATATAACACGTTCAGAAAGCTACAGGGAAGGGAAAAAAATGGAAGAGCGGGAAATAATATGGATTATGAAAGATATTGCAGTTCTCGAATGAGAGAATTCCTTAAGGGGGAGATGTAGAGTCCATTTCAGTGAAATTGAGAAGAAAGGTTTGATTATCTGACTAGGTGTATTCTGTAGATCTTCAAAAAGACAGAGAGAGACATAAAACTATAATTTGGCAGGAAATTAATTATCAAGATATCATTTGGGACAATGCTAAATCAAAAAAGGAGAAAAATAGAGGAGGAAGCATTTCTGAAATGTGTTTAGGAGAACATCCTTGGCCAATATTTTCTTGGTTCTACAAGGAAAGATGCATTGCTGACTACAGTACTGGGGAATGAGGTGAATGCTGTGAATCCAAGGAGGGACACTTGGGGTAAGAGTGATTTTCGTATCATGTGATTTAGGTTAGAAACAAAGAAGAGCAAGAAACAATTTATAGCAGACCTTCTTTGTTGGAATCAGATGAGAAGGAATCTAGGTTCTAAGGCTCATCAATCTGAAACAATGACACCTTTTCTCACTGCCAATATTTTCTGACCAGAATGTTTCCAGCATTTTCTGTTTTTATTTAGAAAATTTAAAAAGTTTAACAGAACTAAAACAGGACAACGGATGATCTTTAAGGAAGAGGTTCTCTAGGTTACACATATTCTAATGAGAGGGAAAAGGAGAAGAATAAAATGAGGCTCTTTACCTGACAAAGAAGGCAGGAAATATTGTAAAACAGAAAGGTATACGAATTCTTCAAGCAAAATCCAAGCTAACTGTTTTTAAAATTCATTCATGGGATGAGGGCATCACTGGCCTATCTCTAATTGCCCAGAGAATAATTAAGAGTCAACTATATTGCTGTGGATCTGGAGTCATATGTAGGTCAGCCGGGTGAGGATCGGAGTTTCCTTCCCTAAACGATATTAGTGAACTAGATGGGTATTTCCAACAATCGGCAATGGTATCATGGTTATTATTACTCCTAACTTCAGGTTTTTATTGAATTCAAATTCCACCATCTGCTGTGGCAGCATTCAAACCTGAGTCTCTCGAACATTATCTGGATTAGCAGTCCAGCGATAATAACACTGGACCAATGCCTCCCCAGTGTATAGTACTGTAAGTTGGTGGGGCAAATGAGAAAGAAACTAAGTTTGGTAAACATAGTGTAGAAGAACAGATTGGTTCATAAGCAGCCACTAAGAGGTGGAGTGGATCCTATTCGATATAAAGAATGTGATTTATACTCAGAGGCAGTTGGAAGGGTACAGATAAAGTAGACAAAGAAAACTGTTCGCTTTAAGTGATTTCAGAGGGACTAGGGTACACAGACCTAAAATTTCCAGCAAGAGCCACAAGAGAGTGTGAGTAAAATGTTTTTATACAGTGAGTGGTAATGACATGGAACATGCTATCTCTAGGAATGGTGGAGATGATCAGTGATTTCAAAAGGAAAATGATGGGCACTTGAAGGAAATAAACTATCAGGCCTCTAGGAAAAAGTAGGGGAATGTGACTGATTGGTTTGCTCAACAAAGATAGTATGGGCTCAGTGTGCTAAATGGCCTCCATCTGTGCTATGAAGACTCCATTGCTCTAAATAATCAAGTATGTTTAAAATTTTGTGCCACTAAAATTCCCTCCAACAAAGTCAGAATATCCCTTTAATTCTTTCTATAAATTTTTAAAAAAAACAAAAATTGAATAAGAATCTAAACAGAGTATTGATTCAGAGGAAGTGGCATAAACTTTATTTGCTTTGTGCATCAAAGTTAGTCTTTGACCATCATGTGAAAGTACTGACTTACTTCGGCTGCAAAAACAGAAATTTTTGGAGAAACTCAACAGGTCTGGCAGAGAGAAAGCAGAGATTATGTTTCAAGACCAGTGACCCTTCTTCTGAACTGTTCTGGGCCAGTGGATTCAAAACATTAACTCTGCTTTCGCTCCACGACTGCTGCCAGACTTGCTGAGGTTCTCCAATAAGATCTGTTTTTGGTTAAGATCTTGAGTATCCACTGCTCTTTTGTTTTATTTTAGCATTGACTACTTAATGGGTTTTGTACCAGTTTCGTTAGATAAAAGTTGCATAATGCATTTCAAAAAATCTGAATATCCTAAAGTGCTTTACAGTCAGCGATGCATTGTTAAAACTGACACAGAGAGGTAATCATAACTGTTTTTACCCATTTTAAATTGCAGTGGTAAGTTTTGATCATTTATTCTGCAATTCTTGCAGACAAAATACATACCAACTAAAGGCTCATCAGCATTCCAAGCCAAAAGGTAATCATCAAATGTTCTTGTATCAGGACCAATATTCATTGCAGGAATTGTAGGGTTGCTTGTGTTATTACCTGTCATAACATAAACTCATGACAAATTGCAATTGACCAATATATTGTGAAAACTATATCTTGTTACATGCAGACATTTAACTTAATTGGTTTATCCACAGCTAGTGTATCAAAAATGGGAAGATATGTTTGCACATCATTACCAACTTGCAGTATGCCTTTAGATGTACGATTACCTAGGCATGTCACACTTTGAAGTGCACCATTAAATAGTGCGACATTCAGGCATATATTTATCCAACCATTATTAATTAATAAACTGTGTCTCATCAATAACTTAAAATGACAATATTTTATGGTCTAACAGCAGAAAAATACTCACCCATAGTCTCTTTTAAAATTTGTTCAACCTGTTATGTCATGCCAAGAATGACCCAGCAGCAAGAAAAGAAAATAATGGTCAGTTTCTTCATTTTCAAAGTAAATCGAAACAAATACATCATAACTTACTTAAAGTGCAGATGACAGCATCATAGAAGGAATGAGTGACTGGAGATAATGCATAACATACCCAATTCAGAAGAACACAAGTCATTAACTTGTATTGGGAGTGGAGATGTTTGGAGAAATGTGGTGGTGCAACTCCTGTTCTCCCTTTTTCCTAATTTTTCTTCAATAATCTTCTGGTCCTCAATAAAAAGCACCAATCCTCTTCAAACTCCAAGCTTCGGATCAGCCTGTACCACCACATCTAGCCCGTTAAAAAGCTCCTATTGTTCCAAATTTGATGTTTCAAAAGCTTGGATGCCCATGCCACATCAATCATTTCACCATTACTCCACATCATCTTCATCGCATACTATTAATTGTCAAAAGAAAGTCAGGCTACCTTCCGAACTCTCTTTTCTAATGTCCCACAGACCTGATTTCCAATAGACAATGTCTATTTTGTTTTCTCTACCTTTCAAAATTGCATTCACCAACTCCAAAGGAAACTTACTTTGATCTTTTCATCTTTCTCAATCATTAATTTTTAACCAACAAATGTTCCTAAATGTCAAAGTCACCCAACTCTACATTTATGTTCACAACGCTCCACATTTAAAATCTTATCAATCTGATTTCCATACATTCCCCAGCACCAGCTCTGCAAGTCAAAATCAGGAACAAAAGTTAAAAATCACACAACATCAAGTTATAGTCCAACAGGTTTAACTGGAAGCACTAGCTTTCGGAGAGCTGCTCCTTCATCAGGTAGTTGTGGAGGACACAATTGTAGGACACAGAATTTATAGAAGAAAGTTTACAGTGTGATGTAACTGAAATTGTACATTGAAAAATACTTTGATTGTTTGCTAAGTCTCTCATCTGTTAGAATGACCATGTTAGTTTCACTTCTTTCATATGTAAGTTACAAAACATTTTTTAAAAGTTACATTCTCAGGTTAACTTTAACAATTGGTGTCAGCCCATATAATATGTTGAAGGTGTGAGCCCCCTGTGTGCTGTTGTCTGTGCCACAATGTTTAGACTGACACTAATCTAAAAAAATGAGTTAACAGAGTCTTACGTGGATTCATGCAGTTTCCAATTAAACCTGTTGGACTTTCACCTGGTGTTGTACGATTTTTAACTTTGTACACCCCAGTCCAACACCGGCATCTCCAAGTCAAAATCAGGAACATTGTCATTATACAAGGGAACAATAGTCCCACTTGTCTTTTTCAATACTGACAACTATTTCACCTTTTGTTCATTGTGTCTCTTTAAGTAGAAGAAATAGGAAGTGGCCTTGTATGGATTTGATCCTGTTTTTATCTACTATTGAACTAGATTTTCTTTTAGTTGGTTCTGCACTAACGCACGTTTCTTCAACACGAAATGGCTTATACACGATTGAAGAATTTAGACCATTACCTGTAGAACACAAACTCTCCTTACCTGTATTAGCTATAATACAATTTTTTATAATGCAAGATCGCACAAGAACAGAACTATCAGAACTGACAGTATTTTTTTCATGTGATGTGGAAGCCAGCATGTACTGACCATCCCTAATTGCCCTATAGAAGTAGGCTGAGTAGTCTTCTTGAACTGCAGCCCTTGAAATGCAACATCCAGAAAGAACATCCAGTATACTGTCAATTTTGACCTACTGTCAGTGAAGGAATGGTATTATGTTTCCAAGTCAGGATGATGTGTAGCTTGAAGGGGAACCTAGAGGTTGCCTGTTTCAATGCACCTACTGCTCTTGGTAAAAGTTGCTGATTTGGAAGGTGCTATCAGAGAACCTTTGTGAGTTACTGCAATGCAACTTGCAAAGCATATATGCTGCGGTCATTGTGCATCCTCAGTGAAGGAGACCACCTTTGGAGTACTGTGTACAGTTCTGGTCACCCTGCTATAGGAAGGATATTATTAAATTGGAAACGGTGCAGAAAAGGTTTACAAGAATGTTACTAAGACCAGAGAGTTCGAATTATAAGCAGATGCTGGATAAGCTGAGAAGTTGAGGGATAACCTTATAGGAGGTTTGTAAAATCGTGAGAGGTGTACATAAGGTGAATAACAAGGGTCTTTTCCCTTGGATAGGGAAAACTAGAGGGCATAAATTTAAGATGAGGAGAAAGATTTATAAAAGGACTTGAAGGGCAACTTTTTCATACAGTGGGTAGTTCGTATATGGAATGAACTGCCAAAGGCGGTGGTAGATGCGGCACAGCTACAACATTTAAAATATATTTAGACAGGTATATGAACAGAAAGGTTCAGAAGGATTTGGGACTAGTTTAGTTTGGGAAACATTGTTGATGTGGACGAATTGGATCGAAGGGTCTGTTTCTGTGCTGTATGACTGAGTGTTCAAGAAAGTGAATGTAGTGCAAGTTAAGTGGGCTGCTTTTTCCTGATGGTGTCAAGCTTCTTGAATGTTGTTCAAACTGTACTCATTCAGGGAAGCAGAGAATATTATAATCACTTTGTTGACTTCTACCTTGTAGATGGTGCACAGGTTTTGGGGAGTCACGAGGTGAATTACATGGTACAGATTTTCAATCCTTTGACCTGCTCTTGTCATCATAACATTTATAATAGCAAGTTTCTGGTCAATGGTAAGCTCCCAGGATGTTGTTCATGAGGGATTCAGAAATGGCAATGCCACTGAAAAGACGACATAGCAAGTAGGAGCAGGAGTAGGCCTTTCTGTCCTTCAAGTCTGCTCCACCATTCAACATGATGGTCCAGCTCAGTACTATTTTTTTGTTTCTCCCCACACCTTTCAAACTTAAGAACTATATCTAACTCTTTCTTGAGAACATTCAATGTTTTGGCCTCAACCACTTCTGTGGCAGGGAATACCACAGGCTTACCACTCTCTGGGTGAAGAAATATCTCCTTGCCTCAATCTTAGACGGTCCTACTCCTGATCCTTAGATTGTGACTGCTGGTCGTGGACATTCTGGTCATCAATAAAATCCTTCCAGCATTTAATGTCTAGTCCTATGAGAATGTTAAGGGGTGATAGTTTGGTTCTCTCCAGGTGGAGATGGTCATTGCCCGAACAGTCCTAGACACTGATCGACTCAAGCCTGAATATTGCTGAGGTCTTGCAGCTTATAAGTACGGACTGCTTAAGTATCGGAGGATGGTGAACATCTTATAGTTGTGATCACGCTGGAATGATGGATGGAACTGATGAAGCAGTTTAAGATGGTTGGACCGAGGACACTACCCTGAGGAATTCCTACACTTGTGCTCTGGGGCTAAGATGGTTGACCTCCAACAACTACAAGGATTATCTTTTGTGCCAGGTACGAGTAACCAATGGAGAACTTACCTTCTGATTACCACTGACTCCAGTTTTGCTTAGGTTCCTTGATACCATATTTGATCAAATGATGCCTGGATGTCAAGGACAGTCACTCTCTGAAGTTAAGCTATTTTATCTATGCCTGGACCAAGGCTGTAACAGGATCAGGAGCGGAGTGCCCCGGTCCAGACCACAGTTAATCTGCATTTTAACAACTCCTATCTATCTAAATTTTTTGACCTTTACTAAACATGTTCAACAAAACTCAGAATATATCAAAACGGGATAAACAATTGGTCCAGTTCCAAGAGTTTTTTTTTGAGTAAAAACATTCCAGATTTAAGATTTTTTTTCAAAAATGCTTTCAACAATCGTTCATGAACAGTCAATTCCTAATTTTCAAGTTGCGCTCTCGAGTTCTGGACACTCCACCAGAGACATAGTTTCACATTATGTACCTAATTAACACCTTTAGCCATCGTCAATGCTTTAATTAGATGACCCTGAACTTTCAAGACAAGAGAACATCAACTCAGTCCAAGTTCAAGTTTGGGACTCTTACGGTGTATTGTCCCTATCTCGGAGACAGAAGGTCCTGGCTTGAGTCCCACTTGCTTCAGAGGTGTGTAATAATATCTCAGAACAGGCTAATTAGAAAATATTAGACGTTCCGTATTTAACCACTTGAACACATGTATCACGCAAGTAAGCTTATACTGCACGTCTGCTAAGGAAAATACATTTTTCCTGAGGTGGTTTTCCAGATTAGATTGAGACAGTTAATGGCGTTTGCTGTATTTCACAATATCCACATGCTGAGGGCGTTACCATTGACCAAACACTGAGCTGGACCAGTCATATAAACGCTGTGGAACAAGAACAGGTGAGAGGCTCTTAATTATGTGGCAAGTAGCTCACATCCTGATTTTGAAAACCCTGTCCAGAAACTATAAAGTGATGTGATGTGGATGTGAACACTTGCCTGGATAGATTCAGCTCCAGTACCACTCAAGAGGCTTATGATCTAAGGCAAAATAGTCCACTTAAGAGTCAGAAAGTGCGGAAACAGACCCTTTAAACCAAGCAGGCCAAGCCAAACAAAATCCTAAACTAAAGGAGTCCCACTTGCCTGCTCTATGCCCATAATACTCGAAACCTTTTCTAGTCATGTTCTTATCGAATTGTCTTTTAAACTTTGTAACTGTGCCTGCATACAACAATTCCACAGGAAGTTCATTCTGCATGTTAACCACCTTGTGTAAAAATTTTGCCCCTCGTCTTTTTTCAAATCTCTCCCTTCTCTCCTTAAAAATATGCCCCCTAGATTTGAAATCACCCATCCTAGGGAAAAGACACCAACACTGACTTTATCCATACCCCCCATGATTCTAAGTGGCATGGTATACAATATATACCGCAGAAACTATAGCATCTTCCAAATCAATGTCTTCTAACCAGTAAGGATAAGGGCAACAGATGCGTGGAAACAACACCATTTGCAAGTCACACTCCCCTCATGCTGCATCCTCAAACCACATATTACCTTGATTTATAAGTACATGATCTTCCTTCACAGTCAAGAATCAAGAACTCCTTCCCTAACTGAACTAAGGTTATCCCTTCATTACATGACTGCAGCTTTTTAAGAAGCTGATTCACCACCATTTTCTCAAGGGCAATCAGGGATGAGTGATGAATTCTGGCCGAGACAACAATATCCCTATCTGGCAAAAGGTTTTAAGAAGAGGTTTCATATAACCAACATAATTTCCATCCATCTGTAGTTCAGTTTCCTCAAGATCAGAGAAACATTTAATTAGCATTCTAAATCATCTTTTTCATCTAAATCACATGCCGGTGTATTTGGATCCCTAAATCTCTGTTCCGGCAAAATTGCTGGCTTGTCACCATTTTGAGTTTACACTGATCTATGCAGCTTAGATCCTGAATAAATTACCTCACCTCTTCATGCAGAATTGCAACTGGGACAGCTTGGCCACAAGTTATCATTTCATCAGTACCCCTTTCAGTTTCCATCAACATTATTTGTTGTGTCACCCACATTGCTGCCGTCAACAACTTAGATAAATAGCTCTTCATTCAAGGTAATTTCTAAACAGTAAAAAGCGAGTGTACCATGCAGATCCTTGATGGACAACATTAGTTCTATCTGTCAAATAATTATCTGTAATTATCTACCTGCCAGATCCACTTCTGTATTTCCACATACCACTAGTCAACTGAGTTAACGTGATTCATTCCAAGACATCTACTTCCTTTGGCAGTAAAGAACTTGAGTATTGCTGAAAGAAGAACTTTGACAAAGTGTGTCATCTTGGATTCATTCAAGACAATTTGCAAGAATACAAATTCAAGTCTACACTAGTTGAGAGGAGAATACCGATTGGTAGCAACAATGCCAAATAATGATGACTGGCAGTTAACTGCCA
This sequence comes from Chiloscyllium plagiosum, assembly GCF_004010195.1. Classification (NCBI taxonomy): domain Eukaryota; kingdom Metazoa; phylum Chordata; class Chondrichthyes; order Orectolobiformes; family Hemiscylliidae; genus Chiloscyllium; species Chiloscyllium plagiosum. The sequence goes on along the minus strand of NC_057714.1, from coordinate 47,704,512 downwards.
AATTTGATTTAAATTTTAAAACTAACACGTTGACTGATTGCTGAAGGCAGTGCCAAGAATGAAATCTATGAAAAGTTGAGCAGTGCATGTACCTCTTTTCTGCCCACAAAACACATGACCCTGTGTATTAATACACATACGCAAGCTCGACTGACAATCATAATTTGGTTATCAGCATAATTTCTCTCACATTCTGGATTATCCAGCATATGCTGCTCAATTGTAGAATCACAGGCAATGTTAAGCAGTGTGTTGCAGCTTTTGCTAGCTTAGGCTATTTGAGTATGGTCAATCTTACAGACCTGATACCACACTGGCACTGAAATGCATATACCATATTGTTCATTTGTGTGAAAGGCAACCCGTTTTTTTGGCTTGACAGCAACATCCTGTTAATCGCAGACACCGCTCATGTTGCTACAGTCATATTTGAGATATATTACACTTCCAGGCTAATCTAAGGTGGACTACACCCTTTCCAGGAGCAAGAACAATCACCTTAGAACCTTTCATGACTTTGTCTAACATCTATGGTGGGGAAATTGTTGGGAGTCCATAAGCAAGGAAACAGTAACTGAACTGAACACCTTACATTTTCAATTACTCAGGAAGAGTTGCATGGATTCATGACAGATTGGTCATGCCTGAGAAACCTCACTGAATTGTTGAAAAGGTGATTAAAGTATGGACAGGATAATGGCTATGGATGTTGTTTAAATGGACTTGAGAAGGCATTTGATAAAGTCCCACTTAAGAAACTGCTAACTAAGGTTGAAGCCCACAGAAGTGAGGGCAAATTACTGACAAGGCTGGGAAATTAGTTGAATGACAGACAAGAAAAAGTAGGGATAATGGATATATACTTAAAATGGACAGGATGTGACAAGTGGTGTCCCACATGGACTTGTGTTAGGGCCTCAAATATTCACATTATTTTCTAATGACTTGGATGACAGCATAGAAAGTCATATCTCCAAATTTGCTGATGACACAGTTAGGCAAAGTGTGAATGATAGCAAAGTTACAAAGAAATATTGACAGACTAGATGAATGAGTAAAACTGTGACAAACAGAATTCAATATGAACAAGTGAAAGGTTATTCATTTTGGACTGAGAAAGGATAGATCAGGGTACTTTGATGATGGTATGAAGTTAAAAGCAGCGGATGTCTGAAGAGACTTAGGGGTTCATGCGTATAGATCTTTAAAATGTCACAATCCAGCACAGAAAATAATCATGGTGGTTAATGGCCTTTATATCTGGAGGACTGGAGTACAAAAGATGCAGAAATTATGCTGCAGTTATACACAACCTCAGTTTTACCTCACTTGGAGTACTGTGAGCTAATGTGGGCACCACACCCTACAAAAGATAATACGGGCTTGGTGGAAGAACACCATAGGTTTACAAGAATGATACCTGGACTTCGGGGTTTAAGTAATGAGTACAGATGAAACAAATTAGGTCTGTTTTCTCAATTTAGGAGAGATCTGATTAACATCGAAGAGGGAGATGGCACAGGACAGGGTGACACTAGGCACATGGACACACAAGAAGCCCACTGAGCATCAGCTGGCCACTTGACACACAAGATGGTCGCTGGACCAAAATATGAAGAGATCCAGGAGGACAAACAAGACGCTGCCTAGGGCCACCAGAATGCCAGCACAATGCTCTCACAACCTAGTTGATTAGTTTCAAGGTGGGTTGGGGAGAGAATACACATGAGTAGCGTATATTGTCTGCCGAAGTTTCTGGGTCCAGCCAACACCTTTGATAAAAATGCTAACAGTTTGACATGGACTCAATACAATGTGATAATAGCCAGAACTGCAGTAATCGTCCCTTTCACGAAGAGCGATTAGCGCCCATTACTACAGCAATGGACTTCCACGCAGACATTGAAATCAACAATGCCTGCGCTTAAACTGACAACGACTGCGCTGAAATTAATGAAGGCTGCGTTGGAACTGACAATGACTGCATCAACGATTCTGCAATGTTTACAATAAACAAATCATGTTACAGAGACAATAACCTCATCACTGACCTATTATATCACAAAATGTTAAAAGTGTCTTGACACATGCTCTGGGTTGAGAGAAGAATCGCAGCTGACCACTGCGCTGTAGGTGTCTGTCTCTCCCAGTCTGTCTCAGAGGCTGGTGATTTTCCTCACAACAATTGGCACTGCGAACAGGGTTCCTACTACTGGTGATTTGGTCAAAGGCCATGATCAGGGGCCAGGGTAAGAACCAATATGTACCTGCAAACCGGAAGAGTCAGACCAGGCCAAAGACACAGTTTAAAAGGTATATCGATTGTAATGTCTAATCTGGTATAGTACTGAGTTAAAAATTTTAAGTACATGTCTGTGGAGAGTAAGTGTTTAACTTTGTTAACTGTTGTAAAAACATGCTGTTTGTGCTGAATCAGCCAGAGGACAAGGTAGTGCTCATCTCAAAAACCCAGCCCAAAACCAGTTGTTAAGAGGGGTAGCCCACCCATGTGAAGGCTGGGATTTGAAGTGGGAATTGAGGCGCTGGGGCACTAGGAGTTGTGAAGCACAAGTGGCAAAGTCAGGTAACATTGGACTCTGTAGAGGCGAACAATGCAGACTCCAGTTAGAGTTTAAGTTAAAAGGTGAATGCAATATGTACCTGTAATTTCAAATGTGATGAGGAAGAGAAGCACATCACTCTGAGCAAGAGCCAAACCTCAGTGGAGCGCACGTTATCGAGGTGGGAAGCGTGGACACTGTGAGTAACCGTGATACCCTGTCAGCCCGTAGTAGAACAACAGAACTTCAATAATGGCAGTGGCCGGAAGGGTAAAGAGTCCCACTGGAAGAGGGCACACCAGGCTAGAGGTAGGTTTCTGGGCCTATCAGGAAGTGTTGAGTCAGTACAGGTGGCTGGGAGCGTAGAGGAGTCCTGGTAGAGAGCACACCCAATTGAGCCAGCATTCCCAGCCAACCAATAGGTACTGACTAGTAGTGGTAGCTGGGAGGGTAGAGACGTCCCACCGGTAGAGAGCACACCTTGCTAGGAGGCTGCTACCGGCATATGGACAGTGCGGGGACAGTATTATTGGCCAGGGGTAGAGAAGTCCCCACCGGTTAGGAACACTTTACTGGTGGTATTCTCGGGAGGTACACAATCTGTTAAATGGCAGATCAAAGTTTTAAGGAGTAAACTGCAGGTTCCCTTATTCAAAAATACAAGGCAGACAAGGGCTGACAGAGCAAAAGAAGAAAAGTGGTTGGGATCCATCCCAGACATTAGCACAACAAAAAATGTGGGTGAGTAAACAGAAACAAAATAAAACTAAAAAGATAAGGGTAATGTTAGTGTACCAATTAGCAGGCCTAATTGAACTAGGTACCTTCACTAGCAGGTGGAGAAAAGGCCAAGAATGAATTGAGGTGCTGGAGGACAGAATAAAGGAGCTAGAATACAGATTAGAAAAAGTAAAAGAGGAAAAGGAGATTGACTCTCTCCCCGCTATGAAACTGTCCAGTTGGGAAAAACTGCTCCATTTGTTGGAGGGACTGTGCACAAGTATAACTTCGTGTCCATTACCAGAGGAGGAACAGACTTATAGCCCAAAGGGAATTATAAACCCTTCAACCCAGGGGAGAGGCAGCAGATTATGGCCTCCCTAGGCAAATTACTGTCCCGGAGCACAAACATCAGGTTCTGGGAAGAGCTGGATAGTTTGTGGGTCAGGCACCAACTACATCTGAGACCATACACCAGCTGGTGTGGGCAGATTGTCCAGTGGACAGGTGGAGACAGGTACAGGCAGATCCAATGCCACGGCAGCCTGAGACTTTAGTGGAGGACAGTGGACACATGCTGTTGCACTTCCAGCTGAGATAGAAGCTCAGCAAGCCCTCTTCAACAATTTTAAAGAAGAGATCCAGAGGTTGCTAGGAAATGCTCCCATGAACTGCAGCAAGATTATAACCACTTAGTAACTTAACGGGGAAGGAACATCTAGTATGGGGAATGATTATTTAGGGTCTATCAGAAATGATCAAGTCAAACAAACCCAGATCGGGGAGAGACTGGGCGTTCATACAAGCTTTTAAAGATGGGCTCTCTAGCACACACCAAGCCATCCTGAAATTGGAGTAACAATGTCCCAGGATTATGATGACCTAGTTGAGTGGGCTAGAGAGATGCAGGAGGCAGAAGCTCCTGCGACAAAAGCAAGACTTGATAAAGCAGCCGACCGGAATGGAGGCGAGAGTAGAATAAAACTATCCTGCCACAACTGAGGCCGACAGGGACACTTTGCTGGAGAATGTAGGGGCCTATGAGCAGGGAACTATGTAAAATACTTCAGCACTGCAAAAGAACAGGACATATAGAAGCAATGTGCTGGGAAAAGCATGGGGTACCCCCAAACACCACTCGGAACACCGTGGAACTGCGGGGATCCCGAGGTCAGCAGAGTTGACAATCAGCTGCCCCCATTCATGAGGGTGAGAGAGAGGGGAGAATTTACGTACCCACAGTAATAGGAGGGAGGAAATGTGAAATGCTAGTAGACACAGGAGCAGCTATATCCATCACAAACTTACCTTACCCCACGCAAATAAAATGATTCACTTAACTGGAGTAGGACGGGATAAAACACCAGCTTACCTAAGCAAAACTACCCTCGTAGAAATAAACTATATATATATCCGCATGAAATTCTAAGTATGCCAAAATAACGAGGGCACCATAATGGGCAATGATCTCATGAGAGAATCTAATGTTCTAATCGACCATGCAAAAGGGAAATTGATTTGGCCCGACAAGACGGTCGAAAGACTGAGATTGGGAAACTTACAAGTCACCTTGAAAATATTAAATTGGCTACAGTCACCAGTAGTGCTGAAAATGTGTTGCTGGAAAAGCGCAGCAGGTCAGGCAGCATCCAAAGAGCAGGAGAATCGACGTTTCGGGGATGAGCCCTTCTTCAGGAATGAGGAAAGTGTGTCTAGCAGGCTAAGATAAAAGGTAGGGACGAGGGACTTGGGGGAGGGGCATTGGAAATGCAATAGGTGGAAGGAGGTCAAGGTGAGGGTGATAGGCCGGGGTGGGGGCGGAGAGGTCAGGAAGAAGATTGCAGGTTAGGAAGGCGGTGCTGATTTCGAGGGTTGGGACTGAGACAATGTGGGGGAGGGGAAATGAGGAAACTGTTGAAATCTGAGTTCATCCCTTGTGCTTGGAGGGTTCCTAGGCGGAAGATGAGGCGTTCTTCCTCCAGCTGTCGTGTTGCTATGATCTGGCGATGGAGGAGTCCAAGGACCTGCATGTCCTTGGTGGAGTGGGA